>NW_027478480.1:999413-1303939 GCF_051014685.1 Ptiloglossa arizonensis | reverse complement strand
GGTTGAGAAACCATCAAAATTTTCGCAATTCTGATGCTAGAAACGAATAACTGGAATGGCCTAGGGGAAAAGAACACATACCGTTGCAATCGGGCGAGTTTCTACTTTCAGATGCAACAGGAATTTCTCGTGTTCGCCAATCCGTTCGCGAGATATGGGAGTTTGGAGTTAAGAGACGGTTGAGTAACCATCAAAATTTTCGCAATTCTGATGCTAGAAACGCATAACTGGAATGGCACAGGGGAAAAGAACACATTCCTTTGTAATCGGGAGAGTTTCTACGTTCAGATGCAACAGGAATTTCTGGAGTTCGCCAATCCGTTCGCGAGGTATGGGAGTTTGAAGTTAAGGAATCGTTGAGAAACCATCAAAATTTTCGCAAGTCTGATACTCGAAACCAATAACTATAAAGGCCTAGGGGAAAAATTCACATAGCTTTGTAATGGGGCGAGTTTCTACATTCAGATGCCACAGGAATTTCTGGAGTTCGCCAATCCGTTCGCGAGGTATGGGAGCTTGAAGTTAAGGAATCGTTGAGAAACCATCAAAATTTTCGCAAGTCTGATATTCGAGACCAATGACTACTATGGCCTAGGGCAAAAATACGCTTACCGTTGTAATCGGGCGAGTTTCTGCTTTCAGATGCAATAGGAAATTCTAGAGTTTGTCAATCCGTTCGAGAGATGTGGGAGTTTGAAGTTAAGGAATGGTTGAGAAACCATCAAAATTTTCGCAAGTCTGATACTCGAAACCAATAACTGGAATGGCCTAGGGGAGAAATACACATACCATTGCAATCGGGCGAGTTTCTACTTTCAGATGCAACAGGAATTTCTCGAGTTCGTCAATCCGTTCGCGAGATATGGGAGTTTGAAGTTAAGGAGTGGTTGAGAAACCATCAGAATTTTCGCAATTCTGATGCTAGAAACGAAAAACTGGAATGGCCTAGGGGAAAAGCATACACACCATAGTAGTCGGGCGAGCTTCTACTTTCAGAAGCAACAGGAATTTCTCGAGTTCGTCAATCCGTTCGCATGTATGGGAGTTTGAAGTTATGGAATGGTTGAGAAACCATAAAAATTTTCGCAAGTCTGATACTCGAAACCAATAACTACAAGGACCTATGGGAAAAATACACAGACCGTTCTAATCGGGCGAGTAACTGCTTTCAAATGGAACAGGAATTTCTCGAGTTCGTCAGTCTGTTCGCGAGATATGGGTGTTTGGAGTTAAGGAATGTTTGAGAAACCATAAAAATTTGCCCTGGTCTGATACTCGAAACCTATAACAGGAGTGGCATAGGGGAAAAGTACACACACCATTGTAATCGGGCGAGTTTCGACTTTCAGATGCAACAGGAATTTCTCGAGTTCGTCATTCCGTTCGCGAGATATGGGAGTTTGAAGTTAAGGAATGGTTGAGAAACCATCAAAATTTTCGCAAGTCTGATACTAGAAACCAATAACTACTATTGCCTAGGGCAAAAAAAACATACCGTTGTAATCGGGCGAGTTTCTGCTTTCAGATGCAACAGGAATTTCTCGAGTTCGTCAATCCGTTTGCGGGATATGGGATTTTGAAATTAAGGAATGGTTGAGAAACCATCAAAATTTTCGCAGGTCTGATACTCGAAACCAATAACTACTATTGCCTAGGGCTACAATACACATACCGTTGTGATCGGGCGAGTTTCTGCTTTCAGATGCAACGGGAATTTCTCGAGTTCGTCAATCCGTTCGGGGGATATGGTAGTTTGAAGTTACGGAATGGTTGAGAAAACATCAAAATTTTCGCAAGTCTGATACTCGAAATCAATGACTGGAATGGCCCAGGGGAAAAGCACACTCACCATTGTAATCGGGCGAGTTTCTGCTTTCAGATGCAACAGGAATTTCTCGAGTTCGTCAATCCGTTCGCGAGATATGGGAGTTTGGAGTAAAGAGACGGTTGAGCAACCACCAAAATTTTCGCAATTCTGATGCTAGAAACGAATAACTGGAATGGCCTAGGGGAAAAGAACACATACCGTTGCAATCGGGCGAGTTTCTACATTCAGATTCAACAGGAATTTCTCGAGTTCGTCAATCCGTTCGCGAGATATGGGAGTTTGGAGTTAAGAGACGGTTGAGAAACCATCAAAATTTTCGCAATTCTGATGCTAGAAACGCATAACTGGAGTGGTATAGGGGAAAAGAACACATACCTTTGTAATCGGGAGAGTTTCTACTTTCAGATGCAACAGGAATTTCTCGAGTTCGTCAATCCGTTCGCGAGATATGGGAGTTTGGAGTTAAGAGACGGTTGAGTAACCATCAAAATTTTCGCAATTCTGATGCTAGAAACGAATAACTGGAATGGCCTAGGGGAAAAGAACACATACCGTTGCAATCGGGCGAGTTTCTACTTTCAGATGCAACAGGAATTTCTCGAGTGCGTCAATCCGCTCGCGAGATATGGGAGTTTGAAGTTAAGGAATGGTTGAGAAACCATCAAAATTTTCGCAAGTCTGATATTCGAGACCAATGACTACTATGGCCTAGGGCAAAAATACACATACCGTTGTAATCGGGCGAGTTCCTGCTTTCAGATGCAATAGGAAATTCAGGAGTTTGTCAATCCGTTCGAGAGATATGGGAGTTTGAAGTTAAGGAATGGTTGAGAAACCATCAAAATTTTCGCAAGTCTGATACTCGAAACCAATAACTGGAATGGCCAAGGGGAAAAATACACATACCGTTGCAATCGGGCGAGTTTCTACTTTCAGATGCAACAGGAATTTCTCGAGTTCGTCAGTCCGTTCGCGAGATAATACAGTTTGAAGTTAAGGAATGATTGAGAAACCATCAAAATATTCGCTGGTCTGATACTCGAAACCAATAACTGGAATGGCCTAGGGGAAAAGTACACACACTATTGTAATCGGGTGAGTTTCTACTTTCAGATGCAACAGGAATTTCTCGAGTTCGTCATTCCGTTCGCGAGATATGGGAGTTTGAAGTTACGGAATGTTTGAGAAACCATCAAAATTTTCCCTGGTCTGATACTCGAAACCTATAACTGGAATGGCATAGGGGAAAAGTACACATACCATTGTAATCGGGCGAGTTTCTGCTTTCAGATGCAACAGGAATTTCTCGAGTTCGTCAATCCGTTCGCGAGATATGGTAGTTTGAAATTAAGGAATGGTTGAAAAACCAGCAAAATTTTCGCAATTCTGATACTCGAAACCAATAACTACAATGACCTAGGGGAAAAATACACAGACCGTTGTAATCGGGCGAGTATCTGCTTTCAGATGCAACAGGAACTTCTCGAGATCGTCAATCCGTTCGCGACATATGGGAGTGTGAAGTTAAGGAATGGTTGAAAACCATCAAAATTTTCGCAAGTCTGATACTCGAAACCAATAACTACTATGGCGTAGGGCAAAAATACATACACCATTGTAATCGGGCGAGTTTCTGCTGTCAGATGCAACAGGAATTTCTCGAGTTCGTCAATCCGTTCGCGAGATATGGTAGTTTGAAATTAAGGAAATGTTGAGAAACCATCAAAATTTTCGCAATTCTGATACTCGAAACCAATAACTGGAATGGCGTAGGGGAAAAGAACACACACCATTGTAATCGGGTGAGTTTCTACTTTCAGATGCAACAGGAATTCCTCGAGTTCGTCAATCCGTCCGCGAGATATGGGAGATTGAAGTTAAGGAATGGTTGAGAAACCATCAAAATTTTCGCAAGTTTGATACTCGAAACCAATAACTGGAATGGCCTAGGGGAAAAGTACGCACACCATTGTAATCGGGCGAGTATCTGCTTTCAGATGAAACAGGAACTTCTCGAGATCGTCAATCCGTTCGCGAGATATGGGAGTGTGAAGTTAAGGAATGGTTGAAAACCATCAAAATTTTCGCAAGTCTGATACTCGAAACCAATAACTACTATGGCCTAGGGCAAAAATACACATACCATTGTAATCGGGCGAGTTTCTTCTTTCAGATGCAACAGGAATATCTCGAGTTCGTTAATCCGTTCGCGAGATATGGGAGTTTGGAGTTCAGAGACGGTTGAGAAACCATCAAAATTTTCGCAATTCTGATGCTAAAAACGATTAACCGGAATGGCCTAGGGGAAAATAACACATACCGTTGCAATCGGGCGAGTTTCTACTTTCAGATGGAACAGGAATTTCTCGAGTTCGTCAAACCGTTCGCGAGATATGGGAGTTAGAATTTAAGGAATGGTTGAGAAACCATCAAAATTTTCGCAAGTCTGATACTCGAAACCAATAACTACAATGGCCTAGGTGAAAAATACACATACCGTTGTAATCGGGCGACATTCTGCTTTCAGATGCAGCAGGAATTTCTCGAGTTCGTCAATCCGTTCGAGAGATATGGGAGTGTGAAGTTCAGGAATGGTTGAGAAACCATCAAAGTTTTCGCAAGTCTGATACTCGAAACCATTAACTACTATGACCTAGGGCAAAAATACACATACCATTGTAATCGGGCGAGTTTCTGCTTTCAGATGCAACAGGAATTTCTCGAGTTCGTCAATCCGTTCGCGAGATATGGGAGTTTGGAGTTAAGAGACGGTTGAGTAACCATCAAAATTTTCGCAATTCTGATGCTAGAAACGAATAACTGGAATGGCCTAGGGTAAAAGAACACATACCGTTGCAATCGGGCGAGTTTCTACTTTCAGATGCAACAAGAATTTCTCGAGTTCGTCAATCCGTTCGCGAGATATGGGAGTTTGGAGTTAAGAGACGGTTGAGAAACCATCAAAATTTTCGCAATTCTGATGCTAGAAACGCATAACTGGAATGGCATAGGGGAAAAGAACACATACCTTTGTAATCGGGAGAGTTTCTACATTCAGATGCAACAGGAATTTCTGGAGTTCGCCAATCCGTTCGCGAGGTATGGGAGTTTGAAGTTAAGGAATCGTTGAGAAACCATCAAAATTTTCGCAAGTCTGATACTCGAAACCAATAACTACAAAGGCCTAGGGGAAAAATTCACATAGCTTTGTAATGGGGCGAGTTTCTACATTCAGATGCCACAGGAATTTCTGGAGTTCGCCAATCCGTTCGCGAGGTATGGGAGTTTGAAGTTAAGGAATCGTTGAGAAACCATCAAAATTTTCGCAAGTCTGATATTCGAGACCAATGACTACTATGGCCTAGGGCAAAAATACACTTACCGTTGTAATCGGGCGAGTTTCTGCTTTCAGATGCAATAGGAAATTCTAGAGTTTGTCAATCCGTTCGAGAGATGTGGGAGTTTGAAGTTAAGGAATGTTTGAGAAACCATCAAAATTTTCGCAAGTCTGATACTCGAAACCAATAACTGGAATGGACTAGGGGAAAAATACACATACCATTGCAATCGGGCGAGTTTCTACTTTCAGATGCAACAGGAATTTCTGGAGGTCGCCATTCCGTTCGCGAGGTATGGGAGTTTGAAGTTAAGGAATCGTTGAGAAACCATCAAAATTTTCGCAAGTCTGATACTCGAAACCAGTAACTACTGTGGCCTAGGGGAAAAATACACATACCTTTGTAATTGGGCGAGTTTCTACTTTCAGATGCAACAGGAATTTCTCGAGTATGTCAATCCGTTCGCGAGATATGGGAGTTTGAAGTTAAGGAATTGTTGAGAAACCATCAAAATTTTCGCAAGTCTGATACTCGAAACCAATAACTACAAAGGCCTAGGGGAAAAATTCACCTAGCTTTGTAATCGGGCGAGTTTCTACTTTCAGATGCAACAGGAATTTCTCGAGTGCGTCAATCCGTTCGCGAGATAATATAGTTTGAAGTTAAGGAATGATTGAGTAACCATTAAAATATTCGCTGGTCTGATACTCGAAACCAATAACTGGAATGGCCTAGGGGAAAAGTACACACACTATTGTAATCGGGTGAGTTTCTACTTTCAGATGCAACAGGAATTTCTCGAGTTCGTCATTCCGTTCGCGAGATATGGGAGTTTGAAGTTACGGAATGTTTGAGAAACCATCAAAATTTTCCCTGGTCTGATACTCGAAACCTATAACTGGAATGCCCTACGGGAAAAGTACACACACCTTTGTAATCGAGCGAGTTTCTACTTTCAGATGCAACAGGAATTTCTCGAGTTCGTCAATCCGTTCGCGAGATATGGGAGTTTGAAGTTAAGGAGTGATTGAGAGACCATCAAAATTTTCGCAAGTCTGATATTCGAGACCAATGACTACTATGGCCTAGGGCAAAAATACACATACCATTGTAATCGGGCGAGTTTCTGCTTTCAGATGCAACAGGAACTTCTCGAGTTCGCCAATCCGTTCGCGAGATATGGGAGTTTGAATTTATGGAATGGTTGAGAAACCATCAAAATTTTCGCAAGTCTGATACTAGAAACCAATAACTACTATTGCCTAGGGCAAAAATACACATACCGTTGTGATCGGGCGAGGTTCTGCTTCCAGATGCAACAGGAATTTCTCGAGTTCGCCAATCCGTTCGCGAGATTTGGGAGTTTGAAGTTATGGAATGGTTGAGAAACCATCAAAATTTTCGCAAGTCTGATACTCGAAACCAATAACTACTATTTCGTAGGGTAATTATACACATAGCGATGTAGTCGGGCGAGATTCTGCTTTCATATGCAACAGGAATTTCTCGAGTTCGTCAATCCGTTCGCGAGATATGGAGGTTCGAAATTAAGGAATGGTTGAGAAACCATCAAAATTTTCGCAATTCTGATACACGAAACCAATAACTACTATGGCCTAGGGCAAAAATACACATACCATTGTAATCGGGCGAGTTTCTGCTTTCAGATGCAACAGGAATTTCTCGAGTTCGTCAATCCGTTCGCGAGATATGGTAGTTTGAAATTAAGGAATGGTTGAGAAACCATCAAAATTTTCGCAATTCTGATACTCGAAACCAATAACTACAGTGACCTAGGGGAAAAATACACAGACCGTTGTAATCGGGCGAGTATCTGCTTTCAGATGCAACAGGAACTTCTCGAGATCGTCAATCCGTTCGCGAGATATGGGAGTGTGAAGTTAAGGAATGGTTGAAAACCATCAAAATTTTCGCAAGTCTGATACTCGAAACCAATAACTACTATGGCCGAGGGCAAAAATACACATACCATTGTAATCGGGCGAGTTTCTGCTTTCAGATGCAACAGGAATTTCTCGAGTTCGTCAATCCGTTCGCGAGATATGGTAGTTTGAAATTAAGGAATTGTTGAGAAACCATCAAAATTTTCGCAATTCTGATATTCGAAACCAATAACTGGAATGGCCTAGGGGAAAAGAACACACACCATTGTAATCGGGCGAGTTTCTACTTTCAGATGCAACAGGAATTCCTCGAGTTCGTCAATCCGTCCGCGAGATATGGGAGATTGAAGTTAAGGAATGGTTGAGAAACCATCAAAATTTTCTCAATTCTGATGCTAGAAACGAATAACTGGAATGGCCTAGGGGAAAAGAACACATACCGTTGCAATCGGGCAAGTTTCTACTTTCAGATGCAACAGGAATTTCTCGAGTTCGTCAATCCGTTCGCGACATATGGGAGTTTGAAGTTAAGGAATGGTTGAGAAACCATCAAAGTTTTCGCAAGTCTGATATTAGAAACCAATAACAACTATGGTCTAGAGCAAAAATGCACATACCGTTGTAATCGGGCGAGTTTCTGCTGTCAGATGCAACAGGAATTTCTCGAGTTCGCCAATCCGTTCGCGAGATTTGGGAGTTTGAAGTTATGGAATGGTTGAGAAACCATCAAAATTTTCGCAATTCTGATACTCGAAACCAATAACTACTATGGCCTAGGGCAAAAATACACATACCATTGTAATCGGGCGAGTTTCTGCTTTCAGATGCAACAGGAATTTCTCGAGTTCGTCAATCCGTTCGCGAGGTGTGGGAGTTTGAAGTTAAGGAATGGTTGAGAAACCATCAAAATTTTCGCAAGTCTGATATTCGAAACCAATAACCACAAAGGCCTAGGCCAAAAATACACATATCTTTGTAATGGGGCGAGTTTCTAATTGCAGATGCAACAGGAATTGCTCGAGTTCGCCAATCCGTTCGCGAGATTTGGGAGTTTGAAGTTATGGAATGGTTGAGAAACCATCAAAATTTTCGCAATTCTGATACTCGAAACCAATAACTACTATGGCCTAGGGCAAAAATACACATACCATTGTAATCGGGCGAGTTTCTGCTTTCAGATGCAACAGGAATTTCTCGAGTTCGTCAATCCGTTCGCGAGATATGGTAGTTTGAAATTAAGGAATGGTTGAGAAACCATCAAAATTTTCGCAATTCTGATACTCGAAACCAATAACTACAGTGACCTAGGGGAAAAATACACAGACCGTTGTAATCGGGCGAGTATCTGCTTTCAGATGCAACAGGAACTTCTCGAGATCGTCAATCCGTTCGCGAGATATGGGAGTGTGAAGTTAAGGAATGGTTGAAAACCATCAAAATTTTCGCAAGTCTGATACTCGAAACCAATAACTACTATGGCCGAGGGCAAAAATACACATACCATTGTAATCGGGCGAGTTTCTGCTTTCAGATGCAACAGGAATTTCTCGAGTTCGTCAATCCGTTCGCGAGATATGGTAGTTTGAAATTAAGGAATTGTTGAGAAACCATCAAAATTTTCGCAATTCTGATATTCGAAACCAATAACTGGAATGGCCTAGGGGAAAAGAACACACACCATTGTAATCGGGCGAGTTTCTACTTTCAGATGCAACAGGAATTCCTCGAGTTCGTCAATCCGTCCGCGAGATATGGGAGATTGAAGTTAAGGAATGGTTGAGAAACCATCAAAATTTTCTCAATTCTGATGCTAGAAACGAATAACTGGAATGGCCTGGGGGAAAAGAACACATACCGTTGCAATCGGGCAAGTTTCTACTTTCAGATGCAACAGGAATTTCTCGAGTTCGTCAATCCGTTCGCGACATGTGGGAGTTTGAAGTTAAGGAATGGTTGAGAAACCATCAAAGTTTTCGCAAGTCTGATATTCGAAACCAATAACAACTATGGTCTAGAGCAAAAATGCACATACCGTTGTAATCGGGCGAGTTTCAACTTTCAGATGCAACAGGAATTTCTCGAGTTCTTCAACCGGTTCGCGAGATATGAGAGTTTGAATTTAAGGAATGGTAGAGAGTCCATTAAAATTTACGCAAGTCTGTTACTCGAAACCAATAACTGGAATGACCTAGGGGAAAAGTACACATACCTTTGTAATCGGGCGAGTTTCTGCCTTCAGATGCAGTAGTAATTTCTCGAGTTCGTCAATCCGTTCGCGAGGTGTGGGAGTTTGAAGTTAAGGAATGGTTGAGAAACCATCAAAATTTTCGCAAGTCTGATATTCAAAACCAATAACCACAAAGGCCTAGGCCAAAAATACACATATCTTTGTAATGGGGCGAGTTTCTACTTGCAGATGCAACAGGAATTGCTCGAGTTCGTCAATCCGTTCGCGAGATATGGGAGTTTGAAGTTAAGGTATGGTTGAGAAACCATCAAAATTTCGCAAGTCTGATACTCGAAACCAATAACTACTATGGCCTAGGGCAAAAATACACATACCGTTGTAATCGGGCGAGTTTCTGCTGTCAGATGCAACAGGAATTTCGCGAGCTCGTCAATCCGATCGCGAGATATGGGAGTTTGAAGTTAAGGAATGGTTGAGAATCCATCAAAATTTTCGCAAGTCTGATACTCGAAACAAATAACTACAATGGCCTAGGGGAAAAATGCACATACCGTTCTAATCTGGAGAGTTTCTGCTTTCAGGCGCAACACAAATTTTTCGAATTTGGCAATCCGTCCGCGAAATATCGGAGTTTGGATTTAAGGGATGGTTGAGAAACCATCAAAATTTTCGCAATTCTGATACTCGAAACCAATAACTGGAGTGGCCTAGGGGAAAAGAACACATACCTTTGTAATCGGGAGAGTTTCTATATTCAGATGCAACAGGAATTTCTGGAGTTCGCCAATCCGTTCGCGAGGTATGGGAGTTTGAAGTTAAGGAATCGTTGAGAAACCATCAAAATTATCGCAAGTCTGATACTCGAAACCAATAACTACAAAGGCCTAGGGGAAAAATTCACCTAGCTTTGTAATCGGGCGAGTTTCTACTTTCAGATGCAACAGGAATTTCTCGAGTGCGTCAATCCGTTCGCGAGATATGGGAGTTTGAAGTTAAGGAATGGTTGAGAAACCATCAAAATTTTCGCAAGTCTGATATTCGAGACCAATGACTACTATGGCCTAGGGCAAAAATACACTTACCGTTGTAATCGGGCGAGTTTCTGCTGTCAGATGCACCAGGAATTTCGCGAGCTCGTCAATCCGATCGCGAGATATGGGAGTTTGAAGTTAAGGAATGGTTGAGAGACCATCAACATTTTCGTAAGTCTGATACTCGAAACAAATAACTACAATGGCCTAGGGGAAAAATACACATACCGTTGTAATCGGGAGAGCTTCTACTTTCAGACGCAACAGAAATTTCTCGACTTCGTCTATCCGTTCGCGAGATATGGGAGTTTGAAGTTAAGGAACGGTTGAGAAACCATCAAAATTTTCGCAAGTCTGATACTCGAAACAAATAACTACAATGGCCTAGGGGAAAAATGCACATACCGTTCAAATCTGGAGAGTTTCTGCTTTCAGGCGCAACAGAAATTTTTCGAATTTGGCAATCCGTCCGCGAAATATCGGAGTTTGGATTTAAGAGATGGTTGAGAAACCATCAAAATTTTCGCAATTCTGATACTCGAAACCAATAACTGGAGTGGCCTAGGGGAAAAGTACACACACCATAGTAATCGGGCGAGTCTCTACTTTCAGACGCAACAGGAATTTCTCGAGTTCGTCAATCCGTTCGCGAGATATGGGAGTTTGAAGTTAAGGAATGGTTGAGAGACCATCAACATTTTCGTAAGTCTGATACTCGAAACAAATAACTACAATGGCCTAGGGGAAAAATACACATACCGTTGTAATCGGGAGAGCTTCTACTTTCAGACGCAACAGAAATTTGCCGGATTCGTCAATCTGTTCGCGAAATATAGAATTTTGGAGTTAAGAGATGGTTGAGCAACCATCAAAATTTTCGCTGGTCAAATACTCGAAATCAATAACTAGAATGGCCTAGGGGAAAAGTACACACACCATTGTAATGGGGCGAGTTTCGACTTTCAGATGCAACAGGAATTTCTCGAGTTCGTCAATCCGTTCGCGAGATATGGGAGTTTGAAGTTAAGGAATGGTTCAGAATCCATGAAAATTTTCGCAAGTCTGATACTCGAAACCAATAATTACAATCGCCTAGGGGAAAAATGCACATACCGTTCTAATCGGGACAGTTTCTGCTTTCAGACGCAACAGAAATTTTTCGAATTCGTCAATCCGTTCGCGAAATATCGAAGTTTGGAGTTAAGAGATGGTTAAGAAACCACCAAAATTTTCGCAATTCTGATACTCTAAACCAATAACTGGAATGGCCTAGGCGAAAAGTACACACACCATTGTAATCGGGCGAGTTTCTGCTTTCAGATGCAACAGGAATTTCTCGAGTTCGTCAATCCGTTCGCGAGATATGGGAGTTTGAAGTTAAGGTATGATTGAGAAACCATCAAAATTTCGCAAGTCTGATACTCGAAACCAATAACTACTATGGCCTAGGGCAAAAATACAGACACCGTTGTAATAGGGCGATTTTCTGCTGTCAGATGCAACAGGAATTTCGCGAGCTCGTCAATCCGATCGCGAGATATGGGAGTTTGAATTTAAGAGATGGTTGAAAAACCATCAAAATTTTCGCAATTCTGATGCTAGAAACCAATAACTGGAATGGCCGAGGCGAAAAGTACACACACCATTGTAATCGGTCGAGTTTCTACTTTCAGATGCAACAGGAATTTCTCGACTTCGTCTATCCGTTCGCGAGATATGGGAGTTTGAAGTTAAGGAACGGTTGAGAAACCATCAAAATTTTCGCAATTCTGGTACTCGAAATCAATAACTGGAATGGCCTAGGGGAAAAGTACACACACCATTGTAATGGGGCGAGTTTCTACTTTCAGATGCAACAGGAATTTCTCGAGTTCGTCAATCCGTTCGCGAGATATGGGAGTTTGAAGTTAAGGAATGGTTGAGAGTCCATCAAAATTTTCGCAAGTCTGATACTCGAAACCAATAACTACAATGGCCTAGGGGAAAAATGCACATACCGTTCTATTCGGGAGAGTTTCTGCTTTCAGACGCAACCGAAATTTTTCGAATTCGTCAATCCGTTCGCGAAATATCGAAGTTTGGAGTTAAGAGATGGTTAAGAAACCACCAAAATTTTCGCAATTCTGATACTCTAAACCAATAACTGGAATGGCCTAGGCGAAAGGTACACACACCATTGTAATCGGGCGAGTTTCTGCTTTCAGATGCAACAGGAATTTCTAGAGTTCGTCAATCCGTTCGCGAGATATGGGAGTTTGAAGTTAAGGTATGGTTGAGAAACCATCAAAATTTCGCAAGTCTGATACTCGAAACCAATAACTACTATGGCCTAGGGCAAAAATACAGACACCGTTGTAATAGGGCGATTTTCTGCTGTCAGATGCAACAGGAATTTCGCGAGCTCGTCAATCCGATCGCGAGATATGGGAGTTTGAATTTAAGAGATGGTTGAAAAACCATCAAAATTTTCGCAATTCTGATTCTAGAGACCAATAACTGGAATGGCCGAGGCGAAAAGTACACACACCATTGTAATCGGTCGAGTTTCTACTTTCAGATGCAACAGGAATTTCTCGAGTTCGTCAATCCGTTCGCGAGATATGGGAGTTTGAAGTTAAGGTATGGTTGAGAAACCATCAAAATTTCGCAAGTCTCATACTCGAAACCAATAACTACTATGGCCTAGGGCAAAAATACACATACCGTTGTAATCGGGAGAGTTTCTACTTTCAGATGCAACAGAAACTTCTCGATTTCCTCAGTCCGTTCGCGAGATATAGGAGTTTGAAGTGGAGGAATGGTTGAGAAACCATCAAAATTTTCGCAAGTCTGATACAAGAAACCAATAACTACTATGGCCTAGGACAACAATACACATACCGTTGTAATCGGGCGAGTTTCTACTTTCAGACGCAACAGGAAGTTCTCGAGTTCGTCAATCCGTTCGCGAGATATGGGAGTTTGAAGTTAAGGAATGGTTGAGAAACCATCAAAATTTTCGCAATTCTGGTACTCGAAACCAATAACTGGAATGGCCTAGGCGAAAAGTACACACACCATTGTATTGGGGCGAGTTTCTACTTTCAGATGCAACAGGAATTTCTCGAGTTCGTTAATCCGTTCGCGAGATATGGGAGTTTGAAGTTAAGGAATGGTTGAGAAACCATCAAAATTTTCGTAAGTCTGATACTCGAAACAAATAACTACAATGGCCTAGGGGAAAAATACACATACCGTTGTAATTGGGAGAGCTTCTGCTTTCAGACGCAACAGAAATTTGTCGGATTCGTCAATCCGTTCGCGAAATATCGGATTTTGGAGTTAAGAGATGGTTGAGCAACCATCAAAATTTTCGCTGGTCAGATACTCGAAATCAATAACTACAATGGCCTAGGGGAAAAGTACACACACCATTGTAATCGGGCGAGTTTCTACTTTCAGACGCAACAGGAATTTCTCGAGTTCGTCAATCCGTTCGCGAGATATGGGAGTTTGAAGTTAAGGAATAGTTGAGAAACCATCAAAATTTCCGCAAGTCTGATACCCGAAACCAATAACTACAATGGCCTAGGGGAAAAATGTACATACCGTTCTAATCGGGCGAGTTTCTGCTTTCAGATGCGTCAGGAATTTCTCAAGTTCGTCAATCCGTTCGCGAGATATCCGAGTTCGAAGTTAATGAATGGTTGAGAAACCATCAAAATTTTCGCAAGTCTGATACTCGAAACCAATAACTATTATGGCCTAGGGCAAAAATACACATAGTGTTGTAATCGGGCGAGTTTCTGCTTTTAGATGCAACAGGCATTTCTCGAGTTCGTCAATCCGTTCGCGAGATATAGGAGTTTGAAGTGAAGGAATGGTTGAGAAACCATCAAAATTTGGCTAGTCTGATTCTCGAAACCAATAACTGGAATGGCCTCGGGGAAAAGTACACACACCATTGTAATCTGGGGAGTTTCTACTTTCAGATGCAACAGGTATTTCTCCAGTTCGTCAATCCGTTCGCGAGATATGGGAGTTTGAAGTTAAGGAATGTTTGAGAAACCATCAAAATTTTCGCAAGTCTGATACAAGAAACCAATAACTACTATGGCCTAGGACAACAATACACATACCGTTGTAATCGGGCGAGTTTCTGCTGTCAGATGCAACAGGAAATTCTCGGGTTCGTCAATCCGTTCGCGAGATATGGGAGTTTGAAGTTAAGGAATGGTTGAGAAACCATCAAAATTTTCCCAAGTCTGATACTCGAAACCAGTAACTGGAATGGCCTAGGGGAAAAGTACATACACCATTGTAATCGGGCGAGCTTCTAGTTTCAAATGCAACAGGAATTTCTCGATTTCGTCAGTCCGTTCGCGAGATATAGGAGTTTCAAGTGAAGGCATGGTTGAGAAACCATCATAGTTTCGCAAGTCTGATACTCGAAACCAATAACTGGAATGGCCTCGGTGAAAAGTACACACACCATTGTAATCGGGCGAGTTTCTACTTTCAGATGCGTCAGTAATTTCTAAAGTTCGTCAATCCGTTCGCGAAATATCGGAGTTTGGAGTTAAGAGATGGTTGAGGAACCATCAAAATTTTCGCAAGTCTGATACTCGAAACCAATAACTGGAATGGCCTACGGGAAAAGGACATACACCATTGTAATCGGGCGAGTTTCTGCTTTCAGATGCAACAGGAATTTCTCGAGTTCGTCAATCCGTTCGCGAGATATGGGAGTTTGAAGTTAAGGAATGGTTGCGAAACCATCCAAATTTTCGCAAGTCTGATACTCGAAACCAATAACTACAGTGGGCTAGGGGAAAAATACATATACCGTTGTAATCGGGAGTGTTTCTACTTTCAGATGCAACAGGCATTTCTCGAGTTCGTCAATCCGTTCGCGAGATATGGGAGTTTGAAGTTAAGGAATGGTTGCGAAACCATCCAAATTTTCGCAAGTCTGATACACGAAACCAATAACTGGAATGGCCTAGTGGAAAAGTACACACATCATTGTAATCGGGCGAGTTCCTAGTTTCAGATGCAACAGGAATTTCTCGATTTCCTCAGTCCATTCGCGAGATATAGGAGTTTGAAGTGAAGGAATGGTTGAGGAACCATCAAAATTTCGCAAGTCTGATACTCGAAACCAATAACTGGAATGGCCTCGGTGAAAAGTACACACACCATTGTAATCGGGCGAGTTTCTACTTTCAGATGCGTCAGTAATTTCTAAAGTTCGTCAATCCGTTCGCGAAATATCGGAGTTTGGAGTTAAGAGATGGTTGAGGAACCATCAAAATTTTCGCAAGTCTGATACTCGAAACCAATAACTGGAATGGCCTACGGAAAAGGACATACACCATTGTAATCGGGCGAGTTTCTGCTTTCAGATGCAACAGGAATTTCTCGAGTTCGTCAATCCGTTCGCGAGATATGGGAGTTTGAAGTTAAGGAATGGTTGAGAAACCATCAAAATTTTCGCAAGTCTGATACTAGAAAGCAATAACTGGCATGGCCTCGGGGAAAAGTACACACACCATTGTAATCGGTCGAGTTTCTGCTTTCAGATGCGTCAGGAATTTCTCAAGTTCGTCAATCCGTTCGCGAAATATCGGAGTTTGGAGTTAAGAGATGGTTGAGAAACCATCAAAATTTTCGCAAGTCTGATACTCGAAACCAATAACTATAATGGCTTAGGGGAAAAATACACATACCATTGTAATCGGGCGAGTTTCAACTTTCAGATGCAACAGGAATTTCTGAAGTTCGTCAATCCGTTCGCGAGGTATGGGAGAATATTTATAATATCTATTATAAATCATTTGATCTATAGTTAAATTTGACACTAATACTCTAAATACATATTTAGTATATTTTTTAATGTCTTTAGCCTCCAGAAGAATTTTATTTATACTATTTACTATATATAATAATTTACACAGAATTGGAAATAAATCTAATTATTTATTTATAATAATAATTTTTTTTTCACTTATCTTAAAAATTGGGATGTACTCTTTAAATGTTCGATTCATTTCTTTAATTTATTCATTAAATTGAATTAATCTATTCTTTATAATAACTTTAATAAAATTAATCCCTATAATTATTATAGAACTCCTATTAAAATTTAATAATGAAATTTATTTTATTTGCCTAATTAATGTAATTATTGCCCCTATCATTTGCTTAAATAAAAAATCAATCAAAATAATTATAGGGTATTCATCTGTTATACAAACATCTATTATAGTTATGTTATTAATAATTAACAAAGATACATTTTTAACATATTTCATTTTATATTCAATAATTTCTTCAAATTTAATTTTTATATTTAAAATAATAAAGATTAATTCTTCTTCCTAATTTAATATATTAACCTCTAATAAAAGAAAAATTATTTTATACTCAATAATTATTATGTACACAAATTTCCCACGTATAGCTCGCTTTATACTGAAATGAATCGTCCTAGAAACATTAATAAATTCAAGAATAAAATTTATACTTTTAATAATTGTATATCTTTTTATAAGATTAATTACATCATGAAATTATTTAAATATATCCTTCTTATATTTTTTCCCTTCAATTAAATAAAATATATATAATTAAATTAACCTTAATTTTCTAAACTATTATCTATTTATAACTTTTTTAATATTTATATTTATATTTATGATCTACTGGTTATATTAATTTTTAGCATAATTAATATATGTATTCAACAAATCACAAAAATATTGGGATATTATATTTCATATCAGCTATATGATCTGGTATAATTGATTCTTCTTTAAGGATACTAATTCGAATAGAATTAAATAGGCCAGGAACTTGAATTAATATCGACCAAATTTATAACTCAATTGTAACATCACATGCTTTTGTAATAATTTTTTTTATAGTTTTACCATTTATAATCGGAGGATTCGGAAACTGAATAATTCCCTTAATAATTGGATCCCCTGATACAGCATTTCCCCGAATAAATAATATAAGATTGTGACTAATCCCCCCTTCATTATTACTTTTAATTCTTACAACACTATTATTCCCAGGCTCGGGAACTGGATGAACAATCTACCCTCCTTTGTCATCAAATCTTTATCACCCATCTTCATCTATAGACTTAACAATTATTTCTTTGCATATTGCAAGTATCTCTTCAATTATGGGATCAATTAATTTTATTGTTACAATTCTTAAAATAAAAAATAATGCTTTAAAATTCGATCAAATATCCTTATTTGCTTGGTCAGTATTAATTACTACAATTTTGCTTCTTCTCTCACTACCTGTATTAGCCGGAGCTATTACTATGTTATTAACAGACCGAAATTTAAATACTTCCTTCTTTGATCCTACTGGGGGAGGGGACCCAATTTTATTTCAACATTTATTTTGATTTTTTGAGCATCCTGAAGTCTATATTTTAATTTTACCCGGGTTTGGATTAATCTCCCATATCATTTTCAATGAAAGAGGGAAAAAGGAAACTTTTGGGAACCTAGGGATAGTTTATGCAATACTCGGAATTGGATTTCTAGGATTTATTGTGTGAGCACATCACATATTCACAGTAGGCTTAGATGTAGACACACGAGCTTATTTCACTTCGGCAACTATAATCATTGCAATTCCCACAGGAATCAAAGTATTTAGATGACTAGCTACGTACAACGGGTCAAAACTTATTATTAATCCTTCTATTATTTGATAATTTGGCTTTATTTTTTTATTTACAATAGGAGGATTAACAGGAATTATATTATCAAACTCATATATTGATATTATACTACATGATTCATACTGTGTTGTCTCTCATTTCCACTATGTACTGTCAATAGGAGCAGTATTTTCTATTATTGCTTCATTAATTCATTGATTCCCTTTATTCACAGGATTTACCCTAAATCAATTTTATCTTAAAACTCAATTTTATATAATATTTATTGGGGTAAATATAACTTTTTTCCTTCAGCATTTTTTAGGAATGATAGGAATACCTCGACGTTATTCAGATTACCCGGATTCCTACTACTGTGAAAATTTATTATCATCTATTGGCTCAATAATTTCATTCAAAAGAATAATTTTACTCTTGTTTATTATATTGGAGAGATTTATAACTAAACGTCTAGCTATATTTAAATTTAATCAATCATCACTAGAATGACCCCAAAACTTTTCCCCAAAAGACCACTCATTCCTCTCTATTCCTCTAATTATTAAAAACAAATCTTAATATGGCAGATTAGTGCATGAATTTAAGATTCATTTATAAAATTTAATATTTTTATTAAAAATGTCCCATTGAAAAATAATTAATTTCCAAGACCCCAATTCGCCATATGCCGATAATTTAAATTTTTTCACAACTTCACAATAATTATAATAATTATAATCTCTTCATTAACTCTAATAATTATATTAGATATTTTTACTAATAAATTTATCAATCGATTTTTACTTAAAAATCATCATATTGAAATTGTATGAACTTTACTCCCAATAATAATTTTAGGAGTAATTGCACTTCCTTCTTTAAAAACCCTATATTTTATTGATGAACTATGAATACCCGTATACTTAACAATCAAATCAATTGGGCACCAATGATATTGATCCTATGAATACCCAGAATTTAATAATTTAAATTTTGACTCCTATATAGATAAAGATTTAAATAATATTTACATTTTTCGTCTCCTAGACGTAGATAATCGAATAATTATTCCATCTAATACACTAATTCGAATATTAACAACATCAAACGACGTAATTCACTCTTGAACTGTTCCGTCTTTAGGCTTAAAAATAGACTCAGTACCAGGGCGAATTAACCAAATAAATTTAATTACTAATCGACCTGGAGTATTTTTCGGACAATGTTCTGAAATCTGCGGAGCTAATCACAGATTTATGCCAATTGTTGTGGAAAGAACTAATTATTCAAACTTTATTAATTGAATTAACAACCAAAATTAAATTTTAACCTACTCATAATATTTAATTAAATCAAATCATTAGATGTCTGACAAAAGAATTGATTTTTTAAACCAAATTATAGTAATAAATTACTTCACTTTTCATTTTAAAACTTTAAGAATCATCTCTTTACATCGAAGCTCGATCAAAATTAATTTCTATAAGTTCTTAATCATTTGTAATGCATCAATAAGATGAACATTGTTCGATTAATATTGGGAACATGCATGAATGTTAGTAAAACTCGCGGAAATGAATAAACATTCACCGAAACTATTCGCCTTCGCAGATTTTGCAATATCTTGATGTTTATTTATCATAATTATTAACAATTGTCGTAGTACCATAGTTTAAATAATTATTAACAATGCCCTAGTATAAATAAAGGCTTAAAATATCATTTCATCGAAATATTCATTGCTCGCGATGGAATTTTTCGTTGAGATCAAACTGACATTCTCAAGGTTACACGTATCGATGACCGATTCACAAGCGTCCATCGCTATGATTGTTGCATCTAGAAAAGCGATTAATTGAATTTCAGCGCTTTTAAATAAAAAATGCAACTACTACGCGTATTGTGTAAATTATAAGAATTAAGCAAATGTTAAATTGATGTATTTAACAAACAATTGTTACTTTCCCTGCTATAAAACTTTACGAAACACGTTTTACTTTGAATCTCGATCCAAATTAATTTCTATGAGGTACTTAATCATTTTCAATGCATAAATAGGATGCACATTGTTCGATTAAAATTGGGAACATACATAAATGTTAGTAACAATGGCGGAAATGAACAAACATTCACCGAAACCGTTCGCCTTCGCAGATTTCGCAATATCTTGACGTTTATTTATCATAATAATTAACAACCGTCGTTGGACCGTAGATTAAACAATTTTTCACAATGTTCCGGTATAAATAATGGCTATAAAGCCATCAATTTCTTGAAGTATTTGTTTAGATCGAACAAATACAATCGAAGAAACCGTGCGATAAAATAAATGAATATTTCGCTACATATCGGAATTATAGTTTGTATGTATGCAAATATATTCTGAACCCGCAATTACAAATCCCTGTAACGTGGTAATTACATGGGTTGCCATCTATTGGAGAAAGGGTTAAACTACACTTAAGGGGTGAAAACACCTGGCGGAGAAACGCTCAAGTTTGTCGAGGAATTGTTGTAATTTCTACAAATAGATGGCGCGACAAGTACAATTTACCGACATTAGAGATAAGTATTTCCATTTGTATGATATTCCCTACCGTGCGATAAAATAAATAAATACTTTTGTACAAACTTTTGTATGTTTCATCTTTCGAATAAATGTAAAATTAAACCTTCCACGGTAAATTTTATTCTTGAATTTATTAATGTTTCTAGGACGATTTATTTCAGTATAAAGAGTGCTGTATGTGGGAAATTTGTGTACATAATAATTATTGAGTATAAAATAACTTTTCTTCTATTAGACGTTAATATATTAAATAAGGAAGAAGAGTTAATCTTTATTATCTTAAATATAAAAATTAAAATTAAATAAATTATTGAATATAAAATGAAATATGTTAAAAATGTATTATTGTTAATTATTAATAAAATAACTATAATAGATGTTTGTATAACAGATGAATATCCTATAATTATTATGATTGATTTTTTTGTATAAGCAAATGATAGGGGCAATAATTACATTAATTAGGCAAATAAAATAAATTTCATTATTAAATTTTGATATGAGTTCTATAATAATTATAGGGATTAATTTGATTAAAGTTATTATAAAGAATAGATTAATTCAATTTAAAGAATAAATAAAAGAAATGAATCGAACATTTAAAGAGTACATCCCAATTTTTAAGATAAGGGAAAAAAAAATAATTATTATAAATAAATAATTAGATTTATTTCCGATTGTGTGTAAATTATTATATATAGAAAATAGTATAAATAAAATTCTTCTGGAGGCTAAAGAGATTAAAAAATATATTAAATATGTATTTAGAGTATTAGTGTCTAATTTAACTACAGATCAAACGATTTATAGTAGAAATTATAAATATTATAATCATATAATCGAAACGGAGAAACGGAGAAACGGAGAAACGATGAAATGAAGGAAGAAACGGAGAAACGAAGAAAGAAACGGAGAAATGAAGAAAGAAACGAAGAAACGAAGAAAGAAACGGAGAATCGGAGAAATAAATGGAGAAACGAAGGAATAAACCGAGAAACGGAGAGAGAAACGCAGAAACGAACAAAGAAACGGAGAAACGAACAAAGAAGCGGAGAAACGGAGGAAGAAACGGAGAAATAAATGGAGAAACAAAGAAATAAACGGAGAAACGAAGAAAGAAACGGAGAAACGAAGAAAGAAACGGAGAAACGTAGAAGGAAACGGAGAAACGAAGAAAGAAACGGAGAAACGAAGAAAGAAACGGAGAAACGAACAAAGAAAAGGAGAAACGAAGAAAGAAACGGAGAAACGAACAATGAAACGCTGAAACGAAGAATGAAACGGAGAAACGAAGAAAGAAACGGAGAAATAAATGGAGAAACGAAGAAATAAACCGAGAAACGGAGAAAGAAACGGAGAAACGAACAATGAAACGGAGAAACGAACAAAGAATCGGAGTAACGAAGAAAGAAACAAAGAAACGAAGAAAGAAACGGGGAAACGAAGAATGAAACGGAGAAACGAAGAAAGAAACGGAGAAACGAAGAAAGAAACGGAGAAACGAACAAAGAAAGGGAGAAACGAAGAAAGAAACGGAGAAACGAACAATGAAACGCAGAAACGAAGAAAGAAACGGAGAAATAAATGGAGACGCGAAGAAATAAACCGAGAAACGGAGAAAGAAACGGAGAAACGAAGAAAGAAACGGAGAAACGAAGAAAGAAACGGAGAAACGAAGAAAGAAACGAAGAAACGAAGAAAGAAACGGAGAATCGAACAAAGAAACGGAGAAACGGAGAAATAAATGAAGAAACCAAGAAATATACGGAGAAACGAAGAAAGAAACGGAGAAACGAAGAAAGAAACGTAGAAACGAACAAAGAAACGGAGAAACGAACAAAGAAACGGAGAAACGAACAAAGAAACGGAGAAACGAACAAAGAAACGGAGAAATAAATGGAGAAACCAAGAAATATACGGAGAAACGAAGAAATAAACGGAGAAACGAAGAAAGAAACGGAGAAACGAAGAAAGAAACGGAGAAACGAAGAAGGAAACGGAGAAACGAAGAAAGAAACGGAGAAACGAAGAATGAAACGGAGATACGAACAAAGAAATGGAGAAACGAACAAAGAAGCGGAGAAACGAAGGAAGAAACGGGGAAATAAATGGAGAAACAAAGAAATGAACGGAGAAACGAAGAAAGAAACGGAGAAACGAAGAAAGAAACGGAGAAACGTAGAAGGAAACGGAGAAACGAAGAAAGAAACGGAGAAACGAAGAAAGAAACGGAGAAACGAACAAAGAAAAGGAGAAACGAAGAAAGAAACGGAGAAACGAACAATGAAACGCTGAAACGAAGAATGAAACGGAGAAACGAAGAAAGAAACGGAGAAATAAATGGAGAAACGAAGAAATAAACCGAGAAACGGAGAAAGAAACGGAGAAACGAACAATGAAACGGAGAAACGAACAAAGAATCGGAGTAACGAAGAAAGAAACAAAGAAACGAAGAAAGAAACGGGGAAACGAAGAATGAAACGGAGAAACGAAGAAAGAAACGGAGAAACGAAGAAAGAAACGGAGAAACGAACAAAGAAAGGGAGAAACGAAGAAAGAAACGGAGAAACGAACAATGAAACGCAGAAACGAAGAATGAAACGGAGAAACGAAGAAAGAAACGGAGAAATAAATGGAGAAACGAAGATATAAACGGAGAAACGAAGAAAGAGACGCAGAAACGAAGAAAGAAACTGAGAAACGAAGAAAGAAACGGAGAATCGGAGAAATAAATGGAGAAACGAAGAAATAGACCGAGAAACGGAGAAAGAAACGGAGAAACGAAGAAAGAAACGGAGAAACGAAGAAAGAATCGGAGTAACGAAGAAAGAAACAAAGAAACGAAGAAAGAAACGGGGAAACGAAGAATGAAACGGAGAAACGAAGAAAGAAACGGAGAAACGAAGAAGGAAACGGAGAAATGAAGAAAGAAACGGAGAAATAATTGGAGAAACGAAGAAATAAACGGAGAAACGGGAAAAGAAACGGAGAAACGAACAAAGAAACGGAGAAACGAAGAAAGAAACGGAGAAACGGAGAAATAAATGGAGAAACGAAGAAATAAACGGAGAAACGAAGAGAGAAACGGAGAAACGAAGAAAGAAACGGAGAAACGAAGAAAGAAAGGGAGAAACGAAGAAGGAAACGGAGAAACGATCAAAGAAACAGAGAAACGAAGAAAGAAACGGAGAAACGAAGAAAGAAAGGGAGAAACGTAGAAAGAAACGAAGAAACGAAGAAAGAAACGGAGAAACGAACAAAGAAAGGGAGAAACGAAGAAAGAAACGGAGAAACGAACAATGAAACGCAGAAACGAAGAATGAAACGGAGAAACGAAGAAAGAAACGGAGAAATAAATGGAGAAACGAAGATATAAACGGAGAAACGAAGAAAGAAACGGAGAAACGAAGAAAGAAACTGAGAAACGAAGAAAGAAACGGAGAATCGGAGAAATAAACGGAGAAACGAAGAACTAGACCGAGAAACGGAGAAAGAAACGGAGAAACGAAGAAAGAAACGGAGAAACGAAGAAAGAATCGGAGTAACGATGAAAGAAACAAAGAAACGAAGAAAGAAACGGGGAAACGAAGAATGAAACGGAGAAACGAAGAAAGAAACGGAGAAACGAAGAAAGAAACGGAGAAACGGAGAAATAAATGGAGAAACGAAGAAATAAACGGAGAAACGAAGAAAGAAACGGAGAAACGAAGAAAGAATCGGAGAAACGAAGAAAGAAAGGGAGAAACGAAGAAAGAAACGGAGAAACGAACAAAGAAACAGAGAAACGAACAAAGAAACGGAGAAACGAAAAAAGAAACGGGGAAATAAATGGAGAAAAGAAGAAATAAATGGAGAAATGAACAAGGAAACGGATAAACTGAGAAAGAAACGGAGAAACGAAGAAAGAAACGAAGAAAGAAACGAGGGAACGAAGAAAGAAACGGAGAAATGAAGAAAGAAACGGAGAAACGAAGAAAGAAACGGAGAAACGAAGTAAGAAACGGAGAAATAATTGGAGAAACGAAGAAATAAACCGAGAAACGGGAAAAGAAACGGAGAAACGAACAAAGAAACGGAGAAACGAAGAAAGAAACGGAGAATCGAAGAAAGAAACGAAGAAACGAAGAAATAAACGGAGACACGAACAAAGAAATGGAGAAACGAACAAAGAAGCGGAGAAACGAAGAAAGAAACGGAGGAACGGAGAAATAAATGGAGAAACGAAGAAATAAACGGAGAAACGAAGAAAGAAACGGAGAAACGAAGAAAGAAACGGAGAAACGAAGAAACAAACGGAGAAACGAAGAAAGATACGGAGAAACGAAGACAGAAACGAAGAAACGAAGAAAGAAATGGAGAAACGAACAAAGAAGCGGAGAAACGAAGAAAGAAACGGAGTAACGAAGAAAGAAACGAAGAAACGAAGAAAGAAACGGAGAAATAAACGGAGAAACGAAGAAATAAACCGAGAAACGAAGAAAGAAACGGAGATACGAAGAAAGAAATTGAGAAACGAAGAAAGGAACGGAGAATCGGAGTAATAAATGTAGAAACGAAGAAATAGACCGAGAAACGGAGAAAGAAACGGAGAAACGAACAAAGAAACGGAGAAACGAAGAAAGAAACGGAGAAACGAACAAAGAAACGGAAAAACGTAGAAAGAAACGGAGAAACGAAGAAAGAAACGGAGAAACGAAGAAGGAAACGGAGAAATAAATGGAGAAACGAAGAAATAAACGGAGAAACGAACAAGGAAACGGACAAACGTGGAAAGAAACGGAGAAACGAAGAACGAAACCGAGAAACGTAGAAAGAAACGGAGATACGAACAAAGAAACTGGGAAACGAACAAAGAAACGGAGAAACGAAGAACGAAACGGAGAAACGGAGAAAGAAACGGAGAAACGGAGAAATAAATGGAGAAACGAAGAAATAAACGGAGAAACGAAGAAAGAAATGGAGAAACGAAGAAAGAAACGCAGAAACGAAGAAAGAAACGGAGAAACGAAGAAAGAAACGGAGAAACGAAGAAAGAAACGGAGAATCGGAGAAATAAATGGAGAATCGAAGAAATAAACGGAGAAACGGAGAAATAAATGGAGAAACGAAGAAATAAACGGAAAAACGAAGAAAGAAACGGAGAAACGAAGAAAGAAGCGGAGTAACGAATAAAGAAGCGAAGAAACGAAGAAAGAAACGGAGAAATAAGTGGAGAAACGAAGAAATAGACGGAGAAACGAAGAAAGAAACGGAGAAACGAATAAAGAAACGGAGAAACGACGAAAGGAACGGAGAAAAAATTGGAGAAGCGAAGAAATAAACGGACAAACGTACAAGGAAACGGAGAAACGAAGAAGGGAACGGAGAAACGAAGAAAGAAACGGAGAAACGAATAAAGAAACTGAGAAACGAAGAAAGAAACGGGGAAACGAACAAAGAAACGGAGAAACGAAGGAAGAAACGGAGAATCGGAGAAATAAATGGAGAATCGAAAAAATAAACGGTGAAACGGAGAAATAAGTGGAGAAACGAAGAAATAAACGGAGAAACGAAGAAAGAAACGGAAAAACGAAGAAAGAAACGGAGAAACGAAGAAAGAAACGGAGTAACGAAGAAAGAAGCGAAGAAACGAAGAAAGAAACGGAGAAATAAATGGAGAAACGAAGAAATAGACGGAGAAACGAAGAAAGAAACGGAGAAACGAATAAAGAAACGGAGAAACGACGAAAGGAACTGAGAAAAAATTGGAGAAGCGAAGAAATAAGCGGACAAACGAACAAGGAAACGGAGAAACGAAGAAGGAAACGGAGAAACGAAGAAAGAAACGGAGAAACGAAGAAAGAAACGGAGAAACGAAGAAAGAAACGGAGAAATAAATGGAGAAACGAAGAAATAAACCGAGAAACGGAAAAAGAAACGGAGAAACGAATAAAGAAACGGAGAAACGAACATAGAAACGGAGAAACGAAGACAGAAACGGAGAAACGGAGAAATAAATGGAGAAACGAAGAAATAAATGGAGAAACGAAGAAATAGACGTAGAAACGAAGAAAGAAACGGAGAAACGAGGAAAGAAACGGAGAAACGAAGAAAGAAACGGAGAATCGGAGAAATAAATGGAGAAACGAAGGAATAAACCGAGAAACGGAGAAACGGAGAAACGATGAAACGAAGGAAGAAACTTAGCAACGAAGAAAGAAACGTAGAAAGAAACACAGAATCGGAGAAATAAATGGAGACACGAAGAAATATTCGGAGAAACGGAGAAAGAAACGGAGAAACGATCAACGAAACGGAGAAACGAACACAGAAACGGAGAAACGAAGAAAGAAACGGAGAAACGAAGAGAGAATCGGAGAAACAAAGGAAGAAACGGAGAAACGAAGAAAGAAACGAAGAAACGAAGAAAGAAACGGAGAATCGGAGAAATAAATGGTGGAACGAAGAAGTAAACCGAGAAACGGAGAAAGAAACGGAGAAATGACCAATGAAACGCAGAAACGAACAAAGAAACGGAGAAACGAAGAAATAAACGGAGAAACGAAGAAAGAAACGGAGAAACGAAGAAAGAAACGGAGAAACGAAGAAGGAAACGGAGAAACGAAGAAAGAAACGGAGAAACGAAGAATGAAACGGAGATACGAACAAAGAAATGGAGAAACGAACAAAGAAGCGGAGAAACGAAGGAAGAAACGGAGAAATAAATGGAGAAACGAAGAAATAAACGGAGAAACGAAGAAAGAAACGGAGAAACGAAGAAAGAAACGGAGAAACGTAGAAGGAAACGGAGAAACGAAGAAAGAAACGGAGAAACGAAGAAAGAAACGGAGAAACGAACAAAGAAAAGGAGAAACGAACAAAGAAAAGGAGAAACGAAGGAAGAAACGGAGAAACGAAGAAAGAAAGGGAGAAACGAAGAAAGAAACGGAGAAACGAACAAAGAAACAGAGAAACGAAGAAAGAAATGGAGAACCGAAAAAAGAAGCGAAGAAACGAAGAAAGAAACGGAGAAACGAAGTAAGAAGCGGAGAATTGAACAAAGAAACGGAGAAACGAAGAAAGAAACGGAGAAACGAAGAAAGAAACGGAGACAGAAACGGAGAAACGAACAAAGAAACGAAGAAACGAAAAAAGAAACGGGGAAATAAACAGAGAAAAGAAGAAATAAATGGAGAAATGAACAAGGAAACGGAGAAACGGAGAAACGAAGAAAGAAACGAAGAAAGAAACGGAGAATCGGAGAAATAAATGGAGAAACGAAGGAATAAACCGAGAAACGGAGAGAGAAACGCAGAAACGAACAAAGAAACGGAGAAACGAACAGAGAAGCGGAGAAACGAAGGAAGAAACGGAGAAATAAATGGAGAAACGAAGAAATAAACGGAGAAACGAAGAAAGAAACGGAGAAATACATGGAGAAACGAAGAAATGAACCGAGAAACGGAGAAAGAAACGGAGAAACGAAGAAAGAAACGGAGAAACGAAGAAAGAAACGAAGAAACGAACAAAGAAACGGAGAAACGAACAAAGAAACGGAGAAACGGAGAAATAAATGAAGAAACCAAGAAATATACGGAGAAACGAAGAAAGAAACGGAGAAACGAAGAAAGAAACGTAGAAACGAACAAAGAAACGGAGAAACGAACAAAGAAACGGAGAAACGAACAAAGAAACGGAGAAATAAATGGAGAAACCAAGAAATATACGGAGAAACGAAGAAATAAACGGAGAAACGAAGAAAGAAACGGAGAAACGAAGAAAGAAACGGAGAAACGAAGAAGGAAACGGAGAAACGAAGAAAGAAACGGAGAAACGAAGAAAGAAACGGAGAAACGAAGAAAGAAACGGAGAAATAAATGGAGAAACGAAGAAATAAACCGAGAAACGGAAAAAGAAACGGAGAAACGAAGACAGAAACGGAGAAACGGAGAAATAAATGGAGAAACGAAGAAATAAATGGAGAAACGAAGAAATAGACGTAGAAACGAAGAAAGAAACGGAGAAACGAGGAAAGAAACGGAGAAACGAAGAAAGAAACGGAGTAACGAAGGAAGAAACGGAGAAACGGAGAAAGGAACGGAGAAACGGAGAAATAAATGGAGAAACGAAGAAATAAACGGAGAAACGAAGAATGAAACGGAGAAACGAAGAAAGAAACGCAGAAACGAAGAAAGAAACGGAGAAACGAAGAAAGAAACGGAGTAACGAAGAAAGAAACGGAGAAACGAACAAAGAAAGGGAGAAACGAAGAAAGAAACGGAGAAACGAACAATGAAACGCAGAAACGAAGAATGAAACGGAGGAACGAAGAAAGAAACGGAGAAATAAATGGAGAAACGAAGATATAAACGGAGAAACGAAGAAAGAAACGGAGAAACGAAGAAAGAAACTGAGAAACGAAGAAAGAAACGGAGAATCGGAGAAATAAATGGAGAAACGAAGAAATAGACCGAGAAACGGAGAAAGAAACGGAGAAACGAAGAAAGAAACGGAGAAACGAAGAAAGAATCGGAGTAACGAAGAAAGAAACAAAGAAACGAAGAAAGAAACGGGGAAACGAAGAATGAAACGGAGAAACGAAGAAAGAAACGGAGAAACGAAGAAAGAAACGGAGAAATGAAGAAAGAAACGGAGAAATAATTGGAGAAACGAAGAAATAAACGGAGAAACGGGAAAAGAAACGGAGAAACGAACAAAGAAACGGAGAAACGAAGAAAGAAACGGAGAAACGGAGAAATAAATGGAGAAACGAAGAAAGAAACGGAGAAACGAAGAAAGAAACGGAGTAACGAAGAAAGAAACGGAGAAACGAACAAAGAAAGGGAGAAACGAAGAAAGAAACGGAGAAACGAACAATGAAACGCAGAAACGAAGAATGAAACGGAGAAACGAAGAAAGAAACGGAGAAATAAATGGAGAAACGAAGATATAAACGGAGAAACGAAGAAAGAAACGGAGAAACGAAGAAAGAAACTGAGAAACGAAGAAAGAAACGGAGAATCGGAGAAATAAATGGAGAAACGAAGAAATAGACCGAGAAACGGAGAAAGAAACGGAGAAACGAAGAAAGAAACGGAGAAACGAAGAAAGAATCGGAGTAACGAAGAAAGAAACAAAGAAACGAAGAAAGAAACGGGGAAACGAAGAATGAAACGGAGAAACGAAGAAAGAAACGGAGAAACGAAGAAAGAAACGGAGAAATGAAGAAAGAAACGGAGAAATAATTGGAGAAACGACGAAATAAACGGAGAAACGGGAAAAGAAACGGAGAAACGAACAAAGAAACGGAGAAACGAAGAAAGAAACGGAGAAACGGAGAAATAAATGGAGAAACGAAGAAACAGACGGAGAAACGAAGAGAGAAACGGAGAAACGAAGAAAGAAACGGAGAAACGAAGAAAGAAAGGGAGAAACGAAGAAAGAAACGGAGAAACGCACAAAGAAACAGAGAAACGAAGAAAGAAACGGAGAAACGAAGAAAGAAAGGGAGACACGTAGAAAGAAACGAAGAAACGAAGAAAGAAACGGAGAAACGAACAAAGAAAGGGAGAAACGAAGAAAGAAACGGAGAAACGAACAATGAAACGCAGAAACGAAGAATGAAACGGAGAAACGAAGAAAGAAACGGAGAAATAAATGGAGAAACGAAGATATAAACGGAGAAACGAAGAAAGAAACGGAGAAACGAAGAAAGAAACTGAGAAACGAAGAAAGAAACGGAGAATCGGAGAAATAAATGGAGAAACGAAGAAATAGACCAAAAAACGGAGAAAGAAACGGAGAAACGAAGAAAGAAACGGAGAAACGAAGAAAGAATCGGAGTAACGAAGAAAGAAACAAAGAAACGAAGAAAGAAACGGGGAAACGAAGAATGAAACGGAGAAACGAAGAAAGAAACGGAGAAACGAAGAAAGAAACGGAGAAATGAAGAAAGAAACGGAGAAATAATTGGAGAAACGAAGAAATAAACGGAGAAACGAAGAAAGAAACGGAGAAACGAAGAAAGAAACGGAGAAACGAAGAAAGAAAGGGAGAAACGAAGAAAGAAACGGAGAAACGAACAAAGAAACAGAGAAACGAACAAAGAAACGGAGAAACGAAAAAAGAAACGGGGAAATAAATGGAGAAAAGAAGAAATAAATGGAGAAACGAACAAGGAAACGGAGAAACTGAGAATGAAACGGAGAAACGAAGAAAGAAACGAAGAAAGAAACGAGGGAACGAAGAAAGAAACGGAGAAATGAAGAAAGAAACGGAGAAACGAAGAAAGAAACGGAGAAACGAAGTAAGAAACGGAGAAATAATTGGAGAAACGAAGAAATAAACCGAGAAACGGGAAAAGAAACGGAGAAACGAACAAAGAAACGGAGAAACGAAGAAAGAAACGGAGAATCGAAGAAAGAAACGAAGAAACGAAGAAATAAACGGAGACACGAACAAAGAAATGGAGAAACGAACAAAGAAGCGGAGAAACGAAGAAAGAAACGGAGGAACGGAGAAATAAATGGAGAAACGAAGAAATAAACGGAGAAACGAAGAAAGAAACGGAGAAACGAAGAAATAAACGGAGAAACGAAGAAACAAACGGAGAAACGAAGAAAGAAACGGAGAAACGAAGAAAGAAACGAAGAAACGAAGAAACGAAGAAAGAAATGGAGAAACGAACAAAGAAGCGGAGAAACGAAGAAAGAAACGGAGTAACGAAGAAAGAAACGAAGAAACGAAGAAAGAAACGGAGAAACGAAGAAAGAAACGGAGTAACGAAGAAAGAAGCGAAGAAACGAAGAAAGAAACGGAGAAATAAATGGAGAAACGAAGAAATAGACGGAGAAACGAAGAAAGAAACGGAGAAACGAATAAAGAAACGGAGAAACGACGAAAGGAACTGAGAAAAAATTGGAGAAGCGAAGAAATAAGCGGACAAACGAACAAGGAAACGGAGAAACGAAGAAGGAAACGGAGAAACGAAGAAAGAAACGGAGAAACGAAGAAAGAAACGGAGAAACGAAGAAAGAAACGGAGAAATAAATGGAGAAACGAAGAAATAAACCGAGAAACGGAAAAAGAAACGGAGAAACGAATAAAGAAACGGAGAAACGAACATAGAAACGGAGAAACGAAGACAGAAACGGAGAAACGGAGAAATAAATGGAGAAACGAAGAAATAAATGGAGAAACGAAGAAATAGACGTAGAAACGAAGAAAGAAACGGAGAAACGAGGAAAGAAACGGAGAAACGAAGAAAGAAACGGAGAATCGGAGAAATAAATGGAGAAACGAAGGAATAAACCGAGAAACGGAGAAACGGAGAAACGATGAAACGAAGGAAGAAACTTAGCAACGAAGAAAGAAACGTAGAAAGAAACACAGAATCGGAGAAATAAATGGAGACACGAAGAAATATTCGGAGAAACGGAGAAAGAAACGGAGAAACGATCAACGAAACGGAGAAACGAACACAGAAACGGAGAAACGAAGAAAGAAACGGAGAAACGAAGAGAGAATCGGAGAAACAAAGGAAGAAACGGAGAAACGAAGAAAGAAACGAAGAAACGAAGAAAGAAACGGAGAATCGGAGAAATAAATGGTGGAACGAAGAAGTAAACCGAGAAACGGAGAAAGAAACGGAGAAATGACCAATGAAACGCAGAAACGAACAAAGAAACGGAGAAACGAAGAAATAAACGGAGAAACGAAGAAAGAAACGGAGAAACGAAGAAAGAAACGGAGAAACGAAGAAGGAAACGGAGAAACGAAGAAAGAAACGGAGAAACGAAGAATGAAACGGAGATACGAACAAAGAAATGGAGAAACGAACAAAGAAGCGGAGAAACGAAGGAAGAAACGGAGAAATAAATGGAGAAACGAAGAAATAAACGGAGAAACGAAGAAAGAAACGGAGAAACGAAGAAAGAAACGGAGAAACGTAGAAGGAAACGGAGAAACGAAGAAAGAAACGGAGAAACGAAGAAAGAAACGGAGAAACGAACAAAGAAAAGGAGAAACGAACAAAGAAAAGGAGAAACGAAGGAAGAAACGGAGAAACGAAGAAAGAAAGGGAGAAACGAAGAAAGAAACGGAGAAACGAACAAAGAAACAGAGAAACGAAGAAAGAAATGGAGAACCGAAAAAAGAAGCGAAGAAACGAAGAAAGAAACGGAGAAACGAAGTAAGAAGCGGAGAATTGAACAAAGAAACGGAGAAACGAAGAAAGAAACGGAGAAACGAAGAAAGAAACGGAGACAGAAACGGAGAAACGAACAAAGAAACGAAGAAACGAAAAAAGAAACGGGGAAATAAACAGAGAAAAGAAGAAATAAATGGAGAAATGAACAAGGAAACGGAGAAACGGAGAAACGAAGAAAGAAACGAAGAAAGAAACGGAGAATCGGAGAAATAAATGGAGAAACGAAGGAATAAACCGAGAAACGGAGAGAGAAACGCAGAAACGAACAAAGAAACGGAGAAACGAACAGAGAAGCGGAGAAACGAAGGAAGAAACGGAGAAATAAATGGAGAAACGAAGAAATAAACGGAGAAACGAAGAAAGAAACGGAGAAATACATGGAGAAACGAAGAAATGAACCGAGAAACGGAGAAAGAAACGGAGAAACGAAGAAAGAAACGGAGAAACGAAGAAAGAAACGAAGAAACGAACAAAGAAACGGAGAAACGAACAAAGAAACGGAGAAACGGAGAAATAAATGAAGAAACCAAGAAATATACGGAGAAACGAAGAAAGAAACGGAGAAACGAAGAAAGAAACGTAGAAACGAACAAAGAAACGGAGAAACGAACAAAGAAACGGAGAAACGAACAAAGAAACGGAGAAATAAATGGAGAAACGAAGAAATAGACGGAGAAACGAAGAAAGAATCGGAGAAACGAATAAAGAAACGGAGAAACGACGAAAGGAACGGAGAAAAAATTGGAGAAGCGAAGAAATAAGCGGACAAACGAACAAGGAAACGGAGAAACGAAGAAGGAAACGGAGAAACGAAGAAAGAAACGGAGAAACGAAGAAAGAAACGGAGAATCGGTGAAAGAAATGGAGAAACGAAGAAATAAACCGAGAATCGGAGAAAGAAACGGAGAAACGAACAAAGAAACGGAGAAACGAAGAAATAAACGGAGAAACGATCAAAGAAACGGAGAAACGAACAAAGAATCGGAGAAACGAAGAAAGAAACGCAAAAACGACGAAAGAATCGGAGAAACGAAGAAAGAAACGGAGAAACGAAGAAAGAAACGGAGAAATAAATGGAGAAACGAAGAAATAAACGGAGAAACGAAGAAGGAAACGGAGAAACGAAGAAAGAGACGGTGACACGAACAAAGAAACGGAGAAACGAACAAAGAAACGGAGAAACGAAGAAAGAAACGAAGAAGCGAAGAAAGAAACGGAGAAACGAAGAAAGAAATGGAGAAACGAAGAAAGAAACGGAGGAACGAAGAAAGAAACGGAGAAACGGAGAAAGAAACGGAGAACCGACGAAAGAAACGGAGAAATAAATGGAGAAACAAAGAAATAAACGGAGAAACGTACAAGGAAACGGAGAAACGAAGAAAGAAACGGAGAAACGAAGAAAGAAACGGAGAAACAAAGAAAGAAACGGAGACGCGAACAAAGAAACGGAGAATCGAAGAAAGAAACGAAGAAACGAAGAAAGAAACGGAGAAATAAATGGAGAAACAAAGAAATAAACGGAGAAACGAACAAGGAAACGGAGAAACGAAGAAAGAAACGGAGAAACGAGAAAGAAACGGAGAAACAAAGAAAGAAACGGAGAAACGAAGAAAGAAACGGAGAAACGAAGATAGAAACGAAGAAACGAAGAAAGAAACAGTGAATCGGAGAAATAAATGGAGAATCGAAGAAATAAACCGAGAGACAGAGAAAGAAACGGAGGAACGAACAAAGAAACGGAGAAGCGAACAAAGAAACGGAGAAACGAACAAAGAAACGGAGTAACGAAGAATGAAACGGAGAACGGAGAAATAAATGGAGAAACGAAGAAATAAACGGAGAAACGAACAAAGAAACGGAGAAACGAACAAAGAAACGGAGAAACGAAGAAAGAAACGGAGAAACGAAGAAAGAAACAGTGAATCGGAGAAATAAATGGAGAATCGAAGAAATAAACCGAGAGACAGAGAAAGAAACGGAGAAACGAACAAAGAAACGGAGAAGCGAACAAAGAAACGGAGAAACGAACAAAGAAACGGAGAAACGAAGTAAGAAACGGAGATACGAAGAAAGAAACGGAGAAACGAAGAAAGAAACGGAGAAACGATGAAAGAAACGGAGAAACGAAGAAAGAAACGGAGAAACGAAGAAAGAAACGGAGAAACGAACAAAGAAACGGAGAAACGAAGAAAGAAACGGAGAAACGGAGAAATAAATGGAGAAACGAAGAAATAAACGGACAAACGAACAAGGAAACGGAGAAACGAAGAAAGAAACGGAGAATCGGTGAAAGAAATGGAGAAACGAAGAAATAAACCGAGAAACGGAGAAACGAACAAAGAAACGGAGAAACGAAGAAATAAACGGAGAAACGATCAAAGAAACGGAGAAACGAACAAAGAATCGGAGAAACGAAGAAAGAAACGCAAAAACGACGAAAGAATCGGAGAAACGAAGAAAGAAACGGAGAAACGAAGAAAGAAACGGAGAAACGAAGAAAGAAACGGAGAAATAAATGGAGAAACGAAGAAATAAACGGAGAAACGAAGAAGGAAACGGAGAAACGAAGAAAGAAACGGAGAAACGAAGAAACGAAGAAAGAAACAGTGAATCGGAGAAATAAATGGAGAATCGACGAAATAAACCGAGAGACAGAGAAAGAAACGGAGAAACGAACAAAGAAACGGAGAAGCGAACAAAGAAACGGAGAAACGAACAAAGAAACGGAGTAACGTAGAATGAAACGGAGAACGGAGAAATAAATGGAGAAACGAAGAAATAAACGGAGAAACGAACGAAGAAACGGAGAAACGAAGAAAGAAACGGAGAATCGAACAAAGAAACGGAGAAGCGAACAAAGAAACGGAGAAACGAACAAAGAAACTGAGTAACGAAGAATGAAACGGAGAACGGAGAAATAAATGGAGAAACGAAGAAATAAACGGAGAAACGAACGAAGAAACGGAGAAACGAACAAAGAAACGGAGAAACGAAGAAAGAAACGGAGAAACGAAGAAAGAAACGGAGAAACGAAGAAAGAAACGGAGAAACGAAGAAAGAAACGGAGAAACGAAGAAAGAAACGGAGAAACGAAGAAAGAAACGGAGAATCGAAGAAAGAAACGGAGACACGAAGAAAGAAACGGAGAAACGAAGAAAGAAACGGAGAAACGAAGAAAGAAACGGAGAAACGAAGAAAGAAACGGAGAAACGAAGAAAGAAACGGAGACACGAAGAAAGAAACGGAGAAACGAAGAAAGAAACGGAGAAACGAAGAAAGAAACGGAGAAATAAATGGAGAAACGAAGAAATAAACGGAGAAACGAACAAGGAAACGGAGAAACGAAGAAAGAAACGGAGAAACGAAGAAAGAAACCGGGAAACGAATAAAGAAACGGAGAAACGACGAAAGGAACTGAGAAAAAATTGGAGAAGCGAAGAAATAAGCGGACAAACGAACAAGGAAACGGAGAAACGAAGAAGGAAACGGAGAAACGAAGAAAGAAACGGAGAAACGAAGAAAGAAACGGTGAAACGAACAAAGAAACGGAGAAACGAAGAAAGAAACGGAGAAACGAAGAAAGAAACGGAGAAACGAAGAAAGAAACGGAGAAATAAATGGAGAAACGAAGAAATAAACCGAGAAACGGAAAAAGAAACGGAGAAACGAATAAAGAAACGGAGAAACGAACATAGAAACGGAGAAACGAAGACAGAAACGGAGAAACGGAGAAATAAATGGAGAAACGAAGAAATAAATGGAGAAACGAAGAAATAGACGTAGAAACGAAGAAAGAAACGGAGAAACGAGGAAAGAAACGGAGAAACGAAGAAAGAAACGGAGAATCGGAGAAATAAATGGAGAAACGAAGGAATAAACCGAGAAACGGAGAAACGGAGAAACGATGAAACGAAGGAAGAAACTTAGCAACGAAGAAAGAAACGTAGAAAGAAACACAGAATCGGAGAAATAAATGGAGACACGAAGAAATATTCGGAGAAACGGAGAAAGAAACGGAGAAACGATCAACGAAACGGAGAAACGACACAGAAACGGAGAAACGAAGAAAGAAACGGAGAAACGAAGAGAGAATCGGAGAAACAAAGGAAGAAACGGAGAAACGAAGAAAGAAACGAAGAAACGAAGAAAGAAACGGAGAATCGGAGAAATAAATGGAGACACGAAGAAATAAACCGAGAAACGGAGAAAGAAACGGAGAAACGATCAACGAAACGGAGAAACGAACAACGGAACGGAGAAACGACGAAAGAAACGGAGAAACGGAGAAAGAAACGGAGAAACGAAGAGAGAAGCGAAGAAACGAAGGAAGAAACGGAGTAACGAAGAAAGAAACGAAGAAACGAAGAAAGAAACGGAGAATCGGAGAAATAAATGGTGGAACGAAGAAGTAAACCGAGAAACGGAGAAAGAAACGGAGAAATGACCAATGAAACGCAGAAACGAACAAAGAAACGGAGAAACGAAGAAATAAACGGAGAAACGAAGAAAGAAACGGTGAAACGAAGAAAGAAACGGAGAATCGAAGAAAGAAACGGAGAAACGAACAAAGAAACGGAGAAACGAAGAAAGAAACGGAGAAATGAAGAAAGAAACGGAGAAATAAAGAAAAAAACGAAGAAACGAAGAAAGAAACGGAGAAACGGAGAAATAAAAGGAGAAACGAAGAAAGAAACGGAGAAACGAAGAAATAAACGGAGAAACGAAGAAAGAAACGGAGATACGAAGAAAGAAATGGAGAAACGAACAAAGAAACGGAGAAACGAAGAAAGAAACGGAGAAACGAAGAAAGAAAGGGAGAAACGAAGAAAGAAACGGAGAAACGAACAAAGAAACAGAGAAACGAAGAAAGAAACGGAGAACCGAAAAAAGAAGCGAAGAAACGAAGAAAGAAACGGAGAAACGAAGTAAGAAACGGAGAAACGAAGAAAGAAACGGAGAAACGAAGAAAGAAACGGAGAAACGAAGAAAGAAACGAAGAAACGAACAAAGAAACGGAGAAACGAACAAAGAAACGGAGAAACGGAGAAATAAATGAAGAAACCAAGAAATATACGGAGAAACGAAGAAAGAAACGGAGAAACGAAGAAAGAAACGTAGAAACGAACAAAGAAACGGAGAAACGAACAGAGAAACGGAGAAACGAACAAAGAAACGGAGAAACGAACAAAGAAACGGAGAAATAAATGGAGAAACCAAGAAATATACGGAGAAACGAAGAAATAAACGGAGAAACGAAGAAAGAAACGGAGAAACGAAGAAAGAAACGGAGAAACGAAGAAGGAAACGGAGAAACGAAGAAAGAAACGGAGAAACGAAGAATGAAACGGAGATACGAACAAAGAAATGGAGAAACGAACAAAGACGCGGAGAAACGAAGGAAGAAACGGAGAAATAAATGGAGAAACAAAGAAATGAACGGAGAAACGAAGAAAGAAACGGAGAAACGAAGAAAGAAACGGAGACAGAAACGGAGAAACGAACAAAGAAACGGAGAAACGAAAAAAGAAACGGGGAAATAAATAGAGAAAAGAAGAAATAAATGGAGAAATGAACAAGGAAACGGAGAAACGGAGAAAGAAACGGAGAAACGAAGAAAGAAACGAAGAAAGAAACGAAGAAACGAAGAAAGAAACGGAGAATCGGAGAAATAAATGGAGAAACGAAGGAATAAACCGAGAAACGGAGAGAGAAACGCAAAAACGAAGAAAGAAACGGAGAAACGAAGAAAGAAACGTAGAAACGAACAAAGAAACGGAGAAACGAACAAAGAAACGGAGAAACGAACAAAGAAACGGAGAAACGAACAAAGAAACGGAGAAATAAATGGAGAAACCAAGAAATACACGGAGAAACGAAGAAATAAACGGAGAAACGAAGAAAGAAACGGAGAAACGAAGAAAGAAACGGAGAAACGAAGAAGGAAACGGAGAAACGAAGAAAGAAACGGAGAAACGAAGAATGAAACGGAGATACGAACAAAGAAATGGAGAAACGAACAAAGAAGCGGAGAAACGAAGGAAGAAACGGAGAAATAAATGGAGAAACGAAGAAATAAACGGAGAAACGAAGAAAGAAACGGAGAAACGAAGAAAGAAACGGAGAAACGTAGAAGGAAACGGAGAAACGAAGAAAGAAACGGAGAAACGAAGAAAGAAACGGAGAAACGAACAAAGAAAAGGAGAAACGAAGGAAGAAACGGAGAAACGAAGAAAGAAAGGGAGAAACGAAGAAAGAAACGGAGAAACGAACAATGAAACAGAGAAACGAAGAAAGAAATGGAGAACCGAAAAAAGAAGCGAAGAAACGAAGAAAGAAACGGAGAAACGAAGTAAGAAGCGGAGAATTGAACAAAGAAACGGAGAAACGAAGAAAGAAACGGAGAAACGAAGAAAGAAACGGAGACAGAAACGAAGAAACGAACAAAGAAACGGAGAAACGAAAAAAGAAACGGGGAAATAAACAGAGAAAAGAAGAAATAAATGGAGAAATGAACAAGGAAACGGAGAAACGGAGAAACGAAGAAAGAAACGAAGAAAGAAACGGAGAATCGGAGAAATAAATGGAGAAACGAAGGAATAAACCGAGAAACGGAGAGAGAAACGCAGAAACGAACAAAGAAACGGAGAAACGAACAGAGAAGCGGAGAAACGAAGGAAGAAACGGAGAAATAAATGGAGAAACGAAGAAATAAACGGAGAAACGAAGAAAGAAACGGAGAAATACATGGAGAAACGAAGAAATGAACCGAGAAACGGAGAAAGAAACGGAGAAACGAAGAAAGAAACGGAGAAACGAAGAAAGAAACGAAGAAACGAACAAAGAAACGGAGAAACGAACAAAGAAACGGAGAAACGGAGAAATAAATGAAGAAACCAAGAAATATACGGAGAAACGAAGAAAGAAACGGAGAAACGAAGAAAGAAACGTAGAAACGAACAAAGAAACGGAGAAACGAACAAAGAAACGGAGAAACGAACAAAGAAACGGAGAAATAAATGGAGAAACCAAGAAATATACGGAGAAACGAAGAAATAAACGGAGAAACGAAGAAAGAAACGGAGAAACGAAGAAAGAAACGGAGAAACGAAGAAGGAAACGGAGAAACGAAGAAAGAAACGGAGAAACGAAGAAAGAAACGGAGAAACGAAGAAAGAAACGGAGAAATAAATGGAGAAACGAAGAAATAAACCGAGAAACGGAAAAAGAAACGGAGAAACGAACAAAGAAACGGAGAAACGAACATAGAAACGGAGAAACGAAGACAGAAACGGAGAAACGGAGAAATAAATGGAGAAACGAAGAAATAAATGGAGAAACGAAGAAATAGACGTAGAAACGAAGAAAGAAACGGAGAAACGAGGAAAGAAACGGAGAAACGAAGAAAGAAACGGAGTAACGAAGGAAGAAACGGAGAAACGGAGAAAGGAACGGAGAAACGGAGAAATAAATGGAGAAACGAAGAAATAAACGGAGAAACGAAGAATGAAACGGAGAAACGAAGAAAGAAACGCAGAAACGAAGAAAGAAACGGAGAAACGAAGAAAGAAACGGAGTAACGAAGAAAGAAACGGAGAAACGAACAAAGAAAGGGAGAAACGAAGAAAGAAACGGAGAAACGAACAATGAAACGCAGAAACGAAGAATGAAACGGAGGAACGAAGAAAGAAACGGAGAAATAAATGGAGAAACGAAGATATAAACGGAGAAACGAAGAAAGAAACGGAGAAACGAAGAAAGAAACTGAGAAACGAAGAAAGAAACGGAGAATCGGAGAAATAAATGGAGAAACGAAGAAATAGACCGAGAAACGGAGAAAGAAACGGAGAAACGAAGAAAGAAACGGAGAAACGAAGAAAGAAACGGGGAAATGAAGAAAGAAACGGAGAAATAATTGGAGAAACGAAGAAATAAACGGAGAAACGGGAAAAGAAACGGAGAAACGAACAAAGAAACGGAGAAACGAAGAAAGAAACGGAGAAACGGAGAAATAAATGGAGAAACGAAGAAAGAAACGGAGAAACGAAGAAAGAAACGGAGTAACGAAGAAAGAAACGGAGAAACGAACAAAGAAAGGGAGAAACGAAGAAAGAAACGGAGAAACGAACAATGAAACGCAGAAACGAAGAATGAAACGGAGAAACGAAGAAAGAAACGGAGAAATAAATGGAGAAACGAAGATATAAACGGAGAAACGAAGAAAGAAACGGAGAAACGAAGAAAGAAACTGAGAAACGAAGAAAGAAACGGAGAATCGGAGAAATAAATGGAGAAACGAAGAAATAGACCGAGAAACGGAGAAAGAAACGGAGAAACGAAGAAAGAAACGGAGAAACGAAGAAAGAATCGGAGTAACGAAGAAAGAAACAAAGAAACGAAGAAAGAAACGGGGAAACGAAGAATGAAACGGAGAAACGAAGAAAGAAACGGAGAAACGAAGAAAGAAACGGAGAAATGAAGAAAGAAACGGAGAAATAATTGGAGAAACGACGAAATAAACGGAGAAACGGGAAAAGAAACGGAGAAACGAACAAAGAAACGGAGAAACGAAGAAAGAAACGGAGAAACGGAGAAATAAATGGAGAAACGAAGAAACAAACGGAGAAACGAAGAGAGAAACGGAGAAACGAAGAAGGAAACGGAGAAACGAAGAAAGAAAGGGAGAAACGAAGAAAGAAACGGAGAAACGCACAAAGAAACAGAGAAACGAAGAAAGAAACGGAGAAACGAAGAAAGAAAGGGAGAAACGTAGAAAGAAACGAAGAAACGAAGAAAGAAACGGAGAAACGAACAAAGAAAGGGAGAAACGAAGAAAGAAACGGAGAAACGAACAATGAAACGCAGAAACGAAGAATGAAACGGAGAAACGAAGAAAGAAACGGAGAAATAAATGGAGAAACGAAGATATAAACGGAGAAACGAAGAAAGAAACGGAGAAACGAAGAAAGAAACTGAGAAACGAAGAAAGAAACGGAGAATCGGAGAAATAAATGGAGAAACGAAGAAATAGACCAAAAAACGGAGAAAGAAACGGAGAAACGAAGAAAGAAACGGAGAAACGAAGAAAGAATCGGAGTAACGAAGAAAGAAACAAAGAAACGAAGAAAGAAACGGGGAAACGAAGAATGAAACGGAGAAACGAAGAAAGAAACGGAGAAACGAAGAAAGAAACGGAGAAATGAAGAAAGAAACGGAGAAATAATTGGAGAAACGAAGAAATAAACGGAGAAACGGGAAAAGAAACGGAGAAACGAACAAAGAAACGGAGAAACGAAGAAAGAAACGGAGAAACGGAGAAATAAATGGAGAAACGAAGAAATAAACGGAGAAACGAAGAAAGAAACGGAGAAACGAAGAAAGAAACGGAGAAATGAAGAAAGAAACGGAGAAACGAAGAAAGAAACGGAGAAACGAAGTAAGAAACGGAGAAATAATTGGAGAAACGAAGAAATAAACCGAGAAACGGGAAAAGAAACGGAGAAACGAACAAAGAAACGGAGAAACGAAGAAAGAAACGGAGAATCGAAGAAAGAAACGAAGAAACGAAGAAATAAACGGAGACACGAACAAAGAAATGGAGAAACGAACAAAGAAGCGGAGAAACGAAGAAAGAAACGGAGGAACGGAGAAATAAATGGAGAAACGAAGAAATAAACGGAGAAACGAAGAAAGAAACGGAGAAACGAAGAAATAAACGGAGAAACGAAGAAACAAACGGAGAAACGAAGAAAGAAACGGAGAAACGAAGAAAGAAACGAAGAAACGAAGAAACGAAGAAAGAAATGGAGAAACGAACAAAGAAGCGGAGAAACGAAGAAAGAAACGGAGTAACGAAGAAAGAAACGAAGAAACGAAGAAAGAAACGGAGAAATAAATGGAGAAACGAAGAAATAAACCGAGAAACGAAGAAAGAAACGGAGAAACGAAGAAAGAAACTGAGAAACGAAGAAAGAAACGGAGAATCGGAGAAATAAATGTAGAAACGAAGAAATAGACCGAGAAACGGAGAAAGAAACGGAGAAACGAACAAAGAAACGGAGAAACGAAGAAAGAAACGGAGAAACGAACAAAGAAACGGAAAAACGAAGAAAGAAACGGAGGAACGAAGAGAGAAACGGAGAAACGAAGAAGGAAACGGAGAAATAAATGGAGAAACGAAGAAATAAACGGAGAAACGAACAAGGAAACGGACAAACGTGGAAAGAAACGGAGAAACGAAGAACGAAACCGAGAAACGGAGAAAGAAACGGAGATACGAACAAAGAAACGGGGAAACGAACAAAGAAACGGAGAAACGAAGAAAGAAACGGAGAAACGGAGAAAGAAACGGAGAAACGGAGAAATAAATGGAGAAACGAAGAAATAAACGGAGAAACGAAGAAAGAAATGGAGAAACGAAGAAAGAAACGCAGAAACGAAGAAAGAAACGGAGAAACGAAGAAAGAAACGGAGAAACGAAGAAAGAAACGGAGAATCGGAGAAATAAATGGAGAATCGAAGAAATAAACGGAGAAACGGAGAAATAAATGGAGAAACGAAGAAATAAACGGAAAAACGAATAAAGAAACGGAGAAACGAAGAAAGAAGCGGAGTAACGAATAAAGAAGCGAAGAAACGAAGAAAGAAACGGAGAAATAAATGGAGAAACGAAGAAATAGACGGAGAAGCGAAGAAAGAAACGGAGAAACGAATAAAGAAACGGAGAAACGACGAAAGGAACGGAGAAAAAATTGGAGAAGCGAAGAAATAAACGGACAAACGTACAAGGAAACGGAGAAACGAAGAAGGGAACGGAGAAACGAAGAAAGAAACGGAGAAACGAAGAAAGAAACTGAGAAACGAAGAAAGAAACGGGGAAACGAACAAAGAAACGGAGAAACGAAGGAAGAAACGGAGAATCGGCGAAATAAATGGAGAATCGAAAAAATAAACGGAGAAACGGAGAAATAAATGGAGAAACGAAGAAATAAACGGAGAAACGAAGAAAGAAACGGAAAAACGAAGAAAGAAACGGAGAAACGAAGAAAGAAACGGAGTAACGAAGAAAGAAGCGAAGAAACGAAGAAAGAAACGGAGAAATAAATGGAGAAACGAAGAAATAGACGGAGAAACGAAGAAAGAATCGGAGAAACGAATAAAGAAACGGAGAAACGACGAAAGGAACGGAGAAAAAATTGGAGAAGCGAAGAAATAAGCGGACAAACGAACAAGGAAACGGAGAAACGAAGAAGGAAACGGAGAAACGAAGAAAGAAACGGAGAAACAAAGAAAGAAACGGAGAAACGAAGAAAGAAACGGAGAAATAAATGAAGAAACGAAGAAATAAACCGAGAAACGGGAAAAGAAACGGAGAAACGAAGAAAGAAACGGAGTAACGAAGGAAGAAACGGAGAAACGGAGAAAGGAACGGAGAAACGGAGAAATAAATGGAGAAACGAAGAAATAAACGGAGAAACGAAGAAAGAAACGGAGAAACGAAGAAAGAAACGGAGAAACGGAGAAATAAATGGAGAAACGAAGAAATAAACGGACAAACGAACAAGGAAACGGAGAAACGAAGAAAGAAACGGAGAATCGGTGAAAGAAATGGAGAAACGAAGAAATAAACCGAGAAACGGAGAAAGAAACGGAGAAACGAACAAAGAAACGGAGAAACGAAGAAAGAAACGAAGAAGCGAAGAAAGAAACGGAGAAACGAACAAAGAATCGGAGAAACGAAGAAAGAAACGCAAAAACGACGAAAGAATCGGAGAAACGAAGAAAGAAACGGAGAAACGAAGAAAGAAACGGAGAAATAAATGGAGATTCGAAGAAATAAACGGAGAAACGAAGAAGGAAACGGAGAAACGAAGAAAGAGACGGTGACACGAACAAAGAAACGGAGAAACGAACAAAGAAACGGAGAAACGAAGAAAGAAACGAAGAAGCGAAGAAAGAAACGGAGAAACGAAGAAAGAAATGGAGAAACGAAGAAAGAAACGGAGGAACGAAGAAAGAAACGGAGAAACGAAGAAAGAAACGGAGAACCGACGAAAGAAACGGAGAAATAAATGGAGAAACAAAGAAATAAACGGAGAAACGTACAAGGAAACGGAGAAACGAAGAAAGAAACGGAGAAACGAAGAAAGAAACGGAGAAACAAAGAAAGAAACGGAGACGCGAACAAAGAAACGGAGAATCGAAGAAAGAAACGAAGAAACGAAGGAAGAAACAGTGAATCGGAGAAATAAATGGAGAATCGAAGAAATAAACCGAGAGACAGAGAAAGAAACGGAGGAACGAACAAAGAAACGGAGAAGCGAACAAAGAAACGGAGAAACGAACAAAGAAACGGAGTAACGAAGAATGAAACGGAGAACGGAGAAATAAATGGAGAAACGAAGAAATAAACGGAGAAACGAACAAAGAAACGGAGAAACGAACAAAGAAACGGAGAAACGAAGAAAGAAACGGAGAAACGAAGAAATAAACGGACAGACGAACAAGGAAACGGAGAAACGAAGAAAGAAACGGAGAATCGGTGAAAGAAATGGAGAAACGAAGAAATAAACCGAGAATCGGAGAAAGAAACGGAGAAACGAACAAAGAAACGGAGAAACGAAGAAATAAACGGAGAAACGATCAAAGAAACGGAGAAACGAACAAAGAATCGGAGAAACGAAGAAAGAAACGCAAAAACGACGAAAGAATCGGAGAAACGAAGAAAGAAACGGAGAAACGAAGAAAGAAACGGAGAAATAAATGGAGAAACGAAGAAATAAACGGAGAAACGAAGAAGGAAACGGAGAAACGAAGAAAGAGACGGTGACACGAACAAAGAAACGGAGAAACGAACAAAGAAACGGAGAAACGAAGAAAGAAACGAAGAAGCGAAGAAAGAAACGGAGAAACGAAGAAAGAAATGGAGAAACGAAGAAAGAAACGGAGGAACGAAGAAAGAAACGGAGAAACGAAGAAAGAAACGGAGAACCGACGAAAGAAACGGAGAAATAAATGGAGAAACAAAGAAATAAACGGAGAAACGTACAAGGAAACGGAGAAACGAAGAAAGAAACGGAGAAACGAAGAAAGAAACGGAGAAACAAAGAAAGAAACGGAGACGCGAACAAAGAAACGGAGAATCGAAGAAAGAAACGAAGAAACGAAGAAAGAAACGGAGAAATAAATGGAGAAACAAAGAAATAAACGGAGAAACGAACAAGGAAACGGAGAAACGAAGAAAGAAACGGAGAAACGAGAAAGAAACGGAGAAACAAAGAAAGAAACGGAGAAACGAAGAAAGAAACTGAGAAACGAAGATAGAAACGAAGAAACGAAGAAAGAAACAGTGAATCGGAGAAATAAATGGAGAATCGAAGAAATAAACCGAGAGACAGAGAAAGAAACGGAGGAACGAACAAAGAAACGGAGAAGCGAACAAAGAAACGGAGAAACGAACAAAGAAACGGAGTAACGAAGAATGAAACGGAGAACGGAGAAATAAATGGAGAAACGAAGAAATAAACGGAGAAACGAACAAAGAAACGGAGAAACGAACAAAGAAACGGAGAAACGAAGAAAGAAACGGAGAAACGAAGAAAGAAACAGTGAATCGGAGAAATAAATGGAGAATCGAAGAAATAAACCGAGAGACAGAGAAAGAAACGGAGAAACGAACAAAGAAACGGAGAAGCGAACAAAGAAACGGAGAAACGAACAAAGAAACGGAGAAACGAAGTAAGAAACGGAGATACGAAGAAAGAAACGGAGAAACGAAGAAAGAAACGGAGAAACGATGAAAGAAACGGAGAAACGAAGAAAGAAACGGAGAAACGAAGAAAGAAACGGAGAAACGAACAAAGAAACGGAGAAACGAAGAAAGAAACGGAGAAACGGAGAAATAAATGGAGAAACGAAGAAATAAACGGACAAACGAACAAGGAAACGGAGAAACGAAGAAAGAAACGGAGAATCGGTGAAAGAAATGGAGAAACGAAGAAATAAACCGAGAAACGGAGAAACGAACAAAGAAACGGAGAAACGAAGAAATAAACGGAGAAACGATCAAAGAAACGGAGAAACGAACAAAGAATCGGAGAAACGAAGAAAGAAACGCAAAAACGACGAAAGAATCGGAGAAACGAAGAAAGAAACGGAGAAACGAAGAAAGAAACGGAGAAGCGAAGAAAGAAACGGAGAAATAAATGGAGAAACGAAGAAATAAACGGAGAAACGAAGAAGGAAACGGAGAAACGAAGAAAGAAACGGAGAAACGAAGAAACGAAGAAAGAAACAGTGAATCGGAGAAATAAATGGAGAATCGAAGAAATAAACCGAGAGACAGAGAAAGAAACGGAGAAACGAACAAAGAAACGGAGAAGCGAACAAAGAAACGGAGAAACGAACAAAGAAACGGAGTAACGTAGAATGAAACGGAGAACGGAGAAATAAATGGAGAAACGAAGAAATAAACGGAGAAACGAACGAAGAAACGGAGAAACGAAGAAAGAAACGGAGAATCGAACAAAGAAACGGAGAAGCGAACAAAGAAACGGAGAAACGAACAAAGAAACTGAGTAACGAAGAATGAAACGGAGAACGGAGAAATAAATGGAGAAACGAAGAAATAAACGGAGAAACGAACGAAGAAACGGAGAAACGAACAAAGAAACGGAGAAACGAAGAAAGAAACGGAGAAACGAAGAAAGAAACGGAGAAACGAAGAAAGAAACGGAGAAACGAAGAAAGAAACGGAGAAACGAAGAAAGAAACGGAGAAACGAAGAAAGAAACGGAGAATCGAAGAAAGAAACGGAGACACGAAGAAAGAAACGGAGAAACGAAGAAAGAAACGGAGAAACGAAGAAAGAAACGGAGAAACGAAGAAAGAAACGGAGAAACGAAGAAAGAAACGGAGACACGAAGAAAGAAACGGAGAAACGAAGAAAGAAACGGAGAAACGAAGAAAGAAACGGAGAAATAAATGGAGAAACGAAGAAATAAACGGAGAAACGAACAAGGAAACGGAGAAACGAAGAAAGAAACGGAGAAACGAAGAAAGAAACCGGGAAACGTAGAAAGAAACGGAGATACGAAGAAAGAAACGGAGGAACGAAGAAAGAAGCGGAGAAACGAAGAAAGAAATGAAGAAACGGAGATACGAAGAAAGAAACGGAGGAACGAAGAAAGAAGCGGAGAAACGAAGAAAGAAATGAAGAAACGAAGAAACGAAGAAAGAAACGGAGAAACGAACAAAGAAACGGAGAAACGAAGGAAGAAACGGAGAAATAAATGGAGAAACGAAGAAATAAACGGAGAAACGAAGAAAGAAACGGAGAAACGAAGAAAGAAACGGTGAAACGAACAAAGGAACGGTGAAACGAACAAAGAAACGGAGAAACGAAGAAAGAAACGGAGAAACGAAGAAAGAAACGGAGAAACGAAGGAAGAAACTGAGAAACGAAGAAAGAAACGGAGAAACGAATAAAGAAACGGAGAAACGACGAAAGGAACGGAGAAAAAATTGGAGAAGCGAAGAAGTAAGCGGACAAACGAACAAGGAAACGGAGAAACGAAGAAGGAAACGGAGAAACGAAGAAAGAAACGGAGAAACGAAGAAAGAAACGGTGAAACGAACAAAGAAACGGAGAAACGAAGAAAGAAACGGAGAAACGAAGAAAGAAACGGAGAAACGAAGGAAGAAACTGAGAAACGAAGAAAGAAATGGAGAAACGAACAAAGGAACGGAGAAACGAACAAAGAAACGGAGAAACGAAGAAAGAAACGGAGAAACGACGAAAGAATCGGAGAAACGAAGAAAGAAACGGAGAAACGAAGAAAGAAACGGAGAAATAAATGGAGAAACGAAGAAATAAACGGAGAAACGAAGAAGGAAACGGAGAAACGAAGAAAGAGACGGTGACACGAACAAAGAAACGGAGAAACGAACAAAGAAACGGAGAAACGAAGAAAGAAACGAAGAAGCGAAGAAAGAAACGGAGAAACGAAGAAAGAAATGGAGAAACGAAGAAAGAAACGGAGGAACGAAGAAAGAAACGGAGAAACGAAGAAAGAAACGGAGAACCGACGAAAGAAACGGAGAAATAAATGGAGAAACAAAGAAATAAACGGAGAAACGTACAAGGAAACGGAGAAACGAAGAAAGAAACGGAGAAACGAAGAAAGAAACGGAGAAACAAAGAAAGAAACGGAGACGCGAACAAAGAAACGGAGAATCGAAGAAAGAAACGAAGAAACGAAGAAAGAAACGGAGAAATAAATGGAGAAACAAAGAAATAAACGGAGAAACGAACAAGGAAACGGAGAAACGAAGAAAGAAACGGAGAAACGAGAAAGAAACGGAGAAACAAAGAAAGAAACGGAGAAACGAAGAAAGAAACGGAGAAACGAAGATAGAAACGAAGAAACGAAGAAAGAAACAGTGAATCGGAGAAATAAATGGAGAATCGAAGAAATAAACCGAGAGACAGAGAAAGAAACGGAGGAACGAACAAAGAAACGGAGAAGCGAACAAAGAAACGGAGAAACGAACAAAGAAACGGAGTAACGAAGAATGAAACGGAGAACGGAGAAATAAATGGAGAAACGAAGAAATAAACGGAGAAACGAACAAAGAAACGGAGAAACGAACAAAGAAACGGAGAAACGAACAAAGAAACGGAGAAACGAAGAAAGAAACGGAGAAACGAAGAAAGAAACAGTGAATCGGAGAAATAAATGGAGAATCGAAGAAATAAACCGAGAGACAGAGAAAGAAACGGAGAAACGAACAAAGAAACGGAGAAGCGAACAAAGAAACGGAGAAACGAACAAAGAAACGGAGTAACGTAGAATGAAACGGAGAACGGAGAAATAAATGGAGAAACGAAGAAATAAACGGAGAAACGAACGAAGAAACGGAGAAACGAAGAAAGAAACGGAGAATCGAACAAAGAAACGGAGAAGCGAACAAAGAAACGGAGAAACGAACAAAGAAACTGAGTAACGAAGAACGAAACGGCGAACGGAGAAATAAATGGAGAAACGAAGAAATAAACGGAGAAACGAACAAAGAAACGGAGAAACGAACAAAGAAACGGAGAAACGAAGAAAGAAACGGAGAAACGAAGAAAGAAACGGAGAAACGAAGAAAGAAACGGAGAAACGAAGAAAGAAACGGAGAAACGAAGAAAGAAACGGAGAAACGAAGAAAGAAACGGAGAATCGAAGAAAGAAACGGAGACACGAAGAAAGAAACGGAGAAACGAAGAAAGAAACGGAGAAACGAAGAAAGAAACGGAGAAACGAAGAAAGAAACGGAGAAACGAAGAAAGAAACGGAGACACGAAGAAAGAAACGGAGAAACGAAGAAAGAAACGGAGAAACGAAGAAAGAAACGGAGAAATAAATGGAGAAACGAAGAAATAAACGGAGAAACGAACAAGGAAACGGAGAAACGAAGAAAGAAACGGAGAAACGAAGAAAGAAACGGAGAAACGAAGAAAGAAACCGGGAAACGTAGAAAGAAACGGAGATACGAAGAAAGAAACGGAGGAACGAAGAAAGAAGCGGAGAAACGAAGAAAGAAATGAAGAAACGGAGATACGAAGAAAGAAACGGAGGAACGAAGAAAGAAGCGTAGAAACGAAGAAAGAAATGAAGAAACGAAGAAACGAAGAAAGAAACGGAGAAACGAACAAAGAAACGGAGAAACGAAGGAAGAAACGGAGAAATAAATGGAGAAACGAAGAAATAAACGGAGAAACGAAGAAAGAAACGGAGAAACGAAGAAAGAAACGGTGAAACGAACAAAGGAACGGTGAAACGAACAAAGAAACGGAGAAACGAAGAAAGAAACGGAGAAACGAAGGAAGAAACGGAGAAACGAAGGAAGAAACTGAGAAACGAAGAAAGAAACGGAGAAACGAATAAAGAAACGGAGAAACGACGAAAGGAACGGAGAAAAAATTGGAGAAGCGAAGAAGTAAGCGGACAAACGAACAAGGAAACGGAGAAACGAAGAAGGAAACGGAGAAACGAAGAAAGAAACGGAGAAACGAAGAAAGAAACGGTGAAACGAACAAAGAAACGGAGAAACGAAGAAAGAAACGGAGAAACGAAGAAAGAAACGGAGAAACGAAGGAAGAAACTGAGAAACGAAGAAAGAAATGGAGAAACGAACAAAGGAACGGAGAAACGAACAAAGAAACGGAGAAACGAAGAAAGAAACGGAGAAACGAAGAAAGGAACCGAGAAACGAACAAAGAAACGGAGAAACGAAGAAAGAAACGGAGAATCGGAGAAATAAATGGAGAAACGAAGAAATAAACGGAGAAACGGAGAAATAAATGGAGAAACGAAGAAATAAAAGGAGAAACGAACAAAGAAACGGAGAAACGAAGAAAGAAACGGAGAAACGAAGAAAGAAACGGGGAAACGTAGAAAGAAACGGAGATACGAAGAAAGAAACGGAGGAACGAAGAAAGAAACGGAGAAACGAAGAAAGAAATGAAGAAACGAAGAAACGAAGAAAGAAACGGAGAAACGAACAAAGAAACGGAGAAACGAAGGAAGAAACGGAGAAACGAAGAAAGAAACGGTGAAACGAAGAAAGAAACGGAGAAACGAAGAAAGAAACGGAGAAACGAAGAAATAAATGGAGAAACGAAGAAATAAACGGCGAAACGAAGAAAGAAACGGAGAAATAAATGGAGAAACGAAGAAATAAACCGAGAAACGGAAAAAGAAACGGAGAAACGAACAAAGAAACGGAGAAACGAACATAGAAACGGAGAAACGAAGACAGAAACGGAGAAACGGAGAAATAAATGGAGAAACGAAGAAATAAATGGAGAAACGAAGAAATAGACGTAGAAACGAAGAAAGAAACGGAGAAACGAGGAAAGAAACGGAGAAACGAAGAAAGAAACGGAGTAACGAAGGAAGAAACGGAGAAACGGAGAAAGGAACGGAGAAACGGAGAAATAAATGGAGAAACGAAGAAATAAACGGAGAAACGAAGAAAGAAACGGAGAAACGAAGAAAGAAACGCAGAAACGAAGAAAGAAACGGAGAAACGAAGAAAGAAACGGAGTAACGAAGAAAGAAACGAAGAAACGAAGAAAGAAACGGAGAAATAAATGGTGAAACGAAGAAATAAACGGAGAAACGAAGATAGAAACGGAGAAACGAGGAAAGAAACGGAGAAACGAAGAAAGAAACGGAGAAACGAAGAAAGAAACGGAGAAACGAACAAAGAAACGGAGAAACGAAGAAAGAAACGGAGAAACGAAGAAAGAAACGGAGAAACGAAGAAAGAAACGGAGAAACGAACAAAGAAACGGAGAAACGAAGAAAGAAACGGAGAAACGAAGAAAGAAACGGACAAACGAAGAAATAGACGTAGAAACGAAGAAAGAAACGGAGAAACGAAGAAAGAAACGGAGAAACGAAGAAAGAAACGGAGAAACGAACAAAGAAACGGAGAAACGAAGAAAGAAACGGAGAAACGAAGAAAGAAACGGAGAAACGAAGAAAGAAACGGAGAAACGTACAAAGAAACGGAGAAACGAAGAAAGAAACGGAGAAATAAAGGGAGAAACGAAGAAATAAACGGAGAAACGAACAAGGAAACGGAGAAACGAAGAAGGAAACGGAGAAACGAAGAAAGAAACGGAGAAACGAAGAAAGAAACGGAGAAACGAAGAATGAAACGGAGAAACGAACGAAGAAACGGAGAAACGAAGAAAGAAACAGAGAAACGAAGAAAGAAACACGGAAACGAAGAAAGAAACGGAGAAACGAAGAAAGAAACGGAGAAACGAAGAAAGAAACGGAGAATCGGAGAAATAAATGGAGAAACGAACAAAGATACGAAGAAACGAAGAAAGAAACGGAGAAATAAATGGAGAAACAAAGAAATAAACGGAGAAACGAACAAAGAAACGGAGAATCGAAGAAACAAACGAAGAAACGAAGAAAGAAGCGGAGAAATAAATGGAGAAACAAAGAAATAAACCGAGAAACGAACAAGGAAACGGAGAAACGAAGAAAGAAACGGAGAAACGAAGAAAGAAACGGAGAATCAAAGAAAGAAACGGAGAAACGAAGAAAGAAACGGAGAAACGAAGATAGAAACGAAGAAACGAAGAAAGAAACAGTGAATCGGAGAAATAAATGGAGAATAGAAGAAATAAACCGAGAGACAGAGAAAGAAACGCAGGAACGAACAAAGAAACGGAGAAGCGAACAAAGAAACGGAGAAACGAAGTAAGAAACGGAGATACGAAGAAAGAACCGGAGAAACGAAGAAAGAAACGGAGAAACGAAGAAAGAAACGGAGAAACGAAGAAAGAAACGGAGAAACGAAGAAAGAAACAGTGAATCGGAGAAATAAATGGAGAATCGAAGAAATAAACCGAGAGACAGAGAAAGAAACGGAGAAACGAACAAAGAAACGGAGAAGCGAACAAAGAAACGGAGAAACGAACAAAGAAACGGAGAAACGAAGAAAGAAACGGAGAAACGGAGAAATAAATGGAGAAACGAAGAAATAAACGGACAAACGAACAAGGAAACGGAGAAACGAAGAAAGAAACGGAGAATCGGTGAAAGAAATGGAGAAACGAAGAAATAAACCGAGAAACGGAGAAAGAAACGGAGAAACGAACAAAGAAACGGAGAAACGAAGAAATAAACGGAGAAACGATCAAAGAAACGGAGAAACGAACAAAGAATCGGAGAAACGAAGAAAGAAACGCAAAAACGACGAAAGAATCGGAGAAACGAAGAAAGAAACGGAGAAACGAAGAAAGAAACGGAGAAACGATGAAAGAAACGGAGAAACGAAGAAGGAAACGGAGAAACGAAGAAAGAGACGGTGACACGAACAAAGAAACGGAGAAACGAACAAAGAAACGGAGAAACGAAGAAAGAAACGAAGAAGCGAAGAAAGAAACGGAGAAACGAAGAAAGAAATGGAGAAACGAAGAAAGAAACGGAGAAACGAAGAAAGAAACGGAGAAACGAAGAAAGAAACGGAGAGACGACGAAAGAAACGGAGAAACGAACAAAGAAACGGGGAAGCGAACAAAGAAACGGAGAAACGAACAAAGAAACGGAGAAACGAAGTAAGAAACGGAGATACGAAGAAAGAACCGGAGAAACGAAGAAAGAAACGGAGAAACGAAGAAAGAAACGGAGAAACGAAGAAAGAAACGGAGAAACGAAGAAAGAAACAGTGAATCGGAGAAATAAATGGAGAATCGAAGAAATAAACCGAGAGACAGAGAAAGAAACGGAGAAACGAACAAAGAAACGGAGAAGCGAACAAAGAAACGGAGAAACGAAGTAAGAAACGGAGATACGAAGAAAGAACCGGAGAAACGAAGAAAGAAACGGAGAAACGAAGAAAGAAACGGAGAAACGAAGAAAGAAACGGAGAAACGAAGAAAGAAACAGTGAATCGGAGAAATAAATGGAGAATCGAAGAAATAAACCGAGAGACAGAGAAAGAAACGGAGAAACGAACAAAGAAACGGAGAAGCGAACAAAGAAACGGAGAAACGAACAAAGAAACGGAGAAACGAAGAAAGAAACGGAGAAACGGAGAAATAAATGGAGAAACGAAGAAATAAACGGACAAACGAACAAGGAAACGGAGAAACGAAGAAAGAAACGGAGAATCGGTGAAAGAAATGGAGAAACGAAGAAATAAACCGAGAAACGGAGAAAGAAACGGAGAAACGAACAAAGAAACGGAGAAACGAAGAAATAAACGGAGAAACGATCAAAGAAACGGAGAAACGAACAAAGAATCGGAGAAACGAAGAAAGAAACGCAAAAACGACGAAAGAATCGGAGAAACGAAGAAAGAAACGGAGAAACGAAGAAAGAAACGGAGAAACGATGAAAGAAACGGAGAAACGAAGAAGGAAACGGAGAAACGAAGAAAGAGACGGTGACACGAACAAAGAAACGGAGAAACGAACAAAGAAACGGAGAAACGAAGAAAGAAACGAAGAAGCGAAGAAAGAAACGGAGAAACGAAGAAAGAAATGGAGAAACGAAGAAAGAAACGGAGAAACGAAGAAAGAAACGGAGAAACGAAGAAAGAAACGGAGAGACGACGAAAGAAACGGAGAAATAAATGGAGAAACAAAGAAATAAACGGAGAAACGAACAAGGAAACGGAGAAACGAAGAAAGAAACGGAGAAACGAAGAAAGAAACGGAGAAACAAAGAAAGAAACGGAGACGCGAACAAAGAAACGGAGAATCGAAGAAAGAAACGAAGAAACGAAGAAAGAAACGGAGAAATAAATGGAGAAGCAAAGAAATAAACGGAGAAACGAACAAGGAAACGGAGAAACGAAGAAAGAAACGGAGAAACGAAGAAAGAAACGGAGAAACGTAGAAAGAAACGGAGATACGAAGAAAGAAACGGAGGAACGAAGAAAGAAGCGGAGAAACGAAGAAAGAAATGAAGAAACGAAGAAACGAAGAAAGAAACGGAGAAACGAACAAAGAAACGGAGAAACGAAGGAAGAAACGGAGAAACGAAGAAAGAATCGGAGAAACGAACAAAGAAACGGAGAAACGAACAAAGAAACGGAGAAACGAACAAAGAAACGGAGAAACGGAGAAAGAAACGGAGAAACGGAGAAATAAATGGAGAAACGAAGAAATAAACGGAGAAACGAAGAAAGAAACGGAGAAACGAAGAAAGAAACGGAGAAACGAAGAAAGAAACGGAGAAATGAAGAAAGAAACGGAGAAACGAAGAAAGAAACGGAGAAACGAAGAAAGAAACGGAGAAACGAAGAAAGAACCGGAGAAACGAAGAAAGAAACGGAGAAACGAAGAAAGAAACGGAGACACGAAGAAAGAAACGGAGAAACGAAGAAAGAAACGGAGAAACGAAGGAAGAAACTGAGAAACGAAGAAAGAAATGGAGAAACGAACAAAGGAACGGAGAAACGAACAAAGAAACGGAGAAACGAAGAAAGAAACGGAGAAACGAAGAAAGGAACCGAGAAACGAACAAAGAAACGGAGAAACGAAGAAAGAAACGGAGAATCGGAGAAATAAATGGAGAAACGAAGAAATAAACGGAGAAACGGAGAAATAAATGGAGAAACGAAGAAATAAAAGGAGAAACGAACAAAGAAACGGAGAAACGAAGAAAGAAACGGAGAAACGAAGAAAGAAACGGGGAAACGTAGAAAGAAACGGAGATACGAAGAAAGAAACGGAGGAACGAAGAAAGAAACGGAGAAACGAAGAAAGAAATGAAGAAACGAAGAAACGAAGAAAGAAACGGAGAAACGAACAAAGAAACGGAGAAACGAAGGAAGAAACGGAGAAACGAAGAAAGAATCGGAGAAACGAACAAAGAAACGGAGAAACGAACAAAGAAACGGAGAAACGAACAAAGAAACGGAGAAACGGAGAAAGAAACGGAGAAACGGAGAAACGAAGAAAGAAACGGAGAAACGAAGAAAGAAACGGAGAAACGAAGAAAGAAACGGAGAAACGAAGAAAGAAACAGTGAATCGGAGAAACAAATGGAGAATCGAAGAAATAAACCGAGAGACAGAGAAAGAAACGGAGAAACAAACAAAGAAACGGAGAAGCGAACAAAGAAACGGAGAAACGAACAAAGAAACGGAGAAACGAAGTAAGAACCGGAGATACGAAGAAAGAAACGGAGAAACGAAGAAAGAAACGGAGAAACGATGAAAGAAACGGAGAAACGAAGAAAGAAACGGAGAAACGAAGAATGAAACGGAGAAACGAACAAAGAAACGGAGAAACGAAGAAAGAAACGGAGAAACGAAGAAAGAAACGGAGAAACGCAGAACTAAATGGAGAAACGAAGAAATAAACGGAGAAACGAAGAATGAAACGGAGAAACGAAGAAAGAAACGGAGAAACGAAGAAGGAAACGGAGAAACGAAGAAAGAGACGGTGACACGAACAAAGAAACGGAGAAACGAACAAAGAAACGGAGAAACGAAGAAAGAAACGAAGAAGCGAAGAAAGAAACGGAGAAACGAAGAAAGAAATGGAGAAACGAAGAAAGAAACGGAGAAACGAAGAAAGAAACGGAGAAACGAAGAAAGAAACGGAGAAACGACGAAAGAAACGGAGAAATAAATGGAGAAACAAAGAAATAAACGGAGAAACGAACAAGGAAACGGAGAAACGAAGAAAGAAACGGAGAAACGAAGAAAGAAACGGAGAAACAAAGAAAGAAACGGAGACGCGAACAAAGAAACGGAGAATCGAAGAAAGAAACGAAGAAACGAAGAAAGAAACGGAGAAATAAATGGAGAAGCAAAGAAATAAACGGAGAAACGAACATGGAAACGGAGAAACGAAGAAAGAAACGGAGAAACGAAGAAAGAAACGGAGAAACAAAGAAAGAAACGGAGAAGCGAACAAAGAAACGGAGAATCGAAGAAAGAAACGAAGAAACGAAGAAAGAAACGGAGAAATAAATGGAGAAACAAAGAAATAAACGGAGAAACGAACAAGGAAACGGAGAAACGAAGAAAGAAACGGAGAAACGAAGAAAGAAACGGAGAAACAAAGAAAGAAACGGAGAAACGAAGAAAGAAACGGAGAAACGAAGATAGAAACGAAGAAACGAAGAAAGAAACAGTGAATCGGAGAAATAAATGGAGAATCGAAGAAATAAACCGAGAGACAGAGAAAGAAACGGAGGAACGAACAAAGAAACGGAGAAGCGAACAAAGAAACGGAGAAACGAACAAAGAAACGGAGTAACGAAGAATGAAACGGAGAACGGAGAAATAAATGGAGAAACGAAGAAATAAACGGAGAAACGAACAAAGAAATGGAGAAACGAACAAAGAAACGGAGAAACGAAGAAAGAAACGGAGAAACGAAGAAAGAAACAGTGAATCGGAGAAATAAATGGAGAATCGAAGAAATAAACCGAGAGACAGAGAAAGAAACGGAGAAACGAACAAAGAAACGGAGAAGCGAACAAAGAAACGGAGAAACGAACAAAGAAACGGAGAAACGAAGTAAGAAACGGAGATACGAAGAAAGAAACGGAGAAACGAAGAAAGAAACGGAGAAACGATGAAAGAAACGGAGAAACGAAGAAAGAAACGGAGAAACGAACAAAGAAACGGAGAAACGAACAAAGAAACGGAGAAACGAAGAAAGAAACGGAGAAACGGAGAAATAAATGGAGAAACGAAGAAATAAACGGACAAACGAACAAGGAAACGGAGAAACGAAGAAAGAAACGGAGAATCGGTGAAAGAAATGGAGAAACGAAGAAATAAACCGAGAAACGGAGAAAGAAACGGAGAAACGAACAAAGAAACGGAGAAACGAAGAAATAAACGGAGAAACGATCAAAGAAACGGAGAAACGAACAAAGAATCGGAGAAACGAAGAAAGAAACGCAAAAACGACGAAAGAATCGGAGAAACGAAGAAAGAAACGGAGAAACGAAGAAAGAAACGGAGAAATAAATGGAGAAACGAAGAAATAAACGGAGAAACGAAGAAGGAAACGGAGAAACGAAGAAAGAAACGGAGAAACGAAGATAGAAACGAAGAAACGAAGAAAGAAACAGTGAATCGGAGAAATAAATGGAGAATCGAAGAACTAAACCGAGAGACAGAGAAAGAAACGGAGAAACGAACAAAGAAACGGAGAAGCGAACAAAGAAACGGAGAAACGAACAAAGAAACGGAGTAACGTAGAATGAAACGGAGAACGGAGAAATAAATGGAGAAACGAAGAAATAAACGGAGAAATGAACGAAGAAACGGAGAAACGAAGAAAGAAACGGAGAATCGAACAAAGAAACGGAGAAGCGAAGAAAGAAACGGAGAAACGAAGAAAGAAACAGTGAATCGGAGAAATAAATGGAGAATCGAAGAAATAAACCGAGAGACAGAGAAAGAAACGGAGGAACGAACAAAGAAACGGAGAAGCGAACAAAGAAACGGAGAAACGAACAAAGAAACGGAGTAACGAAGAATGAAACGGAGAACGGAGAAATAAATGGAGAAACGAAGAAATAAACGGAGAAACGAACAAAGAAATGGAGAAACGAAGTAAGAAACGGAGATACGAAGAAAGAAACGGAGAAACGAAGAAAGAAACGGAGAAACGATGAAAGAAACGGAGAAACGAAGAAAGAAACGGAGAAACGAAGAAAGAAACGGAGAAACGAACAAAGAAACGGAGAAACGAAGAAAGAAACGGAGAAACGGAGAAATAAATGGAGAAACGAAGAAATAAACGGACAAACGAACAAGGAAACGGAGAAACGAAGAAAGAAACGGAGAATCGGTGAAAGAAATGGAGAAACGAAGAAATAAACCGAGAAACGGAGAAAGAAACGGAGAAACGAACAAAGAAACGGAGAAACGAAGAAATAAACGGAGAAACGATCAAAGAAACGGAGAAACGAACAAAGAATCGGAGAAACGAAGAAAGAAACGCAAAAACGACGAAAGAATCGGAGAAACGAAGAAAGAAATGGAGAAACGAAGAAAGAAACGGAGAAATAAATGGAGAAACGAAGAAATAAACGGAGAAACGAAGAAGGAAACGGAGAAACGAAGAAAGAAACGGAGAAACGAAGATAGAAACGAAGAAACGAAGAAAGAAACAGTGAATCGGAGAAATAAATGGAGAATCGAAGAAATAAACCGAGAGACAGAGAAAGAAACGGAGAAACGAACAAAGAAACGGAGAAGCGAACAAAGAAACGGAGAAACGAACAAAGAAACGGAGTAACGTAGAATGAAACGGAGAACGGAGAAATAAATGGAGAAACGAAGAAATAAACGGAGAAACGAACGAAGAATCGGAGAAACGAAGAAAGAAACGGAGAATCGAACAAAGAAACGGAGAAACGAACAAAGAAACTGAGTAACGAAGAATGAAACGGAGAACGGAGAAATAAATGGAGAAACGAAGAAATAAACGGAGAAACGAACAAAGAAACGGAGAAACGAACAAAGAAACGGAGAAACGAAGAAAGAAACGGAGAAACGAAGAAAGAAACAGTGAATCGGAGAAATAAATGGAGAATCGAAGAAATAAACCGAGAGACAGAGAAAGAAACGGAGAAACGAACAAAGAAACGGAAAAGCGAACAAAGAAACGGACAAACGGACAAAGAAACGGAGAAACGAAGTAAGAAACGGAGATACGAAGAAAGAAACGGAGAAACGAACAAAGAAACGGAGAAACGAAGAAAGAAACGGAGAAATAAATGGAGAAACGAAGAAATAAACGGAGAAACGAACAAGGAAACGGAGAAACGAAGAAAGAAACGGAGAAACGAAGAAAGAAACGGGGAAACGTAGAAAGAAACGGAGATACGAAGAAAGAAACGGAGGAACGAAGAAAGAAGCGGAGAAACGAAGAAAGAAATGAAGAAACGAAGAAACGAAGAAAGAAACGGAGAAACGAACAAAGAAACGGAGAAACGAAGGAAGAAACGGAGAAACGAAGAAAGAATCGGAGAAACGAACAAAGAAACGGAGAAACGAACAAAGAAACGGAGAAACGAACAAAGAAACGGAGAAACGGAGAAAGAAACGGAGGAACGGAGAAATAAATGGAGAAACGAAGAAATAAACGGAGAAACGAAGAAAGAAACGGAGAAACGAAGAAAGAAACGGAGAAACGAAGAAAGAAACGGAGAAATGAAGAAAGAAACGGAGAAACGAAGAAAGAAACGGAGAAACGAAGAAAGAAACGGAGAAACGAAGAAAGAAACGGAGAAACGAAGAAAGAAACGGAGAAACGAAGAAAGAAACGGAGACACGAAGAAAGAAACGGAGAAACGAAGAAAGAAACGGAGAAACGAAGGAAGAAACTGAGAAACGAAGAAAGAAATGGAGAAACGAACAAAGGAACGGAGAAACGAACAAAGAAACGGAGAAACGAAGAAAGAAACGGAGAAACGAAGAAAGGAACCGAGAAACGAACAAAGAAACGGAGAAACGAAGAAAGAAACGGAGAATCGGAGAAATAAATGGAGAAACGAAGAAATAAACGGAGAAACGGAGAAATAAATGGAGAAACGAAGAAATAAAAGGTGAAACGAACAAAGAAACGGAGAAACGAAGAAACAAACGGAGAAACGAAGAAAGAAACGGGGAAGCGTAGAAAGAAACGGAGATACGAAGAAAGAAACGGAGGAACGAAGAAAGAAACGGAGAAACGAAGAAAGAAATGAAGAAACGAAGAAACGAACAAAGAAACGGAGAAACGAAGGAAGAAACGGAGAAACGATGAAAGAATCGGAGAAACGAACAAAGAAACGGAGAAACGAACAAAGAAATGGAGAAACGAACAAAGAAACGGAGAAACGGAGAAAGAAACGGAGGAACGGAGATATAAATGGAGAAACGAAGAAATAAACGGAGAAACGAAGAAAGAAACGGAGAAACGAAGAAAGAAACGGAGAAACGAAGAAAGAAACGGAGAAATGAAGAAAGAAACGGAGAAACGAAGAAAGAAACGGAGAAACGAAGAAAGAAACGGAGAAACGAAGAAAGAAACGGAGAAACGAAGAAAGAAACGGAGAAACGAAGAAAGAAACGGAGACACGAAGAAAGTAACGGAGAAACGAAGAAAGAAACGGAGAAACGAAGGAAGAAACTGAGAAACGAAGAAAGAAATGGAGAATCGGAGAAATAAATGGAGAAACGAAGAAATAGACCGTGAAACGGAGAAAGAAACGGAGAAACGAAGAAAGAAACGGAGAAACGAACAAAGGAACGGAGAAACGAACAAAGAAACGGAGAAACGAAGAAAGAAACGGAGACACGAAGAAAGGAATCGAGAAACGAACAAAGAAACGGAGAAACGAAGAAAGAAACGGAGAATCGGAGAAATAAATGGAGAAACGAAGAAATAAACGGAGAAACGGAGAAATAAATGGAGAAACGAAGAAATAAAAGGAGATACGACGAAAGAATCGGAGAAACGAAGAAAGAAACGGAGAAACGAAGAAAGAATCGGAGAAACGAACAAAGAAACCGAGAAACGAAGAAAGAACCGGAGTAACGAAGAAAGAAACCGAGAAACGGAGAAATAAACGGAGACACGAAGAAAGAAACGGAGAAACGAAGAAATAAACGGAGAAACGAAGAAAGAAACAAAGAAACGAAGAAGGAAACGGAGAAGCGAACAGAGAAACGGAGAAACGGAGAAAGAAACGGAGAAACGAAGAAAGAAACGGAGAAACGAAGAAAGAAACAGAGAAACGAAGAAAGAAACGGAGAAACGAAAAAATAAACCGAGAAACGGAGAAAGAAACGGAGAAACGAAGAAAGAAACCGAGAAACGAAAAAAGAACCGGAGTAACGAAGAAAGAAACCGAGAAACGGAGAAATAAATGGAGAAACGAAGAAATAAACGGAGAAACGAAGAAAGAAACGGAGAAACGAAGAAAGAAACGGAGAAACGAAGAAAGAAACGGAGACAGGAAGAAAGAAACGGAGAAACGAAGAAAGAAACGGAGAAACGAAGGAAGAAACTGAGAAACGAAGAAAGAAATGGAGAATCGGAGAAATAAATGGAGAAACGAAGAAATAAACCGAGAAACGGAGAAATAAATGGAGAAACGAAGAAATAAAAGGAGAAACGAACAAAGAATCGGAGAAACGAAGAAAGAAACGGAGAAACGAAGAAAGAATCGGAGAAACGAACAAAGAAACCGAGAAACGAAGAAAGAACCGGAGTAACGAAGAAAGAAACCGAGAAACGGAGAAATAAATGGAGAAACGAAGAAATAAACGGAGAAACGAAGAAAGAAACGGAGAAACGAACAAAGAAACGGAGAAACGAACAAAGAAACGGAGAAACGAAGAAAGAAACAGTGAATCGGAGAAATAAATGGAGAATCGAAGAAATAAACCGAGAGACAGAGAAAGAAACGGAGAAACGAACAAAGAAACGGAGAAGCGAACAAAGAAACGGACAAACGAACAAAGAAACGGAGAAACGAAGTAAGAAACGGAGATACGAAGAAAGAAACGGAGAAACGAACAAAGAAACGGAGAAACGAAGAAAGAAACGGAGAAATAAATGGAGAAACGAAGAAATAAACGGAGAAACGAACAAGGAAACGGAGAAACGAAGAAAGAAACGGAGAAACGAAGAAAGAACCGGGGAAACGTAGAAAGAAGCGGAGATACGAAGAAAGAAACGGAGGAACGAAGAAAGAAACGGAGAAACGAAGAAAGAAATGAAGAAACGAAGAAAGAAATGAAGAAACGAAGAAACGAAGAAAGAAACGGAGAAACGAACAAAGAAACGGAGAAACGAAGGAAGAAACGGAGAAACGAAGAAAGAATCGGAGAAACGAACAAAGAAACGGAGAAACGAACAAAGAAACGGAGAAACGAACAAAGAAACGGAGAAACGGAGAAAGAAACGGAGTAACGGAGAAATAAATGGAGAAACGAAGAAATAAACGGAGAAACGAAGAAAGAAACGGAGAAACGAAGAAAGAAACGGAGAAACGAAGAAAGAAACGGAGAAATGAAGAAAGAACCGGAGAAACGAAGAAAGAAACGGAGATACGAAGAAAGAAACGGAGAAACGAAGAAAGAAACGGAGAAACGAAGAAAGAAACGGAGAAACGAAGAAAGAAACGGAGACACGAAGAAAGAAACGGAGAAACGAAGAAAGAAACGGAGAAACGAAGAAAGAAACGGAGAAACGAAGAAAGAAATGGAGAATCGGAGAAATAAATGGAGAAACGAAGAAATAGACCGTGAAACGGAGAAAGAAACGGAGAAACGAAGAAAGAAACGGAGAAACGGAGAAAGAAACGGAGGAACGGAGAAATAAATGGAGAAACGAAGAAATAAACGGAGAAACGAAGAAAGAAACGGAGAAACGAAGAAAGAAACGGAGAAATGAAGAAAGAACCGGAGAAACGAAGAAAGAAACGGAGAAACGAAGAAAGAAACGGAGAAACGAAGAAAGGAATCGAGAAACGAACAAAGAAACGGAGAAACGAAGAAAGAAACGGAGAATCGGAGAAATAATTGGAGAAACGAAGAAATAAACGGAGAAACGGAGAAATAAATGGAGAAACGAAGAAATAAAAGGAGAAACGAACAAAGAAACGGAGAAACGAAGAAAGAAACGGAGAAACGAAGAAAGAATCGGAGAAACGAACAAAGAAACCAAGAAACGAAGAAAGAACCGGAGTAACGAAGAAAGAAACCGAGAAACGGAGAAATAAACGGAGAAGCGAAGAAAGAAACGGAGAAACGAAGAAAGAAACGGAGAAACGAAGAAAGAAACGGAGAAATGAAGAAAGAAACGGAGAAACGAAGAAAGAAACGGAGAAACGAAGAAAGAAACGGAGAAACGAAGAAAGAAACGGAGAAACGAAGAAAGAAACGGAGAAACGAAGAAAGAAACGGAGACACGAAGAAAGTAACGGAGAAACGAAGAAAGAAACGGAGAAACGAAGGAAGAAACTGAGAAACGAAGAAAGAAATGGAGAATCGGAGAAATAAATGGAGAAACGAAGAAATAGACCGTGAAACGGAGAAAGAAACGGAGAAACGAAGAAAGAAACGGAGAAACGAACAAAGGAACGGAGAAACGAACAAAGAAACGGAGAAACGAAGAAAGAAACGGAGACACGAAGAAAGGAATCGAGAAACGAACAAAGAAACGGAGAAACGAAGAAAGAAACGGAGAATCGGAGAAATAAATGGAGAAACGAAGAAATAAACGGAGAAACGGAGAAATAAATGGAGAAACGAAGAAATAAAAGGAGAAACGACGAAAGAATCGGAGAAACGAAGAAAGAAACGGAGAAACGAAGAAAGAATCGGAGAAACGAACAAAGAAACCGAGAAACGAAGAAAGAACCGGAGTAACGAAGAAAGAAACCGAGAAACGGAGAAATAAACGGAGACACGAAGAAAGAAACGGAGAAACGAAGAAATAAACGGAGAAACGAAGAAAGAAACAAAGAAACGAAGAAGGAAACGGAGAAGCGAACAGAGAAACGGAGAAACGGAGAAAGAAACGGAGAAACGAAGAAAGAAACGGAGAAACGAAGAAAGAAACAGAGAAACGAAGAAAGAAACGGAGAAACGAAAAAATAAACCGAGAAACGGAGAAAGAAACGGAGAAACGAAGAAAGAAACCGAGAAACGAAAAAAGAACCGGAGTAACGAAGAAAGAAACCGAGAAACGGAGAAATAAATGGAGAAACGAAGAAATAAACGGAGAAACGAAGAAAGAAACGGAGAAACGAAGAAAGAAACGGAGAAACGAAGAAAGAAACGGAGACACGAAGAAAGAAACGGAGAAACGAAGAAAGAAACGGAGAAACGAAGGAAGAAACTGAGAAACGAAGAAAGAAATGGAGAATCGGAGAAATAAATGGAGAAACGAAGAAATAAACCGAGAAACGGAGAAATAAATGGAGAAACGAAGAAATAAAAGGAGAAACGAACAAAGAATCGGAGAAACGAAGAAAGAAACGGAGAAACGAAGAAAGAATCGGAGAAACGAACAAAGAAACCGAGAAACGAAGAAAGAACCGGAGTAACGAAGAAAGAAACCGAGAAACGGAGAAATAAATGGAGAAACGAAGAAATAAACGGAGAAACGAAGAAAGAAACGGAGAAACGAACAAAGAAACGGAGAAACGAAGAAAGAAACGGAGAAACGAAGAAAGAAACAGTGAATCGGAGAAATAAATGGAGAATCGAAGAAATAAACCGAGAGACAGAGAAAGAAACGGAGAAACGAACAAAGAAACGGAGAAGCGAACAAAGAAACGGACAAACGAACAAAGAAACGGAGAAACGAAGTAAGAAACGGAGATACGAAGAAAGAAACGGAGAAACGAACAAAGAAACGGAGAAACGAAGAAAGAAACGGAGAAATAAATGGAGAAACGAAGAAATAAACGGAGAAACGAACAAGGAAACGGAGAAACGAAGAAAGAAACGGAGAAACGAAGAAAGAACCGGGGAAACGTAGAAAGAAGCGGAGATACGAAGAAAGAAACGGAGGAACGAAGAAAGAAACGGAGAAACGAAGAAAGAAATGAAGAAACGAAGAAAGAAATGAAGAAACGAAGAAACGAAGAAAGAAACGGAGAAACGAACAAAGAAACGGAGAAACGAAGGAAGAAACGGAGAAACGAAGAAAGAATCGGAGAAACGAACAAAGAAACGGAGAAACGAACAAAGAAACGGAGAAACGAACAAAGAAACGGAGAAACGGAGAAAGAAACGGAGTAACGGAGAAATAAATGGAGAAACGAAGAAATAAACGGAGAAACGAAGAAAGAAACGGAGAAACGAAGAAAGAAACGGAGAAACGAAGAAAGAAACGGAGAAATGAAGAAAGAACCGGAGAAACGAAGAAAGAAACGGAGATACGAAGAAAGAAACGGAGAAACGAAGAAAGAAACGGAGAAACGAAGAAAGAAACGGAGAAACGAAGAAAGAAACGGAGACACGAAGAAAGAAACGGAGAAACGAAGAAAGAAACGGAGAAACGAAGAAAGAAACGGAGAAACGAAGAAAGAAATGGAGAATCGGAGAAATAAATGGAGAAACGAAGAAATAGACCGTGAAACGGAGAAAGAAACGGAGAAACGAAGAAAGAAACGGAGAAACGGAGAAAGAAACGGAGGAACGGAGAAATAAATGGAGAAACGAAGAAATAAACGGAGAAACGAAGAAAGAAACGGAGAAACGAAGAAAGAAACGGAGAAATGAAGAAAGAACCGGAGAAACGAAGAAAGAAACGGAGAAACGAAGAAAGAAACGGAGAAACGAAGAAAGGAATCGAGAAACGAACAAAGAAACGGAGAAACGAAGAAAGAAACGGAGAATCGGAGAAATAATTGGAGAAACGAAGAAATAAATGGAGAAACGGAGAAATAAATGGAGAAACGAAGAAATAAAAGGAGAAACGAACAAAGAAACGGAGAAACGAAGAAAGAAACGGAGAAACGAAGAAAGAATCGGAGAAACGAACAAAGAAACCAAGAAACGAAGAAAGAACCGGAGTAACGAAGAAAGAAACCGAGAAACGGAGAAATAAACGGAGAAGCGAAGAAAGAAACGGAGAAACGAAGAAATAAACGGAGAAACGAAGAAAGAAACAAACGAAAAAGGAAACGGAGAAGCGAACAAAGAAACGGAGAAACGAAGAAAGAAACGGAGAAACGAAGAAAGAAACGGAGAAACGAAGAAAGAAACAGAGAAACGAAGAAAGAAACGGAGAAACGAAGAAATAAACCGAGAAACGGAGAAAGAAACGGAGAAACGAAGAAAGAAACCGAGAAACGAAAAAAGAACCGGAGTAACGAAGAAAGAAACCGAGAAACGGAGAAATAAATGGAGAAACGAAGAAATAAACGGAGAAACGAAGAAAGAAACGGAGAAACGAAGAAAGAAACGGAGAAACGAAGAAAGAAACGGAGACACGAAGAAAGAAACGGAGAAACGAAGAAAGAAACGGAGAAACGAAGGAAGAAACTGAGAAACGAAGAAAGAAATGGAGAATCGGAGAAATAAATGGAGAAACGAAGAAATAAACCGAGAAACGGAGAAAGAAACGGAGAATCGGAGAAATAAATGGAGAAACGAAGAAATAGACCGGGAAACGGAGAAAGAAACGGAGAAACGTACAAAGAAACGGAGAAACAAAGAAAGAAACGGAGAAACGAAGAAAGAAACGGAGAAATAAAGGGAGAAACGAAGAAATAAACGGAGAAACGAAGAAAGAAACGGAGACACGAAGAAAGTAACGGAGAAACGAAGAAAGAAACGGAGAAACGAAGGAAGAAACTGAGAAACGAAGAAAGAAATGGAGAATCGGAGAAATAAATGGAGAAACGAAGAAATAGACCGTGAAACGGAGAAAGAAACGGAGAAACGAAGAAAGAAATGGAGAAACGAAGAAAGAAACGGAGAAACGAACAAAGGAACGGAGAAACGAACAAAGAAACGGAGAAACGAAGAAAGAAACGGAGAAACGAAGAAAGGAATCGAGAAACGAACAAAGAAACGGAGAAACGAAGAAAGAAACGGAGAATCGGAGAAATAAATGGAGAAACGAAGAAATAAACGGAGAAACGGAGAAATAAATGGAGAAACGAAGAAATAAAAGGAGAAACGAACAAAGAATCGGAGAAACGAAGAAAGAAACGGAGAAACGAAGAAAGAATCGGAGAAACGAACAAAGAAACCGAGAAACGAAGAAAGAACCGGAGTAACGAAGAAAGAAACCGAGAAACGGAGAAATAAACGGAGAAACGAAGAAAGAAAAGGAGAAACGAAGAAATAAACGGAGAAACGAAGAAAGAAACAAAGAAACGAAGAAGGAAACGGAGAAGCGAACAAAGAAACGGAGAAACGAAGAAAGAAACGGAGAAACGAAGAAAGAAACGGAGAAACGAAGAAAGAAACCGAGAAACGAAGAAAAAACCGGAGTAACGAAGAAAGAAACCGAGAAACGGAGAAATAAATGGAGAAACGAAGAAATAAACGGAGAAACGAAGAAAGAAACGGAGAAACGAACAAAGAAACGGAGAAACGAAGAAAGAAACGGAGAAACGAAGAAAGAAACAGTGAATCGGAGAAATAAATGGAGAATCGAAGAAATAAACCGAGAGACAGAGAAAGAAACGGAGAAACGAACAAAGAAACGGAGAAGCGAACAAAGAAACGGAGAAATAAATGGAGAAACGAAGAAATAAACGGAGAAACGAACAAGGAAACGGAGAAACGAAGAAAGAAACGGAGAAACAAAGAAAGAACCGGGGAAACGTAGAAAGAAACGGAGATACGAAGAAAGAAACGGAGGAACGAAAAAAGAAACGGAGAAACGAAGAAAGAAATGAAGAAACGAAGAAACGAAGAAAGAAACGGAGAAACGAACAAAGAAACGGAGAAACGGAGAAAGAAACGAAGGAACGGAGAAATAAATGGAGAAACGAAGAAATAAACGGAGAAACGAAGAAAGAAACGGAGAAACGAAGAAAGAAACGGAGAAACGAAGAAAGAAACGGAGAAATGAAGAAAGAACCGGAGAAACGAAGAAAGAAACGGAGAAACGAAGAAAGAAACGGAGAAATGAAGAAAGAACCGGAGAAACGAAGAATGAAACGGAGAAACGAAGAAAGAAACGGAGAAACGAAGAAAGAAACGGAGAAACGAAGAAAGAAACGGAGAAACGAAGAAAGAAACGGAGAAACGAAGGAAGAAACTGAGAAACGAAGAAAGAAATGGAGAATCGGAGAAATAAATGGAGAAACGAAGAAATAGGCCGTGAAACGGAGAAAGAAACAGAGAAACGAAGAAAGAAACGGAGAAACGAACAAAGGAACGGAGAAACGAAGAAAGAAACGGAGAAACGAAGAAAGAAACGGAGAAATGAAGAAAGAACCGGAGAAACGAAGAAAGAAACGGAGAAACGAAGAAAGAAACGGAGAAACGAAGAAAGAAACGGAGAAACGAAGAAAGAAACGGAGAAACGAAGAAAGAAACGGAGACACGAAGAAAGAAACGGAGAAACGAAGAAACAAAACGGAGAAACGAAGGAAGAAACTGAGAAACGAAGAAAGAAATGGAGAATCGGAGAAATAAATGGAGAAACGAAGAAATAGACCGTGACACGGAGAAAGAAACGGAGAAACGAAGAAAGAAACGAAGAAACGAAGAAAGAAACGGAGAAACGAACAAAGGAACGGAGAAACGAACAAAGAAACGGAGAAACGAAGAAATAAACGGAGAAACGAAGAAAGAAACGGAGAAACGAAGAAAGAAACGGAGAAACGAAGAAAGAAACAAAGAAACGAAGAAGAAAACGGAGAAGCGAACAAAGAAACGGAGAAACGAAGAAAGAAACGGAGAAACGAAGAAAGAAACGGAGAAACGAAGAAAGAAACAGAGAAACGAAGAAAGAAACGGAGAAACGAAGAAATAAACCGAGAAACGGAGAAAGAAACGGAGAAACGAAGAAAGAAACCGAGAAACGAAAAAAGAACCGGAGTAACGAAGAAAGAAACCGAGAAACGGAGAAATAAATGGAGAAACGAAGAAATAAACGGAGAAACGAAGAAAGAAACGGAGACACGAAGAAAGAAACGGAGAAACGAAGAAAGAAACGGAGAAACGAAGGAAGAAACTGAGAAACGAAGAAAGAAATGGAGAATCGGAGAAATAAATGGAGAAACGAAGAAATAAACCGAGAAACGGAGAAAGAAACGGAGAATCGGAGAAATAAATGGAGAAACGAAGAAATAGACCGGGAAACGGAGAAAGAAACGGAGAAACGTACAAAGAAACGGAGAAACAAAGAAAGAAACGGAGAAACGGAGAAAGAAACGGAGAAATAAAGGGAGAAACGAAGAAATAAACGGAGAAACGAAGAAAGAAACGGAGACACGAAGAAAGTAACGGAGAAACGAAGAAAGAAACGGAGAAACGAAGGAAGAAACTGAGAAACGAAGAAAGAAATGGAGAATCGGAGAAATAAATGGAGAAACGAAGAAATAGACCGTGAAACGGAGAAAGAAACGGAGAAACGAAGAAAGAAACGGAGAAACGAAGAAAGAAACGGAGAAACGAACAAAGGAACGGAGAAACGAACAAAGAAACGGAGAAACGAAGAAAGAAACGGAGAAACGAAGAAAGGAATCGAGAAACGAACAAAGAAACGGAGAAACGAAGAAAGAAACGGAGAATCGGAGAAATAAATGGAGAAACGAAGAAATAAACGGAGAAACGGAGAAATAAATGGAGAAACGAAGAAATAAAAGGAGAAACGAACAAAGAATCGGAGAAACGAAGAAAGAAACGGAGAAACGAAGAAAGAATCGGAGAAACGAACAAAGAAGCCGAGAAACGAAGAAAGAACCGGAGTAACGAAGAAAGAAACCGAGAAACGGAGAAATAAATGGAGAAACGAAGAAATAAACGGGGAAACGAAGAAAGAAACGGAGAAACGAACAAAGAAACGGAGAAACGAAGAAAGAAACGGAGAAACGAAGAAAGAAACAGTGAATCGGAGAAATAAATGGAGAATCGAAGAAATAAACCGAGAGACAGAGAAAGAAACGGAGAAACGAACAAAGAAACGGAGAAACGAACAAAGAAACGGAGAAATAAATGGAGAAACGAAGAAATAAACGGAGAAACGAACAAGGAAACGGAGAAACGAAGAAAGAAACGGAGAAACAAAGAAAGAACCGGGGAAACGTAGAAAGAAACGGAGATACGAAGAAAGAAACGGAGGAACGAAGAAAGAAACGGAGAAACGAAGAAAGAAATGAAGAAACGAAGAAACGAAGAAAGAAACGGAGAAACGAACAAAGAAACGGAGAAACGGAGAAAGAAACGAAGGAACGGAGAAATAAATGGAGAAACGAAGAAATAAACGGAGAAACGAAGAAAGAAACGGAGAAACGAAGAAAGAAACGGAGAAACGAAGAAAGAAACGGAAAAAATGAAGAAAGAACCGGAGAAACGAAGAAAGAAACGGAGAAACGAAGAAAGAAACGGAGAAATGAAGAAAGAACCGGAGAAACGAAGAATGAAACGGAGAAACGAAGAAAGAAACGGAGAAACGAAGAAAGAAACGGAGAAACGAAGAAAGAAACGGAGAAACGAAGAAAGAAACGGAGAAACGAAGGAAGAAACTGAGAAACGAAGAAAGAAATGGAGAATCGGAGAAATAAATGGAGAAACGAAGAAATAGACCGTGAAACGGAGAAAGAAACGGAGAAACGAAGAAAGAAACGGAGAAACGAACAAAGGAACGGAGAAACGAACAAAGAAACGGAGAAACGAAGAAAGAAACGGAGAAACGAAGAAAGGAATCGAGAAACGAACAAAGAAACGGAGAAACGAAGAAAGAAACGGAGAATCGGAGAAATAAATGGAGAAACGAAGAAAGAAACGGAGAAACGAAGAAAGAAACGGAGACACGAAGAAAGAAACGGAGAAACGAAGAAAGAAACGGAGAAACGAAGGAAGAAACTGAGAAACGAAGAAAGAAATGGAGAATCGGAGAAATAAATGGAGAAACGAAGAAATAAACCGAGAAACGGAGAAAGAAACGGAGAATCGGAGAAATAAATGGAGAAACGAAGAAATAGACCGGGAAACGGAGAAAGAAACGGAGAAACGTACAAAGAAACGGAGAAACAAAGAAAGAAACGGAGAAACGAAGAAAGAAACGGAGAAATAAAGGGAGAAACGAAGAAATAAACGGAGAAACGAAGAAAGAAACGGAGACACGAAGAAAGTAACGGAGAAACGAAGAAAGAAACGGAGAAACGAAGGAAGAAACTGAGAAACGAAGAAAGAAATGGAGAATCGGAGAAATAAATGGAGAAACGAAGAAATAGACCGTGAAACGGAGAAAGAAACGGAGAAACGAAGAAAGAAACGGAGAAACGAAGAAAGAAACGGAGAAACGAACAAAGGAACGGAGAAACGAACAAAGAAACGGAGAAACGAAGAAAGAAACGGAGAAACGAAGAAAGGAATCGAGACACGAACAAAGAAACGGAGAAACGAAGAAAGAAACGGAGAATCGGAGAAATAAATGGAGAAACGAAGAAATAAACGGAGAAACGGAGAAATAAACGGAGAAACGAAGAAATAAAAGGAGAAACGAACAAAGAATCGGAGAAACGAAGAAAGAAACGGAGAAACGAAGAAAGAATCGGAGAAACGAACAAAGAAACCGAGAAACGAAGAAAGAACCGGAGTAACGAAGAAAGAAACCGACAAACGGAGAAATAAACGGAGAAACGAAGAAAGAAAAGGAGAAACGAAGAAATAAACGGAGAAACGAAGAAAGAAACAAAGAAACGAAGAAGGAAACGGAGAAGCGAACAAAGAAACGGAGAAACGAAGAAAGAAACGGAGAAACGAAGAAAGAAACGGAGAAACGAAGAAAGAAACCGAGAAACGAAGAAAAAACCGGAGTAACGAAGAAAGAAACCGAGAAACGGAGAAATAAATGGAGAAACGAAGAAATAAACGGAGAAACGAAGAAAGAAACGGAGAAACGAACAAAGAAACGGAGAAACGAAGAAAGAAACGGAGAAACGAAGAAAGAAACAGTGAATCGGAGAAATAAATGGAGAATCGAAGAAATAAACCGAGAGACAGAGAAAGAAACGGAGAAACGAACAAAGAAACGGAGAAGCGAACAAAGAAACGGACAAACGAACAAAGAAACGGAGAAACGAAGTAAGAAACGGAGATACGAAGAAAGAAACGGAGAAACGAACAAAGAAACGGAGAAACGAACAAAGAAACGGAGAAATAAATGGAGAAACGAAGAAATAAACGGAGAAACGAACAAGGAAACGGAGAAACGAAGAAAGAAACGGAGAAACAAAGAAAGAACCGGGGAAACGTAGAAAGAAACGGAGATACGAAGAAAGAAACGGAGGAACGAAGAAAGAAACGGAGAAACGAAGAAAGAAATGAAGAAACGAAGAAACGAAGAAAGAAACGGAGAAACGAACAAAGAAACGGAGAAACGGAGAAAGAAACGAAGGAACGGAGAAATAAATGGAGAAACGAAGAAATAAACGGAGAAACGGAGAAATAAATGGAGAAACGAAGAAATAAAAGGAGAAACGAACAAAGAAACGGAGAAACGAAGAAAGAAACGGAGAAACGAAGAAAGAATCGGAGAAACGAACAAAGAAACCGAGAAACGAAGAAAGAACCGGAGTAACGAAGAAAGAAACCGAGAAACGGAGAAATAAACGGAGAAACGAAGAAAGAAACGGAGAAACGAAGAAATAAACGGAGAAACGAAGAAAGAAACAAAGAAACGAAGAAGGAAACGGAGAAGCGAACAAAGAAACGGAGAAACGAAGAAAGAAACGGAGAAACGAAGAAAGAAACGGAGAAACGAACAAAGGAACGGAGAAACGAACAAAGAAACGGAGAAACGAAGAAAGAAACGGAGAAACGAAGAAAGGAATCGAGACACGAACAAAGAAACGGAGAAACGAAGAAAGAAACGGAGAATCGGAGAAATAAATGGAGAAACGAAGAAATAAACGGAGAAACGGAGAAATAAACGGAGAAACGAAGAAATAAAAGGAGAAACGAACAAAGAATCGGAGAAACGAAGAAAGAAACGGAGAAACGAAGAAAGAATCGGAGAAACGAACAAAGAAACCGAGAAACGAAGAAAGAACCGGAGTAACGAAGAAAGAAACCGACAAACGGAGAAATAAACGGAGAAACGAAGAAAGAAAAGGAGAAACGAAGAAATAAACGGAGAAACGAAGAAAGAAACAAAGAAACGAAGAAGGAAACGGAGAAGCGAACAAAGAAACGGAGAAACGAAGAAAGAAACGGAGAAACGAAGAAAGAAACGGAGAAACGAAGAAAGAAACCGAGAAACGAAGAAAAAACCGGAGTAACGAAGAAAGAAACCGAGAAACGGAGAAATAAATGGAGAAACGAAGAAATAAACGGAGAAACGAAGAAAGAAACGGAGAAACGAACAAAGAAACGGAGAAACGAAGAAAGAAACGGAGAAACGAAGAAAGAAACAGTGAATCGGAGAAATAAATGGAGAATCGAAGAAATAAACCGAGAGACAGAGAAAGAAACGGAGAAACGAACAAAGAAACGGAGAAGCGAACAAAGAAACGGACAAACGAACAAAGAAACGGAGAAACGAAGTAAGAAACGGAGATACGAAGAAAGAAACGGAGAAACGAACAAAGAAACGGAGAAACGAAGAAAGAAACGGAGAAATAAATGGAGAAACGAAGAAATAAACGGAGAAACGAACAAGGAAACGGAGAAACGAAGAAAGAAACGGAGAAACAAAGAAAGAACCGGGGAAACGTAGAAAGAAACGGAGATACGAAGAAAGAAACGGAGGAACGAAGAAAGAAACGGAGAAACGAAGAAAGAAATGAAGAAACGAAGAAACGAAGAAAGAAACGGAGAAACGAACAAAGAAACGGAGAAACGGAGAAAGAAACGAAGGAACGGAGAAATAAATGGAGAAACGAAGAAATAAACGGAGAAACGAAGAAAGAAACGGAGAAACGAAGAAAGAAACGGAGAAACGAAGAAAGAAACGGAGAAATGAAGAAAGAACCGGAGAAACGAAGAAAGAAACGGAGAAACGAAGAAAGAAACGGAGAAATGAAGAAAGAACCGGAGAAACGAAGAATGAAACGGAGAAACGAAGAAAGAAACGGAGAAACGAAGAAAGAAACGGAGAAACGAAGAAAGAAACGGAGAAACGAAGAAAGAAACGGAGAAACGAAGAAAGAAACGGAGAAACGAAGGAAGAAACTGAGAAACGAAGAAAGAAATGGAGAATCGGAGAAATGAATGGAGAAACGAAGAAATAGACCGTGAACGGAGAAAGAAACGGAGAAACGAAGAAAGAAACGGAGAAACGAAGAAAGAAACGGAGAAACGAACAAAGGAACGGAGAAACGAACAAAGAAACGGAGAAACGAACAAAGAAACGGGGAAACGAAGAAAGGAATCGAGAAACGAACAAAGAAACGGAGAAACGAAGAAAGAAACGGAGAATCGGAGAAATAAATGGAGAAACGAAGAAATAAACGGAGAAACGAAGAAAGAAACGGAGAAACGAAGAAAGAAACGGAGAAACGAAGAAAGAAACGGAGAAATGAAGAAAGAACCGGAGAAACGAAGAAAGAAACGGAGAAACGAAGAAAGAAACGGAGAAACGAAGAAAGAAACGGAGAAACGAAGAAAGAAACGGAGAAACGAAGAAAGAAACGGAGACACGAAGAAAGAAACGGAGAAACGAAGAAAGAAACGGAGAAACGTAGGAAGAAACTGAGAAACGAAGAAAGAAATGGAGAATCGGAGAAATAAATGGAGAAACGAAGAAATAGACCGTGACACGGAGAAAGAAACGGAGAAACGAAGAAAGAAACGGAGAAACGAAGAAAGAAACGGAGAAACGAACAAAGGAACGGAGAAACGAACAAAGAAACGGAGAAACGAAGAAAGAAACGGAGAAACGAAGAAAGGAATCGAGAGACGAACAAAGAAACGGAGAAACGAAGAAAGAAACGGAGAATCGGAGAAATAAATGGAGAAACGAAGAAATAAACGGAGAAACGGAGAAATAAATGGAGAAACGAAGAAATAAAAGGAGAAACGAACAAAGAAACGGAGAAACGAAGAAAGAAACGGAGAAACGAAGAAAGAATCGGAGAAACGAACAAAGAAACCGAGAAACGAAGAAAGAACCGGAGTAACGAAGAAAGAAACCGAGAAACGGAGAAATAAACGGAGAAACGAAGAAAGAAACGGAGAAACGAAGAAATAAACGGAGAAACGAAGAAAGAAACAAAGAAACGAAGAAGGAAACGGAGAAGCGAACAAAGAAACGGAGAAACGAAGAAAGAAACGGAGAAACGAAGAAAGAAACGGAGAAACGAAGAAAGAAACAGAGAAACGAAGAAAGAAACGGAGAAACGAAGAAATAAACCGAGAAACGGAGAAAGAAACGGAGAAACGAAGAAAGAAACCGAGAAACGAAAAAAGAACCGGAGTAACGAAGAAAGAAACCGAGAAACGGAGAAATAAATGGAGAAACGAAGAAATAAACGGAGAAACGAAGAAATAAATGGAGAAACGAAGAAATAAACGGAGAAACGAAGAAAGAAACGGAGACACGAAGAAAGAAACGGAGAAACGAAGAAAGAAACGGAGAAACGAAGGAAGAAACTGAGAAACGAAGAAAGAAATGGAGAAACGAAGGAAGAAACTGAGAAACGAAGAAAGAAATGGAGAATCGGAGAAATAAATGGAGAAACGAAGAAATAAACCGAGAAACGGAGAAAGAAACGGAGAATCGGAGAAATAAATGGAGAAACGAAGAAATAGACCGGGAAACGGAGAAAGAAACGGAGAAACGTACAAAGAAACGGAGAAACAAAGAAAGAAACGGAGAAACGGAGAAAGAAACGGAGAAATAAAGGGAGAAACGAAGAAATAAACGGAGAAACGAAGAAAGAAACGGAGACACGAAGAAAGTAACGGAGAAACGAAGAAAGAAACGGAGAAACGAAGGAAGAAACTGAGAAACGAAGAAAGAAATGGAGAATCGGAGAAATAAATGGAGAAACGAAGAAATAGACCGTGAAACGGAGAAAGAAACGGAGAAACGAAGAAAGAAACGGAGAAACGAAGAAAGAAACGGAGAAACGAACAAAGGAACGGAGAAACGAACAAAGAAACGGAGAAACGAAGAAAGAAACGGAGAAACGAAGAAAGGAATCGAGAAACGAACAAAGAAACGGAGAAACGAAGAAAGAAACGGAGAATCGGAGAAATAAATGGAGAAACGAAGAAATAAACGGAGAAACGGAGAAATAAATGGAGAAACGAAGAAATAAAAGGAGAAACGAACAAAGAATCGGAGAAACGAAGAAAGAAACGGAGAAACGAAGAAAGAATCGGAGAAACGAACAAAGAAACCGAGAAACGAAGAAAGAACCGGAGTAACGAAGAAAGAAACCGAGAAACGGAGAAATAAATGGAGAAACGAAGAAATAAACGGGGAAACGAAGAAAGAAACGGAGAAACGAACAAAGAAACGGAGAAACGAAGAAAGAAACGGAGAAACGAAGAAAGAAACAGTGAATCGGAGAAATAAATGGAGAATCGAAGAAATAAACCGAGAGACAGAGAAAGAAACGGAGAAACGAACAAAGAAACGGAGAAGCGAACAAAGAAACGGAGAAATAAATGGAGAAACGAAGAAATAAACGGAGAAACGAACAAGGAAACGGAGAAACGAAGAAAGAAACGGAGAAACAAAGAAAGAACCGGGGAAACGTAGAAAGAAACGGAGATACGAAGAAAGAAACGGAGGAACGAAGAAGGAAACGGAGAAACGAAGAAAGAAATGAAGAAACGAAGAAACGAAGAAAGAAACGGAGAAACGAACAAAGAAACGGAGAAACGGAGAAAGAAACGAAGGAACGGAGAAATAAATGGAGAAACGAAGAAATAAACGGAGAAACGAAGAAAGAAACGGAGAAACGAAGAAAGAAACGGAGAAACGAAGAAAGAAACGGAAAAAATGAAGAAAGAACCGGAGAAACGAAGAAAGAAACGGAGAAACGAAGAAAGAAACGGAGAAATGAAGAAAGAACCGGAGAAACGAAGAAAGAAACGGAGAAACGAACAAGGAAACGGAGAAACGAAGAAAGAAACGGAGAAACAAAGAAAGAACCGGGGAAACGTAGAAAGAAACGGAGATACGAAGAAAGAAACGGAGGAACGAAGAAGGAAACGGAGAAACGAAGAAAGAAATGAAGAAACGAAGAAACGAAGAAAGAAACGGAGAAACGAACAAAGAAACGGAGAAACGGAGAAAGAAACGAAGGAACGGAGAAATAAATGGAGAAACGAAGAAATAAACGGAGAAACGAAGAAAGAAACGGAGAAACGAAGAAAGAAACGGAGAAACGAAGAAAGAAACGGAAAAAATGAAGAAAGAACCGGAGAAACGAAGAAAGAAACGGAGAAACGAAGAAAGAAACGGAGAAATGAAGAAAGAACCGGAGAAACGAAGAAAGAAACGGAGAAACGAAGGAAGAAACTGAGAAACGAAGAAAGAAATGGAGAATCGGAGAAATAAATGGAGAAACGAAGAAATAGACCGTGAAACGGAGAAAGAAACGGAGAAACGAAGAAAGAAACGGAGAAACGAACAAAGGAACGGAGAAACGAACAAAGAAACGGAGAAACGAAGAAAGAAACGGAGAAACGAAGAAAGGAATCGAGAAACGAACAAAGAAACGGAGAAACGAAGAAAGAAACGGAGAATCGGAGAAATAAATGGAGAAACGAAGAAAGAAACGGAGAAACGAAGAAAGAAACGGAGAAACGAAGAAAGAAACAGAGAAACGAAGAAAGAAACGGATAAACGAAGAAATAAACCGAGAAACGGAGAAAGAAACGGAGAAACGAAGAAAGAAACCGAGAAACGAAAAAAGAACCGGAGTAACGAAGAAAGAAACCGAGAAACGGAGAAATAAATGGAGAAACGAAGAAATAAACGGAGAAACGAAGAAAGAAACGGAGACACGAAGAAAGAAACGGAGAAACGAAGAAAGAAACGGAGAAACGAAGGAAGAAACTGAGAAACGAAGAAAGAAATGGAGAATCGGAGAAATAAATGGAGAAACGAAGAAATAAACCGAGAAACGGAGAAAGAAACGGAGAATCGGAGAAATAAATGGAGAAACGAAGAAATAGACCGTGAAACGGAGAAAGAAACGGAGAAACGAAGAAAGAAACGGAGAAACGAAGAAAGAAACGGAGAAACGAACAAAGGAACGGAGAAACGAACAAAGAAACGGAGAAACGAAGAAAGAAACGGAGAAACGAAGAAAGGAATCGAGACACGAACAAAGAAACGGAGAAACGAAGAAAGAAACGGAGAATCGGAGAAATAAATGGAGAAACGAAGAAATAAACGGAGAAACGGAGAAATAAACGGAGAAACGAAGAAATAAAAGGAGAAACGAACAAAGAATCGGAGAAACGAAGAAAGAAACGGAGAAACGAAGAAAGAATCGGAGAAACGAACAAAGAAACCGAGAAACGAAGAAAGAACCGGAGTAACGAAGAAAGAAACCGACAAACGGAGAAATAAACGGAGAAACGAAGAAAGAAACGGAGAAACGAAGAAAGAAACGGAGAAACGAAGAAAGAAACCGAGAAACGAAGAAAAAACCGGAGTAACGAAGAAAGAAACCGAGAAACGGAGAAATAAATGGAGAAACGAAGAAATAAACGGAGAAACGAAGAAAGAAACGGAGAAACGAACAAAGAAACGGAGAAACGAAGAAAGAAACGGAGAAACGAAGAAAGAAACAGTGAATCGGAGAAATAAATGGAGAATCGAAGAAATAAACCGAGAGACAGAGAAAGAAACGGAGAAACGAACAAAGAAACGGAGAAGCGAACAAAGAAACGGACAAACGAACAAAGAAACGGAGAAACGAAGTAAGAAACGGAGATACGAAGAAAGAAACGGAGAAACGAACAAAGAAACGGAGAAACGAAGAAAGAAACGGAGAAATAAATGGAGAAACGAAGAAATAAACGGAGAAACCAACAAGGAAACGGAGAAACGAAGAAAGAAACGGAGAAACAAAGAAAGAACCGGGGAAACGTAGAAAGAAACGGAGATACGAAGAAAGAAACGGAGGAACGAAGAAAGAAACGGAGAAACGAAGAAAGAAATGAAGAAACGAAGAAACGAAGAAAGAAACGGAGAAACGAACAAAGAAACGGAGAAACGGAGAAAGAAACGAAGGAACGGAGAAATAAATGGAGAAACGAAGAAATAAACGGAGAAACGAAGAAAGAAACGGAGAAACGAAGAAAGAAACGGAGAAACGAAGAAAGAAACGGAGAAATGAAGAAAGAACCGGAGAAACGAAGAAAGAAACGGAGAAACGAAGAAAGAAACGGAGAAATGAAGAAAGAACCGGAGAAACGAAGAATGAAACGGAGAAACGAAGAAAGAAACGGAGAAACGAAGAAAGAAACGGAGAAACGAAGAAAGAAACGGAGAAACGAAGAAAGAAACGGAGAAACGAAGAAAGAGACGGAGAAACGAAGGAAGAAACTGAGAAACGAAGAAAGAAATGGAGAATCGGAGAAATGAATGGAGAAACGAAGAAATAGACCGTGAACGGAGAAAGAAACGGAGAAACGAAGAAAGAAACGGAGAAACGAAGAAAGAAACGGAGAAACGAACAAAGGAACGGAGAAACGAACAAAGAAACGGAGAAACGAACAAAGAAACGGGGAAACGAAGAAAGGAATCGAGAAACGAACAAAGAAACGGAGAAACGAAGAAAGAAACGGAGAATCGGAGAAATAAATGGAGAAACGAAGAAATAAACGGAGAAACGAAGAAAGAAACGGAGAAACGAAGAAAGAAACGGAGAAACGAAGAAAGAAACGGAGAAATGAAGAAAGAACCGGAGAAACGAAGAAAGAAACGGAGAAACGAAGAAAGAAACGGAGAAACGAAGAAAGAAACGGAGAAACGAAGAAAGAAACGGAGAAACGAAGAAAGAAACGGAGACACGAAGAAAGAAACGGAGAAACGAAGAAAGAAACGGAGAAACGTAGGAAGAAACTGAGAAACGAAGAAAGAAATGGAGAATCGGAGAAATAAATGGAGAAACGAAGAAATAGACCGTGACACGGAGAAAGAAACGGAGAAACGAAGAAAGAAACGGAGAAACGAAGAAAGAAACGGAGAAACGAACAAAGGAACGGAGAAACGAACAAAGAAACGGAGAAACGAAGAAAGAAACGGAGAAACGAAGAAAGGAATCGAGAAACGAACAAAGAAACGGAGAAACGAAGAAAGAAACGGAGAATCGGAGAAATAAATGGAGAAACGAAGAAATAAACGGAGAAACGGAGAAATAAATGGAGAAACGAAGAAATAAAAGGAGAAACGAACAAAGAAACGGAGAAACGAAGAAAGAAACGGAGAAACGAAGAAAGAATCGGAGAAACGAACAAAGAAACCGAGAAACGAAGAAAGAACCGGAGTAACGAAGAAAGAAACCGAGAAACGGAGAAATAAACGGAGAAACGAAGAAAGAAACGGAGAAACGAAGAAATAAACGGAGAAACGAAGAAAGAAACAAAGAAACGAAGAAGGAAACGGAGAAGCGAACAAAGAAACGGAGAAACGAAGAAAGAAACGGAGAAACGAAGAAAGAAACGGAGAAACGAAGAAAGAAACAGAGAAACGAAGAAAGAAACGGAGAAACGAAGAAATAAACCGAGAAACGGAGAAAGAAACGGAGAAACGAAGAAAGAAACCGAGAAACGAAAAAAGAACCGGAGTAACGAAGAAAGAAACCGAGAAACGGAGAAATAAATGGAGAAACGAAGAAATAAACGGAGAAACGAAGAAAGAAACGGAGAAACGAAGAAAGAAACGGAGAAACGAAGGAAGAAACTGAGAAACGAAGAAAGAAATGGAGAATCGGAGAAATAAATGGAGAAACGAAGAAATAAACCGAGAAACGGAGAAAGAAACGGAGAATCGGAGAAATAAATGGAGAAACGAAGAAATAGACCGGGAAACGGAGAAAGAAACGGAGAAACGTACAAACAAACGGAGAAACGAAGAAAGAAACGGAGAAACGAAGAAAGAAACGGAGAAATAAAGGGAGAAACGAAGAAATAAACGGAGAAACTAACAAGGAAACGGAGAAACGAAGAAGGAAACGGAGAAACGAAGAAAGAAACGAAGAAACAAACGAAGAAAGAAACGGAGAAACGAAGAAAGAAACGGAGAAACGAAGAAAGAAACAGAGAAACGAAGAAAGAAACGGAGAAACGAACAAAGAAACGCAGAAACGAAGAAAGAAACGGAGAAATAAATGGAGAAACGAAGAAGTAAACGGAGAAATGAACAAGGAAACGAAAAAACGAAGAAAGAAACGGAGAAACGAAGAAATAAACGGAGAAACGAAGAAATAAACGGAGAAACGTAGAAAGAAACGGAGAAACGAAGAAAGAAACGGAGAAACGAAGAAAGAAACGGAGAAACGAACAAAGAACTGGAGAAACGAAGAAAGAAACGGAGAAACGTAGAAAGAAACGGAGATGCGAACAAAGAAACGGAGAAACGAACAAAGAAACGGAGAAACGAACAAAGAAACGGAGGAACGGAGAAATAAATGGAGAAACGAAGAAATAAACGGAGAAACGAAGAAATAAACGGAGAAACGAGGAAAGAAACGGAGAAACGAAGGAAGAAACGGAGAAACGAAGAAAGAAACGGAGAAACGAACAAAGAAATGGAGAAACGAAGAAAGAAACGGAGAAACGAAGAAAGAAACGCAGAAACGAAGAAAGAAACGGAGAAAGGAAGAAAGAAACATAGAAACGAAGGAAAAAACGTAGAAGCGAACAAAGAAACGGAGAAAGGAAGAGAGAATCGGAGAAGCGAACAAAGAAACGGAGAAACGGAGAAATAAATGGAGAAACGAAGAAAGAAATGGAGAAACTATCAAAGAAACGGAGAAGCGAAGAAAGAAACGGAGAAATAAATGGAGAAACGAAGATATAAACGGCGAAATGAACAAGGAAACGGAGAAACGTAGAAAGAAACGGAGAAATAAATGGAGAAACGAAGAAATAGACGGAGAAACGAAGAAGGAAACGGAGAAACGAAGAAGGAAACGGAGAAACGAAGAAAGAAACGGAGAAACGAAGAAAGAAACGGAGTAACGAAGAAAGAAACGGAGAAACGAACAAAGAAACGGAGAAACGAACAAAGAAACGGAGAAACGAAGAAAGAAACGGAGAAACGGAGAAATAAATGGAGAAACGGAGAAATAAACGGAGAAACCAACAAAGAAACGGAGAAACGAAGAAAGAAACGGAGAAACGGAGAAATAAATGGAGAAACGGAGAAATAAACGGAGAAACGAAGAAAGAAACGGAGAAACGAAGAAAGAAACGGAGAAATAAATGGAGAAACGAAGAAATAGACGGAGAAACGAAAAAGGAAACGGAGAAACGAAGAAGGAAACGGAGAAACGAAGAAAGAAACGGAGAAACGAAGAAAGAAACGGAGTAACGAAGAAAGAAACGGAGAAACGAACAAAGAAACGGAGAAACGAACAAAGAAACGGAGAAACGAACAAAGAAACGGAGAAACGGAGAAATAAATGGAGAAACGGAGAAATAAACGGAGAAACGAACAAAGAAACGGAGAAACGAAGAAAGAAACGGAGAAATAAATGGAGAGACGAAGAAATAGACCGAGAAACGAAGAAGGAAACGGAGAAACGAAGAAGGAAACGGAGAAATGAAGAAAGAAACGGAGAAACGAAGAAAGAAACGGAGTAACGAAGAAAGAAACGGAGAAACGAAGAAAGAAACGCAGAAACGAAGAAAGAAACGGAGAAAGGAAGAAAGAAACATAGAAACGAAGAAAGGAACGGAGATGCGAACAAAGAAACGGAGAAAGGAAGAAAGAAACGGAGAAGCGAACAAAGAAACGGAGAAAGGAAGAAAGAAACGGAGAACCGAACAAAGAAACGGAGAAACGGAGAAATAAATGGAGAAACGAAGAAATAAACGGAGAAACGAAGAAAGAAACGAAGAAACAAACGAAGAAAGAAACGGAGAAACGAAGAAAGAAACGGAGAAACGAAGAAAGAAACAGAGAAACGAAGAAAGAAACGGAGAAACGAACAAAGAAACGCAGAAACGAAGAAAGAAACGGAGAAATAAATGGAGAAACGAAGAAGTAAACGGAGAAATGAACAAGGAAACGAAAAAACGAAGAAAGAAACGGAGAAACGAAGAAAGAAACGGAGAAACGTAGAAAGAAACGGAGATACAAACAAAGAAACGGAGAAACGAACAAGGAAACCGAGGAACGGAGAAATAAATGGAGAAACGAAGAAATAAACGGAGAAACGAAGAAATAAACGGAGAAACGAAGAAATAAACGGAGAAACGTAGAAAGAAACGGAGAAACGAAGAAAGAAACGGAGAAACGAAGAAAGAAACGGAGAAACGAACAAAGAACTGGAGAAACGAAGAAACAAACGGAGAAACGTAGAAAGAAACGGAGATGCGAACAAAGAAACGGAGAAACGAACAAAGAAACGGAGAAACGAACAAAGAAACGGAGGAACGGAGAAATAAATGGAGAAACGAAGAAATAAACGGAGAAACGAAGAAATAAACGGAGAAACGAGGAAAGAAACGGAGAAACGAAGGAAGAAACGGAGAAACGAAGAAAGAAACGGAGAAACGAACAAAGAAATGGAGAAACGAAGAAAGAAACGGAGAAACGAAGAAAGAAACGCAGAAACGAAGAAAGAAACGGAGAAAGGAAGAAAGAAACATAGAAACGAAGGAAAAAACGTAGAAGCGAACAAAGAAACGGAGAAAGGAAGAGAGAATCGGAGAAGCGAACAAAGAAACGGAGAAACGGAGAAATAAATGGAGAAACGAAGAAAGAAATGGAGAAACGATCAAAGAAACGGAGAAGCGAAGAAAGAAACGGAGAAATAAATGGAGAAACGAAGATATAAACGGCGAAATGAACAAGGAAACGGAGAAACGTAGAAAGAAACGGAGAAATAAATGGAGAAACGAAGAAATAGACGGAGAAACGAAGAAGGAAACGGAGAAACGAAGAAGGAAACGGAGAAACGAAGAAAGAAACGGAGAAACGAAGAAAGAAACGGAGTAACGAAGAAAGAAACGGAGAAACGAACAAAGAAACGGAGAAACGAACAAAGAAACGGAGGAACGAAGAAAGAAACGGAGAAACGGAGAAATAAATGGAGAAACGGAGAAATAAACGGAGAAACCAACAAAGAAACGGAGAAACGAAGAAAGAAACGGAGAAACGGAGAAATAAATGGAGAAACGGAGAAATAAACGGAGAAACGAACAAAGAAACGGAGAAACGAAGAAAGAAACGGAGAAATAAATGGAGAAACGAAGAAATAGACGGAGAAACGAAAAAGGAAACGGAGAAACGAAGAAGGAAACGGAGAAACGAAGAAAGAAACGGAGAAACGAAGAAAGAAACGGAGTAACGAAGAAAGAAACGGAGAAACGAACAAAGAAACGGAGAAACGAACAAAGAAACGGAGAAACGAACAAAGAAACGGAGAAACGGAGAAATAAATGGAGAAACGGAGAAATAAACGGAGAAACGAACAAAGAAACGGAGAAACGAAGAAAGAAACGGAGAAATAAATGGAGAGACGAAGAAATAGACGGAGAAACGAAGAAGGAAACGGAGAAACGAAGAAGGAAACGGAGAAATGAAGAAAGAAACGGAGAAACGAAGAAAGAAACGGAGTAACGAAGAAAGAAACGGAGAAACGAAGAAAGAAACGCAGAAACGAAGAAAGAAACGGAGAAAGGAAGAAAGAAACGGAGAAGCAAACAAAGAAACGGAGAAAGGAAGAAAGAAACGGAGAACCGAACAAAGAAACGGAGAAACGGAGAAATAAATGGAGAAACGAAGAAATAAACGGAGAAACGAAGAAAGAAACGAAGAAACAAACGAAGAAAGAAACGGAGAAACGAAGAAAGAAACGGAGAAACGAAGAAAGAAACAGAGAAACGAACAAAGAAACGGAGAAACGAACAAAGAAACGCAGAAACGAAGAAAGAAACGGAGAAATAAATGGAGAAACGAAGAAGTAAACGGAGAAATGAACAAGGAAACGAAAAAACGAAGAAAGAAACGGAGAAACGAAGAAAGAAACGGAGAAACGTAGAAAGAAACGGAGATACAAACAAAGAAACGGAGAAACGAACAAGGAAACGGAGGAACGGAGAAATAAATGGAGAAACGAAGAAATAAACGGAGAAACGAAGAAATAAACGGAGAAACGAAGAAATAAACGGAGAAACGTAGAAAGAAACGGAGAAACGAAGAAAGAAACGGAGAAACGAAGAAAGAAACGGAGAAACGAACAAAGAACTGGAGAAACGAAGAAACAAACGGAGAAACGTAGAAAGAAACGGAGATGCGAACAAAGAAACGGAGAAACGAACAAAGAAACGGAGAAACGAACAAAGAAACGGAGGAACGGAGAAATAAATGGAGAAACGAAGAAATAAACGGAGAAACGAAGAAATAAACGGAGAAACGAGGAAAGAAACGGAGAAACGAAGGAAGAAACGGAGAAACGAAGAAAGAAACGGAGAAACGAACAAAGAAATGGAGAAACGAAGAAAGAAACGGAGAAACGAAGAAAGAAACGCAGAAACGAAGAAAGAAACGGAGAAAGGAAGAAAGAAACATAGAAACGAAGGAAAAAACGTAGAAGCGAACAAAGAAACGGAGAAAGGAAGAGCGAATCGGAGAAGCGAACAAAGAAACGGAGAAACGGAGAAATAAATGGAGAAACGAAGAAAGAAATGGAGAAACGACCAAAGAAACGGAGAAGCGAAGAAAGAAACGGAGAAATAAATGGAGAAACGAAGATATAAACGGCGAAATGAACAAGGAAACGGAGAAACGTAGAAAGAAACGGAGAAATAAATGGAGAAACGAAGAAATAGACGGAGAAACGAAGAAGGAAACGGAGAAACGAAGAAGGAAACGGAGAAACGAAGAAAGAAACGGAGAAACGAAGAAAGAAACGGAGTAACGAAGAAAGAAACGGAGAAACGAACAAAGAAACGGAGAAACGAACAAAGAAACGGAGAAACGAAGAAAGAAACGGAGAAACGGAGAAATAAATGGAGAAACGGAGAAATAAACGGAGAAACCAACAAAGAAACGGAGAAACGAAGAAAGAAACGGAGAAACGGAGAAATAAATGGAGAAACGGAGAAATAAACGGAGAAACGAACAAAGAAACGGAGAAACGAAGAAAGAAACGGAGAAATAAATGGAGAAACGAAGAAATAGACGGAGAAACGAAAAAGGAAACGGAGAAACGAAGAAGGAAACGGAGAAACGAAGAAAGAAACGGAGAAACGAACAAAGAAACGGAGTAACGAAGAAAGAAACGGAGAAACGAAGAAAGAAACGCAGAAACGAAGAAAGAAACGGAGAAAGGAAGAAAGAAACATAGAAACGAAGAAAGGAACGGAGATGCGAACAAAGAAACGGAGAAAGGAAGAAAGAAACGGAGAAGCGAACAAAGAAACGGAGAAAGGAAGAAAGAAACGGAGAACCGAACAAAGAAACGGAGAAACGGAGAAATAAATGGAGAAACGAAGAAATAAACGTAGAAATAAATGGAGAGACGAAGAAATAGACGGAGAAACGAAGAAGGAAACGGAGAAACGAAGAAGGAAACGGAGAAATGAAGAAAGAAACGGAGAAACGAAGAAAGAAACGGAGTAACGAAGAAAGAAACGGAGAAACGAAGAAAGAAACGCAGAAACGAAGAAAGAAACGGAGAAAGGAAGAAAGAAACATAGAAACGAAGAAAGGAACGGAGATGCGAACAAAGAAACGGAGAAAGGAAGAAAGAAACGGAGAAGCGAACAAAGAAACGGAGAAAGGAAGAAAGAAACGGAGAACCGAACAAAGAAACGGAGAAACGGAGAAATAAATGGAGAAACGAAGAAATAAACGGAGAAACGAAGAAAGAAACGGAGAAACGAACAAAGATACGGAGAAACGAAGAAAGAAACGGAGAAATAAATGGAGAAACGAAGAAATAAACGGAGAAACGAAGAAAGAAACGGAGAAACGAACAAAGAACTGGAGAAACGAAGAAAGAAACGGAGATAGGAAGAAAGAAACATAGAAACGAAGAAAAAAACGGAGAAGCGAACAAGGAAACGGAGAAAGGAAGAGAGAATCGGAGAAGCGAACAAAGAAACGGAGAAACGGAGAAATAAATGGAGAAACGAAGAAAGAAACGGAGAAACGAAGAGAGAAACGGAGAAAAGAAGAAAGAAACGAAGAAATAAATGGAGAAACGAAGATATAAACGGCGAAATGAACAAGGAAACGGAGAAACCAAGAAAGAAACGGAGAAACGAAGAAAGAAGCGGAGAAACGAACAAAGAAACGGAGAAACGAAGAAAGAAACGGAGAAATAAATGGAGAAACGAAGAAATAAACGGAGAAATGAACAAGGAAACGGAGAAACGAAGAAAGAAACGAAGAAACGAAGAAATAGACGGAGAAACGAACAAAGAAACGGAGAAACGAAGAAAGAAACGGAGAAACGAACAAAGAAACGGAGAAACGAACAAAGAAACGGAGAAACGAAGAAAGAAACGGAGAAACGGACAAAGAAACGGAGAAACGGAGAAATAAATGGAGAAACGAACAAGTAAACGCAGAAACGAAGGAAGAAACGGAGAATCGGAGAAAAAAATGGAGAAACGAAGAAATAAACGGAGAAACGAAGAAAGAAACGGAGAAATAAATGGAGAAACGAAGAAATAAACGGAGAAATGAACAAGGAAACGGAGAAACGAAGAAAGAAACGGAGAAACGAAGAAAGAAACGGAGAAACGTAGAAAGAAACGGAGATGGGAACAAAGAAACGGAGAAACGAACAAAGAAACGGAGAAACGAAGAAAGAAACGGAGGAACGAAGAAATAAATGGAGAAACGAGGAAATAAACGGAGAAACGAAGAAATAAACGGAGAAACGAAGAAAGGAACGCAGAAACGAACAAAGAAACGGAGAAACGAACAAAGAAACGGAGAAACGAAGAAAGAAACGCCGAAACGAAGAAAGAAACGGAGGAACGGGGAAATAAATGGAGAAGCGAAGAAATAAACGGAGAAACGAAGAAATAAACGGAGAAACGAAGCAAGAAACGGAGAAACGAAGAAAGAAACGGAAAAACGAAGAAAGAAACGGAGAAACGAACAATGAAACGGAGAAACGAAGGAAGAAACGCAGAAACGAAGAAAGAAACGGAGAAACAAAGAAAGAAACGGAGAAACGAAGAAAGAAACGGAGAAACGAAGAAATAAACGGAGAAACGAACAAAGAAACGGAGAAACGAACAAAGAAACGGAGAAACGAACAAAGAAACGGAGAAACGAACAAAGAAACGGAGAAACGGAGAAAGAAACGGAGAAACGAAGAAAGAAACGGAGAAACGAACAAATAAACGGAGAAACGAAGAAAGAAACGGAGAAATAAATGGAGAAACGAAGAAATAAACGGAGAAATGAACAAGGAAACGGAGAAACGAAGAAAGAAACGGAGAAACGAAGAAAGAAACGGAGAAGCGAAGATAGAAACGGAGAAACGAAGAAAGAAACCCAGATACGAAGAAAGAAACGGAGAAACGAAGAAAGAAACAAAGAAACGAAGAAAGAAACGGATAAACGAACAAAGAAACGGAGAAACGAAGAAAGAAACGGAGAAATAAATGGACAAACGAAGAAATAAACGGAGAAATGAACAAGGAAACGGAGAAACGAAGAAAGAAACGGAGAAACGGAGAAATAAATGGAGCAACGAAGAAATAAACGGAGAATCGAAGAAAGAAACGGAGGAACGAAGAAAAAAACGGAGAAACGATGAAAGAAACGGAGAAACAAAGAAAGAAACGATGAAACGATGAAAGAAACGGAGAAACGAGGAAATAAACGGAGAAACGAAGAAAGAAACAGAGAAACGAGGAAAGAAACGGAGAAACGAAGAAAGAAACGGAGAAACGAAGAAAGAAACGGAGAAACGGAGAAATAATTGGAGAAACGAAGAATGAAACGGAGAGACGAAGAAAGAAACGGAGAAACGAAGAAAGAAACGGAGAAACGAAGAAAGAAGCGGAGAAATGAATGGTGAAACGAAGAAATAAACGGAGAAACGAACAAAGAAACGAAGAAACGGAGAAACGAACAAAGAAACGGGGAAACGAAGAAAGAAACGGAGAAACGAAGAAAGAAACGGAGAAACGGAGAAATAATTGGAGAAACGAAGAATGAAACGGAGAGACGAAGAAAGAAACGGAGAAACGAAGAAAGAAACGGAGAAACGAAGAAAGAAGCGGAGAAATGAATGGTGAAACGAAGAAATAAACGGAGAAACGAACAAAGAAACGAAGAAACGGAGAAACGAACAAAGAAACGGGGAAACGAAGAAAGAAACGGAGGAACGAAGAAAAAAGCGGAGAAACGATGAAAGAAACGGAGAAACAAAGAAAGAAACGATGAAACGATGAAAGAAACGGAGAAACGAAGAAAGAAACGGAGAAACGAAGAAAGAAGCGGAGAAATGAATGGTGAAACGAAGAAATAAACGGAGAAACGAACAAAGAAACGAAGAAACGGAGAAACGAACAAAGAAACGGAGAAACGAAGAAAGAAACGGAGAAACGAAGAAAGAAACGGAGAAACGGAGAAATAATTGGAGAAACGAAGAATGAAACGGAGAGACGAAGAAAGAAACGGAGAAACGAAGAAAGAAACGGAGAAACGAAGAAAGAAGCGGAGAAATGAATGGTGAAACGAAGAAATAAACGGAGAAACGAACAAAGAAACGAAGAAACGGAGAAACGAACAAAGAAACGGGGAAACGAAGAAAGAAACGGAGGAACGAAGAAAAAAGCGGAGAAACGATGAAAGAAACGGAGAAACAAAGAAAGAAACGATGAAACGATGAAAGAAACGGAGAAACGAAGAATGAAACGGAGAATCGGAGAAATAAATTGAGAAACGAACAAAAAACGGTGAAACGGAGAAACGGATAAACCGAGAAACGGAGAAACGCAGAAACCGAGAAAAGGAGAAACGGAGAAACCGAGAAACGGAGAAACGGAGAAACCGAGAATCGGAGAAACCGAGAAACGGAGAAACGGAGAAACCGAGAAACGGAGATACCGAGAAACCGAGAAACGGAGAAACCGAGAAACCGAGAAACGAAGAACGGACGAAACCGAGAAACGGAGAAACGTTTCTTTCTTCGTTTCTCCGTTTCTTTCTTCGTTTCTCCGTTTCTTCTTTCGTTTCTCCGTTCCTTTGTTCGTTTCTCCGTTTCTTTGTTCGTTTCTCCGTTTATTTCTTCGTTTCTCCATTTATTTCTCCGATTCTCCGTTTATTTCTCCGATTCTCCGTTTCTTTCTTCGTTTCTCAGTTTCTTTCTTCGTTTCTCCGTTCCTCCGTTTCTTTGTTCGTTTCTCCGTTTCTTTCTTCGTTTCTCCGTTTCTTTGTTCGCTTCTCCGTTTCTTTCTCTGATTCTCGGTTTATTTGTTCGTTTCTCCATTTATTTCTCCGATTCTCCGTTTATTTCTCCGATTCTCCGTTTCTTTCTCCGTTTCTCAGTTTCTTTCTTCGTTTCTTCGTTTCCCCGTTTGTTTGTTCGTTTCTCCGTTTATTTCTTCATTTCTCCATTTATATCTCCGTTTCTCCGTTTCTTTCATCGTTTCTTCGTTTCTCCGTTTCTTTCTTCGTTTCTCCGTTTATATCTTTGTTACTCCATTTATTTCTCCGTTTCTTTCTTCGTTTCTCCGTTTCATTCTTCGTTTCTCCGTTTCTTTCTTCGTTTCTCCGTTTCTTTCTTCGTTTCTCCGTTTCTTTCTTCGTTTCTCCGTTTCTTTCATCGTTTCTCCGTCTCTTTCTTCGTTTCTCCGTTTCTTTCTTCGTTTCTCCGTTTCTTTCTTCATTTCTCCGTTTCTTTCTTCGTTTCTCCGTTTCTTTCTTCGTTTCCCCGTTTCTTTGTTCGTTTCTCCGTTTATTTCTTCGTTTCCCCATTAATTTCTCCAGTTCTCCGTTTACTTCTTCGTTTCTCCATTTATTTCTCCGTTTCTTTCTTCGTTTCTGCGTTTCTTTGTTCGTTTCTCCGTTTCTTTCTTCGTTTCTCTGTTTCTTTCTTCGTTTCTCCGTTTCTTTGTTTGTTTCTCCGTTTCTTTGTTCGTTTCTCCGTTTCTTTCTCCGTTTCTCGGTTTATTTCTTCGTTTCTCCGTATCTTTCTTCGTTTCTCCGTTCCTTTCTTCGTTTCTCCGTTTCTTTCTTCGTTACTCCGTTTCTTTCTTCGTTTCTCCGTTTCATTCTTCGTTTCTCCGTTTATTTCTTCGTTTCTCCATTTATTTCTTCGTTTCTCCGTATCTTTCTTCGTTACTCCGTTTCTTTCTTCGTTTCTCCGTTTCATTCTTCGTTTCTCCGTTTATTTCTACGTTTCTCCATTTATTTCTGCGTTTCTCCGCTTCTTTCTTCGTTTCTCCGATTCTTTGTTCGTTTCTCCGTCTCTTTGATCGTTTCTCCGTTTCTTTCTTCGTTTCTCCGTTTCTTTCTTCGTTTCTCCGTTTCTCTCTTCGTTTCTCCGTTTCTTTGTTCGTTTCTCCGTTTATTTCTTCGTTTCTCCATTTATTTCTTCGTTTCTCCGTATCTTTCTTCGTTTCTCCAATTCTTTGTTCGTTTCTCCGTCTCTTTGATCGTTTCTCCGTTTCTTTCTTCGTTTCTCGGTTTCTTTCTTCGTTTCTCCATTTCATTCTTCGTTTCTCCGTTTCTTTGTTCGTTTCTCCGTTTCTTTCTCCGTTTCTCGGTTTATTTCTTCGTTTCTCCATTTATTTCTCCGTTTCTCCGTTTCTTTGTTCGTTTCTCCGTTTCTTTGTTCGTTTCTCCGTTTCTTTGTTCGTTTCTCCGTTTCTTTCTTCGTTTCTCCGATTCTTTCTTCGTTACTCCGTTTCTTTCTTCGTTTCTCCGTTTCATTCTTCGTTTCTCCGTTTCTTTCTCCGTTTCTCGGTTTATTTCTTCGTTTCTCCGTATCTTTCTTCGTTTCTCCGTTCCTTTCTTCGTTTCTCCATTTATTTCTCCGACTCTCCGTTTCTTTCTTCGTTTCTTCGTTTCTTTCTTCGTTACTCCGTCTCTTTCTTCGTTTCTCCGTTTCTTTCTTCGTTTCTCCGTTTCTTTCTTCGTTTCTCCGTTTCTTTCTTCGTTTCTCCGTTTATTTCTTCGTTTCTCCATTTATTTCTCCGTTTCTCCGATTCTTTCTTCATTACTCCGTTTCTTTCATCGTATCTCCGTTTCTTTCTTCGTTTCTCCGTTTCTTTCTTCGTTTCTCCGTTTCTTTCTTCGTTTCTCCGTTTCTTTCTTCGTTTCTCCGTTTCTTTCTTCGTTTCTCCGTTTCTTTCTTCGTTTCTCCGTTTCTTCCTTCGTTTCTCCGTTTCTTTCTTCGTATCTCCGTTTCATTCTTCGTTTCTCCGTTTATTTCTTCGTTTCTCCGTTTATTTCTCCGTTTCTCCGCGACTTTCTTCGTTTCTCCAATTCTTTGTTCGTTTCTCCGTCTCTTTGATCGTTTCTCCGTTTCTTTCTTCGTTTCTCCGTTTCTTTCTTCGTTTCTCCATTTCATTCTTCGTTTCTCCGTTTCTTTGTTCGTTTCTCCGTTTCTTTCTCCGTTTCTCGGTTTATTTCTTCGTTTCTCCATTTATTTCTCCGTTTCTCCGTTTCTTTGTTCGTTTCTCCGTTTCTTTGTTCGTTTCTCCGTTTCTTTGTTCGTTTCTCCGTTTCTTTCTTCGTTTCTCCGATTCTTTCTTCGTTACTCCGTTTCTTTCTTCGTTTCTCCGTTTCATTCTTCGTTTCTCCGTTTCTTTCTCCGTTTCTCGGTTTATTTCTTCGTTTCTCCGTATCTTTCTTCGTTTCTCCGTTCCTTTCTTCGTTTCTCCGTTTCTTTCTTCGTTACTCCGTTTCATTCTTCGTTTCTCCGTTTATTTCTTCGTTTCTCCATTTATTTCTTCGTTTCTCCGTATCTTTCTTCGTTACTCCGTTTCTTTCTTCGTTTCTCCGTTTCATTCTTCGTTTCTCCGTTTATTTCTACGTTTCTCCATTTATTTCTGCGTTTCTCCGCTTCTTTCTTCGTTTCTCCGATTGTATGTTCGTTTCTCCGTCTCTTTGATCGTTTCTCCGTTTCTTTCTTCGTTTCTCCGTTTCTTTCTTCGTTTCTCCGTTTCTCTCTTCGTTTCTCCGTTTCGTTGTTCGTTTCTCCGTTTATTTCTTCGTTACTCCATTTATTTCTTCGTTTCTCCGTATCTTTCTTCGTTTCTCCATTTCATTCTTCGTTTCTCCGTTTCTTTGTTCGTTTCTCCGTTTCTTTCTCCGTTTCTCGGTTTATTTCTTCGTTTCTCCATTTATTTCTCCGTTTCTCCGTTTCTTTGTTCGTTTCTCCGTTTCTTTGTTCGTTTCTCCGTTTCTTTGTTCGCTTCTCCGTTTATTTCTTCGTTTCTCCATTTATTTCTTCGTTTCTCCGTATCTTTCTTCGTTTCTCCGTTTCTTTCTTCGTTTCTCCGTTTCTTTCTTCGTTACTCCGTTTCTTTCTTCGTTTCTCCGTTTCATTCTTCGTTTCTCCGTTTATTTCATCGTTTCTCCATTTATTTCTGCGTTTCTCCGCTTCTTTCTTCGTTTCTCCGATTCTTTGTTCGTTTCTCCGTTTCTTTGATCGTTTCTCCGTTTCATTCTTCGTTTCTCCGTTTCTTTCTTCGTTTCTCCGTTTCCCTCTTCGTTTCTCCGTTTCTTTGTTCGTTTCTCCGTTAATGTCTTCGTTTCTCCATTTATTTCTTCGTTTCTCCGTATCTTTCTTCGTTTCTCCATTTCATTCTTCGTTTCTCCGTTTCTTTGTTCGTTTGTCCGTTTCTTTCTCCGTTTCTCGGTTTATTTCTTCGTTTCTCCATTTATTTCTCCGTTTCTCCGTTTCTTTGTTCGTTTCTCCGTTTCTTTGTTCGTTTCTCCGTTTCTTTGCTCGTTTCTCCGTTTCTTTGTTCGTTTCTCCGTTTATTTCTTCGTTTCTCCATTTATTTCTTCGTTTCTCCGTATCTTTCTTCGTTTCTCCATTTCATTCTTCGTTTCTCCGTTTCTTTGTTCGTTTGTCCGTTTCTTTCTCCGTTTCTCGGTTTATTTCTTCGTTTCTCCATTTATTTCTCCGTTTCTCCGTTTCTTTGTTCGTTTCTCCGTTTCTTTGTTCGTTTCTCCGTTTCTTTGCTCGTTTCTCCGTTTCTTTGTTCGTTTCTCCGTTTATTTCTTCGTTTCTCCATTTATTTCTTCGTTTCTCCGTATCTTTCTTCGTTTCTCCGTTTCTTTCTTCGTTTCTCCGTATCTTTCTTCGTTACTCCGTTTCTTTCATCGTATCTCCATTTCTTTCTTCGTTTCTCCGTTTCTTTCTTCGTTTCTCCGTTTCTTTCTTCGTTTCTCCGTTTCTTTCTTGGTTTCGTCTTTTTTTCTTCGAAACTCCGTTTCCTTGTTCGTTTCTCCGTTTATTTCTTCGTTTCTCCATTTATTTCTGCGTTTCTCCGCTTCTTTCTTCGTTTCTCTCTTCGTTTCTCCGTTTGTTTGTTCGTTTCTCCGTTTATTTCTTCGTTTCTCCATTTCTTTCTTCGTTTCTCCGTTTCTTTGTTCGTTTCTCCGTTTCTTTCTTCGTTTCTCCGTTTCTCTGTTCGCTTCTCCGTTTCTTTCTTCGTTTCTCCATTTATTTCTTCGTTTCTCCGTATCTTTCTTCGTTTCTCCATTTCATTCTTCGTTTCTCCGTTTCTTTGTTCGTTTGTCCGTTTCTTTCTCCGTTTCTCGGTTTATTTCTTCGTTTCTCCATTTATTTCTCCGTTTCTCCGTTTCTTTGTTCGTTTCTCCGTTTCTTTGTTCGTTTCTCCGTTTCTTTGCTCGTTTCTCCGTTTCTTTGTTCGTTTCTCCGTTTATTTCTTCGTTTCTCCATTTATTTCTTCGTTTCTCCGTATCTTTCTTCGTTTCTCCGTTTCTTTCTTCGTTTCTCCGTATCTTTCTTCGTTACTCCGTTTCTTTCATCGTATCTCCATTTCTTTCTTCGTTTCTCCGTTTCTTTCTTCGTTTCTCCGTTTCTTTCTTCGTTTCTCCGTTTCTTTCTTGGTTTCGTCTTTTTTTCTTCGAAACTCCGTTTCCTTGTTCGTTTCTCCGTTTATTTCTTCGTTTCTCCATTTATTTCTGCGTTTCTCCGCTTCTTTCTTCGTTTCTCTCTTCGTTTCTCCGTTTGTTTGTTCGTTTCTCCGTTTATTTCTTCGTTTCTCCATTTCTTTCTTCGTTTCTCCGTTTCTTTGTTCGTTTCTCCGTTTCTTTCTTCGTTTCTCCGTTTCTCTGTTCGCTTCTCCGTTTCTTTCTTCGTTTCTCCGTTTCTTTGTTCGCTCCTCCGATTCTTTCTCCGATTCTCGGTTTATTTCTTTGTTTCTCCATTTATTTCTTCGTTTCTCCATTTATTTCTGCGTTTCTCCGCTTCTTTCTTCGTTTCTCCGATTCTTTGTTCGTTTCTCCGTTTCTTTGATCGTTTCTACGTTTCTTTCTTCGTTTCTCCGTTTCTCTCTTCGTTTCTCCGTTTCTCCGTTTATTTCTTCGTTTCTCCATTTATTTCTTCGTTTCTCCGTATCTTTCTTCGTTTCTCCATTTCTTTATTCGTTTCTCCGTTTATTTCTTCGTTTCTCCATTTATTTCTTCGTTTCTCCGTATCTTTCTTCGTTTCTCCATTTCCTTCTTCGTTTCTCCGTTTCTTTGTTCGTTTCTCCGTTTCTTTGTTCGTTTCTCCGTTTCTTTGTTCGCTTCTCCGTTTTTTTCTCCGATTCTCGGTTTATTTCTTCGTTTCTCCATTTATTTCTCCGACTCTCCGTTTCTTTCTTCGTTTCTTCGTTTCTTTCTTCGTTACTCCGTTTCTTTCTTCGTTTCTCCGTTTCTTTCTTCGTTTCTCCGTTTCATTCTTCGTTTCTCCGTTTATTTCTTCGTTTCTCCATTTATTTCTCCGTTTCTCCGATTCTTTCTTCGTTACTCCGTTTCTTTCATCGTATCTCCGTTTCTTTCTTCGTTTCTCCGTTTCTTTCTTCGTTTCTCCGTTTCTTTCTTCGTTTCGTCTTTCTTTCTTCGAATCTCCGTTTCCTCGTTCGTTTCTCCGTTTATTTCTTCGTTTCTCCATTTAGGTCTGCGTTTCTCCACTTCTTTCTTCGTTTCTCGGATTCTTTGTTCGTTTCTCCGTTTCTTTGGTCGTTTCTCCGTTTCTTTCTTCGTTTCTCCGTTTCTTTCTTCGTTTCTCCGTTTCTCTCTTCGTTTCTCCGTTTCTTTGTTCGTTTCTCCGTTTATTTCTCCGTTTCTCCATTTATTTCTTCGTTTCTCCGTATCTTTCTTCGTTTCTCCATTTCATTCTTCGTTTCTCCGTTTCTTTGTTCGTTTCTCCGTTTCTTTCTCCGTTTCTCGGTTTATTTCTTCGTTTCTGCATTTATTTCTCCGTTTCTCCGTTTCTATGTTCGTTTCTCCGTTTCTTTGTTCGTTTCTCCGTTTCTTTGTTCGTTTCTCCGTTTCTTTGTTCGTTTCTCCGTATATTTCTTCGTTTCTCCATTTCTTTCACCGTTTCTCCGTTTCTTTGTTCGTTTCTCCGTTTCTTTGTTCGTTTCTCCGTTTCTTACTCCGTTTCTCCGTTTATTTCTTCGTTTCTCCATTTATTTCTTCGTTTCTCCGTATCGTTCTTCGTTTCTCCATTTCATTCTTCGTTTCTCCGTTTCTTTGTTCGTTTCTCCGTTTCTTTCTCCGTTTCTCGGTTTATTTCTTCGTTTCTCCATTTATTTCTCCGTTTCTCCGTTTCTTTGTTCGTTTCTCCGTTTCTTTGTTCGTTTCTCCGTTTCTTTGTTCGCTTCTCCGTTTATTTCTTCGTTTCTCCATTTATTTCTTCGTTTCTCCGTATCTTTCTTCGTTTCTCCGTTTCTTTCTTCGTTTCTCCGTTTCTTTCTTCGTTACTCCGTTTCTTTCTTCGTTTCTCCGTTTCATTCTTCGTTTCTCCGTTTATTTCTTCGTTTCTCCATTTATTTCTGCGTTTCTCCGCTTCTTTCTTCGTTTCTCCGATTCTTTGTTCGTTTCTCCGTTTCTTTGATCGTTTCTCCCTTTCTTTCTTCGTTTCTCCGTTTCTTTCTTCGTTTCTCCGTTTCTCTCTTCGTTTCTCCGTTTCTTTGTTCGTTTCTCCGTTAATTTCTTCGTTTCTCCATTTATTTCTTCGTTTCTCCGTATCTTTCTTCGTTTCTCCATTTCAGTCTTCGTTTCTCCGTTTCTTTGTTCGTTTGTCCGTTTCTTTCTCCGTTTCTCGGTTTATTTCTTCGTTTCTCCATTTATTTCTCCGTTTCTCCGTTTCTTTGTTCGTTTCTCCGTTTCTTTGTTCGTTTCTCCGTTTCTTTGCTCGTTTCTCCGTTTCTTTGTTCGTTTCTCCGTTTATTTCTTCGTTTCTCCATTTATTTCTTCGTTTCTCCGTATCTTTCTTCGTTTCTCCGTTTCTTTCTTCGTTTCTCCGTATCTTTCTTCGTTACTCCGTTTCTTTCTTCGTTTCTCCGTTTCATTCTTCGTTTCTCCGTTTATTTCTTCGTTTCTCCATTTATTTCTGCGTTTCTCCGCTTCTTTCTTCGTTTCTCCAATTCTTTGTTCGTTTCTCCGTTTCTTTGATCGTTTCTCCGTTTCTTTCTTCGTTTCTCCGTTTCTCTCTTCGTTTCTCCGTTTCTTTGTTCGTTTCTCCGTTTATTTCTTCGTTTCTCCATTTCTTTGTTCGTTTCTCCGTTTCTTTGTTCGTTTCTCCGTTTCTTTCTTCGTTTCTCCGTTTCTTTGTTCGCTTCTCCGTTTCTTTCTCCGATTCTCGGTTTATTTCTTCGTTTCTCCATTTATTTCTCCGACTCTCGTTTCATTCTTCGTTTCTCCGTTTATTTCTTCGTTTCTCCATTTATTTCTCCGTTTCTCCGATTCTTTCTTCGTTACTCCGTTTCTTTCATCGTATCTCCATTTCTTTCTTCGTTTCTCCGTTTCTTTCTTCGTTTCTCCGTTTCTTTCTTCGTTTCTCCGTTTCTTTCTTGGTTTCGTCTTTTTTTCTTCGAAACTCCGTTTCCTTGTTCGTTTCTCCGTTTATTTCTTCGTTTCTCCATTTATTTCTGCGTTTCTCCGCTTCTTTCTTCGTTTCTCTCTTCGTTTCTCCGTTTGTTTGTTCGTTTCTCCGTTTATTTCTTCGTTTCTCCATTTCTTTCTTCGTTTCTCCGTTTCTTTGTTCGTTTCTCCGTTTCTTTCTTCGTTTCTCCGTTTCTCTGTTCGCTTCTCCGTTTCTTTCTTCGTTTCTCCGTTTCTTTGTTCGCTCCTCCGATTCTTTCTCCGATGCTCGGTTTATTTCTTTGTTTCTCCATTTATTTCTTCGTTTCTCCATTTATTTCTGCGTTTCTCCGCTTCGTTCTTCGTTTCTCCGATTCTTTGTTCGTTTCTCCGTTTCTTTGATCGTTTCTCCGTTTCTTTCTTCGTTTCTCCGTTTCTCTCTTCGTTTCTCCGTTTCTTTGTTCGTTTCTCCGTTTATTTCTTCGTTTCTCCATTTCTTTCTTCGTTTCTCCGTTTCTCTCTTCGTTTCTCCGTTTCTTTGTTCGTTTCTCCGTTTATTTCTTCGTTTCTCCATTTATTTCTTCGTTTCTCCGTATCTTTCTTCGATTCTCCATTTCTTTCTTCGTTTCTCCGTTTCTTTGTTCGTTTCTCCGTTTCTTTCTTCGTTTCTCCGTTTCTTTGTTCGCTTCGCCGTTTCTTTCTCCGATTCTCGGTTTATTTCTTCGTTTCTCCATTTATTTCTCCGACTCTCCGTTTCTTTCTTCGTTTCTTCGTTTCTTTCTTCGTTACTCCGTTTCTTTCTTCGTTTCTCCATTTCTTTCTTCGTTTCTCCGTTTCATTCTTCGTTTCTCCGTTTATTTCTTCGTTTCTCCATTTATTTCTCCGTCTCTCCGATTCTTTCTTCGTTACTCCGTTTCTTTCATCGTATCTCCGTTTCTTTCTTCGTTTCTCCGTTTCTTTCTCCGTTTCTCCGTTTCTTTCTTCGTTTCGTCTTTCTTTCTTCGAATCTCCGTTTCCTTGTTCGTTTCTCCGTTTATTTCTTCGTTTCTCCATTTAGGTCTGCGTTTCTCCGCTTCTTTCTTCGTTTCTCCGATTCTTTGTTCGTTTCTCCGTTTCTTTGATCGTTTCTACGTTTCTTTCTTCGTTTCTCCGTTTCTCTCTTCGTTTCTCCGTTTCTTTGTTCGTTTCTCCGTTTATTTCTTCGTTTCTCCATTTATTTCTTCGTTTCTCCGTATCTTTCTTCGTTTCTCCATTTCTTTATTCGTTTCTCCGTTTATTTCTTCGTTTCTCCATTTATTTCTTCGTTTCTCCGTATCTTTCTTCGTTTCTCCATTTCTTTCTTCATTTCTCCGATTCTTTCTCCGATTCTCGGTTTATTTCTTTGTTTCTCCATTTATTTCTTCGTTTCTCCATTTATTTCTGCGTTTCTCCGCTTCTTTCTTCGTTTCTCCGATTCTTTGTTCGTTTCTCCGTTTCTTTGATCGTTTCTACGTTTCTTTCTTCGTTTCTCCGTTTCTCTCTTCGTTTCTCCGTTTCTCCGTTTATTTCTTCGTTTCTCCATTTATTTCTTCGTTTCTCCGTATCTTTCTTCGTTTCTCCATTTCTTTATTCGTTTCTCCGTTTATTTCTTCGTTTCTCCATTTATTTCTTCGTTTCTCCGTATCTTTCTTCGTTTCTCCATTTCTTTCTTCGTTTCTCCGTTTCTTTGTTCGTTTCTCCGTTTCTTTGTTCGTTTCTCCGTTTCTTTGTTCGCTTCTCCGTTTTTTTCTCCGATTCTCGGTTTATTTCTTCGTTTCTCCATTTATTTCTCCGACTCTCCGTTTCTTTCTTCGTTTCTTCGTTTCTTTCTTCGTTACTCCGTTTCTTTCTTCGTTTCTCCGTTTCTTTCTTCGTTTCTCCGTTTCATTCTTCGTTTCTCCGTTTATTTCTTCGTTTCTCCATTTATTTCTCCGTTTCTCCGATTCTTTCTTCGTTACTCCGTTTCTTTCATCGTATCTCCGTTTCTTTCTTCGTTTCTCCGTTTCTTTCTTCGTTTCTCCGTTTCTTTCTTCGTTTCGTCTTTCTTTCTTCGAATCTCCGTTTCCTCGTTCGTTTCTCCGTTTATTTCTTCGTTTCTCCATTTAGGTCTGCGTTTCTCCGCTTCTTTCTTCGTTTCTCGGATTCTTTGTTCGTTTCTCCGTTTCTTTGGTCGTTTCTCCGTTTCTTTCTTCGTTTCTCCGTTTCTTTCTTCGTTTCTCCGTTTCTCTCTTCGTTTCTCCGTTTCTTTGTTCGTTTCTCCGTTTATTTCTCCGTTTCTCCATTTATTTCTTCGTTTCTCCGTATCTTTCTTCGTTTCTCCATTTCATTCTTCGTTTCTCCGTTTCTTTGTTCGTTTCTCCGTTTCTTTCTCCGTTTCTCGGTTTATTTCTTCGTTTCTGCATTTATTTCTCCGTTTCTCCGTTTCTATGTTCGTTTCTCCGTTTCTTTGTTCGTTTCTCCGTTTCTTTGTTCGTTTCTCCGTTTCTTTGTTCGTTTCTCCGTATATTTCTTCGTTTCTCCATTTCTTTCACCGTTTCTCCGTTTCTTTGTTCGTTTCTCCGTTTCTTACTCCGTTTCTCCGTTTATTTCTTCGTTTCTCCATTTATTTCTTCGTTTCTCCGTATCTTTCTTCGTTTCTCCATTTCATTCTTCGTTTCTCCGTTTCTTTGTTCGTTTCTCCGTTTCTTTCTCCGTTTCTCGGTTTATTTCTTCGTTTCTCCATTTATTTCTCCGTTTCTCCGTTTCTTTGTTCGTTTCTCCGTTTCTTTGTTCGTTTCTCCGTTTCTTTGATCGTTTCTCCCTTTCTTTCTTCGTTTCTCCGTTTCTTTCTTCGTTTCTCCGTTTCTCTCTTCGTTTCTCCGTTTCTTTGTTCGTTTCTCCGTTAATTTCTTCGTTTCTCCATTTATTTCTTCGTTTTTCCGTATCTTTCTTCGTTTCTCCATTTCATTCTTCGTTTCTCCGTTTCTTTGTTCGTTTGTCCGTTTCTTTCTCCGTTTCTCGGTTTATTTCTTCGTTTCTCCATTTATTTCTCCGTTTCTCCGTTTCTTTGTTCGTTTCTCCGTTTCTTTGTTCGTTTCTCCGTTTCTTTGCTCGTTTCGCCGTTTCTTTGTTCGTTTCTCCGTTTATTTCTTCGTTTCTCCATTTATTTCTTCGTTTCTCCGTATCTTTCTTCGTTTCTCCGTTTCTTTCTTCGTTTCTCCGTATCTTTCTTCGTTACTCCGTTTCTTTCTTCGTTTCTCCGTTTCATTCTTCGTTTCTCCGTTTATTTCTTCGTTTCTCCATTTATTTCTGCGTTTCTCCGCTTCTTTCTTCGTTTCTCCAATTCTTTGTTCGTTTCTCCGTTTCTTTGATCGTTTCTCCGTTTCTTTCTTCGTTTCTCCGTTTCTCTCTTCGTTTCTCCGTTTCTTTGTTCGTTTCTCCGTTTATTTCTTCGTTTCTCCATTTCTTTGTTCGTTTCTCCGTTTCTTTGTTCGTTTCTCCGTTTCTTTCTTCGTTTCTCCGTTTCTTTGTTCGCTTCTCCATTTCTTTCTCCGATTCTCGGTTTATTTCTTCGTTTCTCCATTTATTTCTCCGACTCTCGTTTCATTCTTCGTTTCTCCGTTTATTTCTTCGTTTCTCCATTTATTTCTCCGTTTCTCCGATTCTTTCTTCGTTACTCCGTTTCTTTCATCGTATCTCCATTTCTTTCTTCGTTTCTCCGTTTCTTTCTTCGTTTCTCCGTTTCTTTCTTCGTTTCTCCGTTTCTTTCTTGGTTTCGTCTTTTTTTCTTCGAAACTCCGTTTCCTTGTTCGTTTCTCCGTTTATTTCTTCGTTTCTCCATTTATTTCTGCGTTTCTCCGCTTCTTTCTTCGTTTCTCTCTTCGTTTCTCCGTTTGTTTGTTCGTTTCTCCGTTTATTTCTTCGTTTCTCCATTTCTTTCTTCGTTTCTCCGTTTCTTTGTTCGTTTCTCCGTTTCTTTCTTCGTTTCTCCGTTTCTCTGTTCGCTTCTCCGTTTCTTTCTTCGTTTCTCCGTTTCTTTGTTCGCTCCTCCGATTCTTTCTCCGATGCTCGGTTTATTTCTTTGTTTCTCCATTTATTTCTTCGTTTCTCCATTTATTTCTGCGTTTCTCCGCTTCGTTCTTCGTTTCTCCGATTCTTTGTTCGTTTCTCCGTTTCTTTGATCGTTTCTCCGTTTCTTTCTTCGTTTCTCCGTTTCTCTCTTCGTTTCTCCGTTTCTTTGTTCGTTTCTCCGTTTATTTCTTCGTTTCTCCATTTCTTTCTTCGTTTCTCCGTTTCTCTCTTCGTTTCTCCGTTTCTTTGTTCGTTTCTCCGTTTATTTCTTCGTTTCTCCATTTATTTCTTCGTTTCTCCGTATCTTTCTTCGATTCTCCATTTCTTTCTTCGTTTCTCCGTTTCTTTGTTCGTTTCTCCGTTTCTTTCTTCGTTTCTCCGTTTCTTTGTTCGCTTCGCCGTTTCTTTCTCCGATTCTCGGTTTATTTCTTCGTTTCTCCATTTATTTCTCCGACTCTCCGTTTCTTTCTTCGTTTCTTCGTTTCTTTCTTCGTTACTCCGTTTCTTTCTTCGTTTCTCCATTTCTTTCTTCGTTTCTCCGTTTCATTCTTCGTTTCTCCGTTTATTTCTTCGTTTCTCCATTTATTTCTCCGTTTCTCCGATTCTTTCTTCGTTACTCCGTTTCTTTCATCGTATCTCCGTTTCTTTCTTCGTTTCTCCGTTTCTTTCTCCGTTTCTCCGTTTCTTTCTTCGTTTCGTCTCTCTTTCTTCGAATCTCCGTTTCCTTGTTCGTTTCTCCGTTTATTTCTTCGTTTCTCCATTTAGGTCTGCGTTTCTCCGCTTCTTTCTTCGTTTCTCCGATTCTTTGTTCGTTTCTCCGTTTCTTTGATCGTTTCTACGTTTCTTTCTTCGTTTCTCCGTTTCTCTCTTCGTTTCTCCGTTTCTTTGTTCGTTTCTCCGTTTATTTCTTCGTTTCTCCATTTATTTCTTCGTTTCTCCGTATCTTTCTTCGTTTCTCCATTTCTTTATTCGTTTCTCCGTTTATTTCTTCGTTTCTCCATTTATTTCTTCGTTTCTCCGTATCTTTCTTCGTTTCTCCATTTCTTTCTTCGTTTCTCCGATTCTTTGTTCGTTTCTCCGTTTCTTTGATCGTTTCTACGTTTCTTTCTTCGTTTCTCCGTTTCTCTCTTCGTTTCTCCGTTTCTCCGTTTATTTCTTCGTTTCTCCATTTATTTCTTCGTTTCTCCGTTTCTTTCTTCGTTTCTCCGTATCTTTCTTCGTTACTCCGTTTCTTTCTTCGTTTCTCCGTTTCATTCTTCGTTCCTCCGTATATTTCTTCGTTTCTCCATTTCTTTCACCGTTTCTCCGTTTCTTTGTTCGTTTCTCCGTTTCTTACTCCGTTTCTCCGTTTATTTCTTCGTTTCTCCATTTATTTCTTCGTTTCTCCGTATCTTTCTTCGTTTCTCCATTTCATTCTTCGTTTCTCCGTTTCTTTGTTCGTTTCTCCGTTTCTTTGTTCGTTTCTCCGTATATTTCTTCGTTTCTCCATTTCTTTCTCCGTTTCTCCGTTTCTTTGTTCGTTTCTCCGTTTCATACTCCGTTTCTCGGGTTATTTCTTCGTTTCTCCATTTATTTCTCCGTTTCTCCGTTTCTTTCTTCGTTTCTCCGTTTCTTTGTTCGTTTCTCCGTTTCTTTCTCCGCTTCTCGGTTTATTTCTTCGTTTCTCCATTTATTTCGCCGTTTCTCCGTTTCTTCCTCCGTTCCTCCGTTTCTTTCTTCGTTCCTTTCTTCGTTTCACCGTTTATTTCTTCGTTACTCCATTTATTTCTCCGTTTCTCCATTTATTTCTCCGTTTCTCCGTTTCTTTCTCCGTTCCTCCGTTTCTTTCTTCGTTTCTTTCTTCGTTTCACCGTTTATTTCTTCGTTTCTCCGTTTCTGTCTTCGTTTCTCCGTTTATTTCTTCGTTTATCCATTTATTTCTCCGATTCTCCGTTTCTTTCTTCGTTACTCCCTTTCTTTCATCGAATCTCCGTTTCTTTCTTCGTTTCTCCGTTTCTTTCTTCGTTTCTCCGTTTCTTTCTTCGTTTCTCCGTTTCCTTGTTCGTTTCTCCGTTTATTTCTTCGTTTCTCCATTTATTTCTCCGTTTCTCCGTTTCTTTCTTCGTGTCCCCGTTTCTTTGTTCGTTCCTCCGTTTCTTTCTTCGTTTCTCCGGTTCTTTCTTCGTTTCTCCGTTTCTTTCTTCGTTTCTCCGTTTCTTTCTTCGTTTCTCCGTTTCTTTGTTCGTTTCTCCGTTTCTTTCTCCGTTTCTCGGTTTATTTCTTCGTTTCTCCATTGTTTTCTCCGTTTCATTGTTCGTTTCTCCGTTTCTTTCTTCGTTTCTTTCTTCGTTTCTCCGTTTATTTCTTCGTTTATCCATTTATTTCTCCGTTTCTCCGTTTCTTTCTTCGTTACTCCGTTTCTTTCATCGAATCTCCGTTTCTTTCTTCGTTTCTCCGTTTCTTTCTTCGTTTCGCCGTTCCTTTCTTCGTTTCTCCGTTTATTTCTTCGTTTCTCCATTTATTTCTCCGTTTTTCCGTTTCATTCTTCGTTTGTCCGTTTCCTTGTTCGTTTCTCCGTTTATTTCTTCGTTTCTCCATTTATTTCTCCGTTTCTACGTTTCTTTCTCCATTTCTCCGTTTCTTTCTTCGTTTCTCCGTTTCTTTCTTCGTTTCTCCGTTTATTTCTTCGTTTATCCATTTATTTCTCCGATTCTCCGTTTCTTTCTTCGTTACTCCGTTTCTTTCATCGAATCTCCGTTTCTTTCTTCGTTTCTCCGTTTCTTTCTTCGTTTCTCCGTTCCTTTCTTCGTTTCTCCGTTTATTTCATCGTTTCTCCATTTATTTCTCCGTTTCTCCGTTTCTTTCTTCGTTTCTCCGTTTCTTTGTTCGTTTCTCCGTTTCTTTGTTCGTTTCTCCGGTTCTTTCTTCGTTTCTCCGTTTCTTTCTTCGTTTCTCCGTTTCTTTCTTCGTTTCTCCGTTTCTTTGTTCGTTTCTCCGTTTCTTTCTCCGTTTCTCGGTTAATTTCTTCGTTTCTCCATTTATTTCTCCGTTTCTCCGTTTCTTTCTTCGTTACTCCGTTTCTTTCATCGAATCTCGGTTTCTTTCTTCGTTTCTCCGTTTCTTTCTTCGTTTCGCCGTTCCTTTCTTCGTTTCTCCGTTTATTTCTTCGTTTATCCATTTATTTCTCCGATTCTCCGTTTCTTTCTTCGTTACTCCGTTTCTTTCATCGAATCTCCGTTTCTTTCTTCGTTTCTCCGTTTCTTTCTTCGTTTCTCCGTTTCTTTCTTCGTTTCTCCGTTTCCTTGTTCGTTTCTCCGTTTATTTCTTCGTTTCTCCATTTATTTCTCCGTTTCTCCGTTTCTTTCTTCGTGTCCCCGTTTCTTTGTTCGTTCCTCCGTTTCTTTCTTCGTTTCTCCGGTTCTTTCTTCGTTTCTCCGTTTCTTTCTTCGTTTCTCCGTTTCTTTCTTCGTTTCTCCGTTTCTTTGTTCGTTTCTCCGTTTCTTTCTCCGTTTCTCGGTTTATTTCTTCGTTTCTCCATTGTTTTCTCCGTTTCTTTCTTCGTTTCTTTCTTCGTTTCTCCGTTTATTTCTTCGTTTATCCATTTATTTCTCCGTTTCTCCGTTTCTTTCTTCGTTACTCCGTTTCTTTGTTCGTTTCTCCGTTTCTTTCTCCGTTTCTCGGTTAATTTCTTCGTTTCTCCATTTATTTCTCCGTTTCTCCGTTTCTTTCTTCGTTACTCCGTTTCTTTCACCGTATCTCCGCTTCTTTCTTCGTTTCTCCGTTTCTTTGTTCGTTTCTCCGTTTCTTTCTTCGTTCCTCCGTTTCTTTCTTCGTTTCTCCGTTTCTTTGTTCGTGTCTCCGTTTCTTTGTTCGTTTCTCCGTTTCTCTGTTCGTTTCTCCGTTTCTTTCTCCGTTTCTCGGTTTATTTCTTTGTTTCTCCATTTATTTCTCCGTTTCTTTCTTCGTTTCTTCGCTTCTTTCTTCGTTACTCCGTTTCGTTCTTCGTTTCTCCGTTTCTTGCTTCGTTTCTCCGTTTCTTTCTTCGTTTCTCCGTTTATTTCTTCGTTTCTCCATTGATTTCTCCGTTTCTCCGCTTCTTGATTCGTTGCTCCGGTTCTATCTTCGTTTCTCCGTTTCTTTCTTCGTTTCTCCGTTTCTTTCTTCGTTTCTCCGTTTCTTTGTTCGTTTCTCCGTTTCTTTCTTCGTTTCTCCGTTTATATCTTTGTTTCTCCATTTATGTCTCCGTTTCTTTCTTCGCTTCTCCTTTTCATTCTTCGTTTCTCCGTTTCGTTCTTCGTTTCTCCGTTTCTTTCTTCGTTTCTCCGTTTCTTTCTTCGTTTCTCCGTTTCTTTCTTCGTTTCTCCGTCTCCTTCTTTGTTTCTCCGTTTCTTTCTTCGTTTCTCCGTTTCTTTCTTCATTTCTCCGTTTCTTTGTTCGTTTCTCCGTTTCTTTTTCGTTTCTCCGTTTCTTTCTTCGTTTCTCCGTTTCTTTCTTCATTTCTCCGTTTCTTTGTTCGTTTCTCCGTTTCTTTCTTCGTTTCTCCGTTTATATCTTTGTTTCTCCATTTATGTCTCCGTTTCTTTCTTCGCTTCTCCTTTTCATTCTTCGTTTCTCCGTTTCTTTCTTCGTTTCTCCGTTTCTATGTTCGTTTCTCCGTTTCTTTCCCCGTTTCTCGGTTTATGTCTTCGTTTCTTCGTTTCTCCGTCTCTTTCTTCGTGTCTCCGTTTCTTTCTTCGTTTCTCCGTTTATATATTCGTTTCTCCATTTATTTCTCCGTTTATTTCTTCGTTTCTCCATTTATTTCTCCGTTTCTCCGTTTCTTTCTTCGTTTCTCCGTTTCTTTCTTCGTTTCTCCGATTGCTTCTTCGATTCCCCGTTTATTTCTTCGTTTCTCCGTTTCTTTCTTCGTTTCTCCGTTTATTTCTTCGTTTCTCCGTTTCTTTCTTCGTTTCTCCGATTGCTTCTACGATTCCCCGTTTATTTCTCCGATTCTCCGTTTCTTTCTTCGTTTCTCCGATTTCTTCTTCGATTCACCGTTTATTTCTTCGTTTCTCCGTTTCTTTCTTCGTTTCTCCGTTTATATCTTCGTTTCTCCGATTCTTCTTCGTTTCTTCGTTTCTTTCATCATTTCTCCGTTTATATCTTCGTTTCTCCGATTCTTCTTCGTTTCTTCGTTTCTTTCATCATTTCTCCGTTTCTTTCTTCGTTTCTCCGTTTCTTTGTTCGTTTCTCCGTTTCTTTCTCCGCTTCTCGGTTAATTTCTTCGTTTCTCCATTTATTTCTCCGTTTCTCCGTTTCTTTCTTCGTTTCTCGGTTTCTTTCTTGGTTTCTCCGTTTCTTTCTTCGTTTCTCCGTTTATTTCTTCGTTTCTCCATTTATTTCACCGTTTCTCCGTTTCTTTCTTCGTTACTCCGTTTCTTTCATCGTATCTCCGTTTCTTTCTTCGTTTCTCCGTTTCTTTCTTCGTTTCTCCGTTTCTTCGTTTCTTTCTTCGTTTCTCGGTTTCCTTGTTCGTGTCTCCGTTTATTTCTTCGTTTCTCCATTTATTTCTCCATTTCTCCGCTTCTTTGCTCGTTTCTCCGTTTCTTTGTTCGTTTCTCCGTTTCTTTCTTCGTTTCCCCGTTTCTTTCTTCGTTTCTCCGTTTCTTTCATCGTTTCTCCGTTTCTTTCTTCGTTTCTCCGTTTCTTTCTTCGTATCTCCGTTTCTTTCTTCGTTTCTCCGTTTCTTTCTTCGTTTCTCCATTTCTTTCTTCGATTCTCCATTTCTTTCTTCGTTTCTCCGTTTCTTTCTCCGTTTCTCCGTTTATTTCTTCGTTTCTCCATTTATTTCTCCGTTTCTTTCTTCGTTTCTCCGTTTCTTTGTTCGATTCTCCGTTTCGTTGTTCGTCTCTCCGTTTCTCTGTTCGCTTCTCCGTTTCTTTCTCCGTTTCTCGGTTTATTTCTTTGTTTCTCCATTTATTTCTCCGTTTCTTTCTTCGTTTCTTCGCTTCTTTCTTCGTTATTCCGTTTCGTTCTTCGTTTCACCGTTTATTTCTTCGTTTCTCCATTTCTTTCTCCGTTTCTCCATTTGTTTCTCCGTTTCTCCGTTTCTTTCTCCGTTCCTCCGTTTCTTTCTTCGTTTCTTTCTTCGTTTCACCGTTTATTTCTTCGTTTCTCCGTTTCTGTCTTCGTTTCTCCGTTTATTTCTTCGTTTATCCATTTATTTCTCCGATTCTCCGTTTCTTTCTTCGTTACTCCGTTTCTTTCATCGAATCTCCGTTTCTTTCTTGGTTTCTCCGTTTCTTTCTTCGTTTCTCCGTTTATTTCTTCGTTTCTCCATTTATTTCACCGTTTCTCCGTTTCTTTCTTCGTTACTCCGTTTCTTTCATCGTATCTCCGTTTCTTTCTTCGTTTCTCCGTTTCTTTCTTCGTTTCTCCGTTTCTTCGTTTCTTTCTTCGTTTCTCGGTTTCCTTGTTCGTGTCTCCGTTTATTTCTTCGTTTCTCCATTTATTTCTCCATTTCTCCGCTTCTTTGCTCGTTTCTCCGTTTCTTTGTTCGTTTCTCCGTTTCTTTCTTCGTTTCCCCGTTTCTTTCTTCGTTTCTCCGTTTCTTTCATCGTTTCTCCGTTTCTTTCTTCGTTTCTCCGTTTCTTTCTTCGTATCTCCGTTTCTTTCTTCGTTTCTCCGTTTCTTTCTTCGTTTCTCCATTTCTTTCTTCGATTCTCCATTTCTTTCTTCGTTTCTCCGTTTCTTTCTCCGTTTCTCCGTTTATTTCTTCGTTTCTCCATTTATTTCTCCGTTTCTTTCTTCGTTTCTCCGTTTCTTTGTTCGATTCTCCGTTTCGTTGTTCGTCTCTCCGTTTCTCTGTTCGCTTCTCCGTTTCTTTCTCCGTTTCTCGGTTTATTTCTTTGTTTCTCCATTTATTTCTCCGTTTCTTTCTTCGTTTCTTCGCTTCTTTCTTCGTTATTCCGTTTCGTTCTTCGTTTCACCGTTTATTTCTTCGTTTCTCCATTTCTTTCTCCGTTTCTCCATTTGTTTCTCCGTTTCTCCGTTTCTTTCTCCGTTCCTCCGTTTCTTTCTTCGTTTCTTTCTTCGTTTCACCGTTTATTTCTTCGTTTCTCCGTTTCTGTCTTCGTTTCTCCGTTTATTTCTTCGTTTATCCATTTATTTCTCCGATTCTCCGTTTCTTTCTTCGTTACTCCGTTTCTTTCATCGAATCTCCGTTTCTTTCTTGGTTTCTCCGTTTTTTTCTTCGTTTCTCCGTTTATTTCTTCGTTTCTCCATTTATTTCACCGTTTCTCCGTTTCTTTCTTCGTTACTCCGTTTCTTTCATCGTATCTCCGTTTCTTTCTTCGTTTCTCCGTTTCTTTCTTCGTTTCTCCGTTTCTTTCTTCGTTTCTTCGTTTCTTTCTTCGTTTCTCGGTTTCCTTGTTCGTGTCTCCGTTTATTTCTTCGTTTCTCCATTTATTTCTCCATTTCTCCGCTTCTTTGCTCGTTTCTCCGTTTCTTTGTTCGTTTCTCCGTTTCTTTCTTCGTTTCCCCGTTTCTTTCTTCGTTTCTCCGTTTCTTTCATCGTTTCTCCGTTTCTTTCTTCGTTTCTCCGTTTCTTTCTTCGTATCTCCGTTTCTTTCTTCGTTTCTCCGTTTCTTTCTTCGTTTCTCCATTTCTTTCTTCGATTCTCCATTTCTTTCTTCGTTTCTCCGTTTCTTTCTCCGTTTCTCCGTTTATTTCTTCGTTTCTCCATTTATTTCTCCGTTTCTTTCTTCGTTTCTCCGTTTCTTTGTTCGATTCTCCGTTTCGTTGTTCGTCTCTCCGTTTCTCTGTTCGCTTCTCCGTTTCTTTCTCCGTTTCTCGGTTTATTTCTTTGTTTCTCCATTTATTTCTCCGTTTCTTTCTTCGTTTCTTCGCTTCTTTCTTCGTTATTCCGTTTCGTTCTTCGTTTCACCGTTTATTTCTTCGTTTCTCCATTTCTTTCTCCGTTTCTCCATTTGTTTCTCCGTTTCTCCGTTTCTTTCTCCGTTCCTCCGTTTCTTTCTTCGTTTCTTTCTTCGTTTCACCGTTTATTTCTTCGTTTCTCCGTTTCTGTCTTCGTTTCTCCGTTTATTTCTTCGTTTATCCATTTATTTCTCCGATTCTCCGTTTCTTTCTTCGTTACTCCGTTTCTTTCATCGAATCTCCGTTTCTTTCTTCGTTTCTCCGTTTCTTTCTTCGTTTCTCCGTTTCTTTCTTCGTTTCTCCGTTTCCTTGTTCGTTTCTCCGTTTATTTCTTCGTTTCTCCGTTTCTTTCTTCGTTTCTCCGTTTATTTCTTCGTTTCTCCGATTCTTTCTTCGTTTCTTCGTTTCTTTCATCATTTCTCCGTTTCTTTCTTCGTTTCTCCGTTTCTTCCTTCGTTTCACCGTTTCTCCGTTTCTCCGTTTCTCGGTTTATTCCTTCGTTTCTCCATTTATTTCTCCGATTCTCCGTTTCTTTCTTCGTTTCTTCGTTTCTTTCATCGTTACTGCGTTTCTTTCTTCGTTTCTCCGTTTCTTTCTTCGTTTCTCCGTTTCTTTCTTCGGCACTCCGTTTATTTCTTCGTTTCTCCATTTATTTCTCCGTTTCTCCGTTTCTTTCTTCGAATCTCCGTTTCTTTCTTCGTTTCTCCGATTGCTTCTTCGATTCCCCGTTTATTTCTTCGTTTCTCCGTTTCTTTCTTCGTTTCTCCGTTTATTTCTTCGTTTCTCCGATTCTTTCTTCGTTTCTTCGTTTCTTTCATCATTTCTCCGTTTCTTTCTTCGTTTCCCCGTTTCTTCCTTCGTTTCACCGTTTCTCCGTTTCTCCGTTTCTCGGTTTATTCCTTCGATTCCCCGTTTATTTCTTCGTTTCTCCGTTTCTTTCTTCGTTTCTCCATTTATTTCTCCGATTCTCCGTTTCTTTCTTCGTTTCTTCGTTTCTTTCATCGTTACTGCGTTTCTTTCTTCGTTTCTCCGTTTCTTTCTTCGTTTCTCCGTTTCTTTCTTCGTCTCTCCGTTTTTTTTTGTTCGTTTCTCCATTTATTTCTCCGTTTCTCCGTTTCTTTCTTCGTTTCTCCGTTTCTTTCTTCGTTTCTCCGATTGCTTCTTCGATTCCCCGTTTATTTCGTCGTTTCTCCGTTTCTTTCTTCGTTTCTCCGTTTATTTCTTCGTTTCTCCGATTCTTTCTTCGTTTCTTCGTTTCTTTCATCATTTCTCGGTTTCTTTCTTCGTTTCTCCGTTTCTTCCTTCGTTTCACCGTTTCTCCGTTTCTCCGTTTCTCGGTTTATTCCTTCGATTCCCCGTTTATTTCTCCGTTTCTCGGTTTATTCCTTCGTTTCTCCATTTATTTCTCCGATTCTCCGTTTCTTTCTTCGTTTCTTCGTTTCTTTCATCGTTACTGCGTTTCTTTCTTCGTTTCTCCGTTTCTTTCTTCGTTTCTCCGTTTCTTTCTTCGGCACTCCGTTTATTTCTTCGTTTCTCCATTTATTTCTCCGTTTCTCCGTTTCTTTCTTCGAATCTCCGTTTCTTTCTTCGTTTCTCCGATTGCTTCTTCGATTCCCCGTTTATTTCTTCGTTTCTCCGTTTCTTTCTTCGTTTCTCCGTTTATTTCTTCGTTTCTCCGATTCTTTCTTCGTTTCTTCGTTTCTTTCATCATTTCTCGGTTTCTTTCTTCGTTTCTCCGTTTCTTCCTTCGTTTCACCGTTTCTCCGTTTCTCCGTTTCTCGGTTTATTCCTTCGTTTCCCCATTTATTTCTCCGATTCTCCGTTTCTTTCTTCGTTTCTTCGTTTCTTTCATCGTTACTGCGTTTCTTTCTTCGTTTCTCCGTTTCTTTCTTCGTTTCTCCGTTTCTTTCTTCGTCTCTCCGTTTATTTCTTCGTTTCTCCGTTTCTTTCTTCGTTTCTCCGATTGCTTCTTCGATTCCCCGTTTATTTCTTCGTTTCTCTGATTCTTTCTTCGTTTCTTCGTTTATTTCTCCGATTCTCCGTTTCTTTCTTCGTTTCTTCGTTTCTTTCATCGTTACTGCGTTTCTTTCTTCGTTTCTCCGTTTCTTTCTTCGTTTCTCCGTTTCTTTCTTCGTCTCTCCGTTTATTTCTTCGTTTCTCCGATTCTTTCTTCGTTTCTTCGTTTCTTTCATCATTTCTCCGTTTCTTTCTTCGTTTCCCCGTTTCTTCCTTCGTTTCACCGTTTCTCCGTTTCTCCGTTTCTCGGTTTATTCCTTCGATTCCCCATTTATTTCTTCGTTTCTCCGTTTCTTTCTCCGTTTCTCGGTTTATTTCTTCGTTTCTCCATTTATTTCTCCGCTTCTCCGTTTCTCTCATCGTTTCTCCGTTTCTTTCTTCCTTTCTCCGTTTCTTTCTTCGTTTCTCCGTTTATTTCTTCGTTTATGCATTTATTTCTCCGTTTCTCCGTTTCTTTCTTCGTTACTCCGTTTCTTTCATCGAATCTCCGTTTCTTTCTTCGTTTCTCCGTTTCTTTCTTCGTTTCTCCGTTCCTTTCTTCGTTTCTCCGTTTATTTCTTCGTTTCTCCATTTATTTCTCCGTTTCTCCGTTTCTTTCTTCGTTTCTCCGTTTCCTTGTTCGCTTCTCTGTTTATATCTTCGTTTCTCCATTTATTTCTCCGTTTCTCCGTGTCTTTGCTCGTTTCTCCGTTTCTTTGTTCGTTTCTCCGTTTCTTTCTTCGTTTCTCCGTTTCTTTCTTCGTTTCTCCGTATCTTTCTTCGTTTCTCCGTTTATTCCTCCGTTTCTCCGTTTCTTTCTTCGTTTCTCCGTTTCTTTCTTCGTTTCTCCGTATCTTTCATCGTATCTCCGTTTCTTTCTTCGTTTCTCCGTTTCTTTCTTCGTTTCTCCGTTTCTTTCTTCGTTTCTTCGTTTCTTTCTTCGTTTCTCGGTTTCCTTGTTCGTTTCTCCGTTTATTTCTTCGTTTCTCCATTTATTTCTCCGTTTCTCCGTTTCTTTGCTCGTTTCTCCGTTTCTTTGTTCGTTTCTCCGTTTCTTTCTTCGTTTCTCCGTTTCTTTCTTCGTTTCTCCGTATCTTTCTTCGTTTCTCCGTTTATTTCTTTGTTTCTCCATTTATTTCTCCGTTTCTCCGTTTCTTTCTTCGTTTTTCCGTTTCCTTGTTCGTTTCTCCGTTTATTTCTTCGTTTCTCCATTTATTTCTCCGTTTCTCCGTTTCTTTCTTCGTTTCTCCGTTTCTCCGTTTCTTTCTTCGTTTCTCCGTTTCTTTCTTCGTTTCTCCGGTTCTTTCTTCGTTTCTCCGTTTATTTCTTCGTATCTCCATTTATTCCTCCGTTTCTCCGTTTCTTTCTTCGTTTCTCCGTTTCCTTGTTCGTTTCTCCGTTTATATCTTCGTTTCTCCATTTATTTCTCCGTTTCTCCGTTTCTCCGTTTCTTTCTTCGTTTCTCCTTTTCATTGTTCGTTTCTCCGTTTCTTTGTCCGTTTCTCCGGTTCTTTCTTCGTTTCTCCGTTTCTTTCTTCGTTTCTCCGTTTCTTTCTTCGTTTCTCCGTTTCTTTCATCGAATCTCCGTTTCTTTCTTCGTTTCTCCGTTTCTTTCTTCGTTTCTCCGTTCCTTTCTTCGTTTCTCCGTTTATTTCTTCGTTTCTCCATTTATTTCTCCGTTTCTCCGTTTCTTTGTTCGTTTCTCCGGTTCTTTCTTCGTTTCTCCGTTTCTTTCATCGTTTCTCCGTTTCTTTCTCCGTTTCTCAGTTTATTTCTTCGTTTCTCCATTTATTTCTCCGTTTCTCCGTTTCTTTGCTCGTTTCTCCGTTTCTTTGTTCGTTTCTCCGTTTCTTTCTTCGTTTCTCCGTTTCTTTCTTCGTTTCTCCGTATCTTTCTTCGTTTCTCCGTTTATTTCTTCGTTTATCCATTTATTTCTCCGTTTCTCCGTTTCTTTCTTCATTACTCCGTTTCTTTCTTCGTTTCTCCGTTTCTTTGTTCGTTTCTCCGTTTCTTTGTTCGTTTCTCCGGTTCTTTCTTCGTTTCTCCGTTTCTTTCTTCGTTTCTCCGTATCTTTCATCGTATCTCCGTTTCTTTCTTCGTTTCTCCGTTTCTTTCTCCGTTTCTCCGTTTCTTTCTTCGTTTCTCCGTTTCTTTCTTCGTTTCTCCGTTTCTTTCTTCGTTTCTCCGTTTATTTCTTCGTTTCTCCATCTATTTCTCCGTTTCTCCGTTTATTTCTTCGTTTCTCCATTTTTTTCTCCGTTTCTCTGTTTAGTTCTTCGTTTCTCCATTTATTTCTCCGATTCTCCGTTTCTTTCTTCGATTCTCCGTTTCTTTCTTCGTTTCTCCGTTTCTTTCTTCGTTTCGCCGTTCCTTTCTTCGTTTCTCCGTTTATTTCTTCGTTTCTCCATTTATTTCTCCGTTTTTCCGTTTCATTCTTCGTTTGTCCGTTTCCTAGTTCGTTTCTCCGTTTATTTCTTCGTTTCTCCATTTATTTCTCCGTTTCTCTGTTTAGTTCTTCGTTTCTCCATTTATTTCTCCGATTCTCCGTTTCTTTCTTCGTGTCCCCGTTTCTTTGTTCGTTCCTCCGTTTCTTTATTCGTTTCTCCGGTTCTTTCTTCGTTTCTCCGTTTCTTTCTTCGTTTCTCCGTTTCTTTCTTCGTTTCTCCGTTTCTTTGTTCGTTTCTCCGTTTCTTTCTCCGTTTCTCGGTTTATTTCTTCGTTTCTCCATTTATTTCTCCGTTTCTTTCTTCGTTTCTCCGTTTCTTTGTTCGATTCTCCGTTTCGTTGTTCGTCTCTCCGTTTCTCTGTTCGCTTCTCCGTTTCTTTCTCCGTTTCTCGGTTTATTTCTTTGTTTCTCCATTTATTTCTCCGTTTCTTTCTTCGTTTCTCCGTTTCTTTCTTCGTTTCTCCGTTTCTTTGTTCGTTTCTCCGTTTCTTTCTCCGTTTCTCGGTTTATTTCTTCGTTTCTCCATTTATTTCTCCGTTTCTTTCTTCGTTTCTCCGTTTCTTTGTTCGATTCTCCGTTTCGTTGTTCGTCTCTCCGTTTCTCTGTTCGCTTCTCCGTTTCTTTCTCCGTTTCTCGGTTTATTTCTTTGTTTCTCCATTTATTTCTCCGTTTCTTTCTTCGTTTCTTCGCTTCTTTCTTCGTTATTCCGTTTCGTTCTTCGTTTCTCCGTTTCTGTCTTCGTTTCTCCGTTTCTTTCTTCGTTTCTGCGTTTATTTCTTCGTTTCTCCATTTATTTCTCCGTTTCTCCGTTTCTTGATCCGTTGCTCCGGTTCTTTCTTCGTTTCTCCGTTTCTTTCTTCGTTTCTCCGTTTATTTCTTCGTTTCTCCATTTATTTCTCCGATTCTGCGTTTCTTTCTTCGTTTCTCCGTTTCTTTGTTCGTTTCTCCGTTTCTTTCTTCGTTTCTCCGGTTCTTTCTTCATTTCTCCGTTTCTTTCTTCGTTTCTCCGTTTCTTTCTTCGTTTTTCCGTTTCTTTGTTCGTTTCTCCGTTTCTTTCTCCGCTTCTCGGTTTATTTCTTCGTTACTCCATTTATTTCTCCGTTTCTCCGTTTCTTCCTCCGTTCCTCCGTTTCTTTCTTCGTTCCTTTCTTCGTTTCACCGTTTATTTCTTCGTTTCTCCATTTCTTTCTCCGTTTCTCCATTTGTTTCTCCGTTTCTCCGTTTCTTTCTCCGTTCCTCCGTTTCTTTCTTCGTTTCTTTCTTCGTTTCACCGTTTATTTCTTCGTTTCTCCGTTTCTGTCTTCGTTTCTCCGTTTATTTCTTCGTTTATCCATTTATTTCTCCGAATCTCCGTTTCTTTCTTCGTTACTCCGTTTCTTTCATCGAATCTCCGTTTCTTTCTTCGTATCTCCGTTTCTTTCTTCGTTTCTCCGTTTCTTTCCTCGTTTCTCCGTTTCCTTGTTCGTTTCTCCGTTTATTTCTTCGTTTCTCCATTTATTTCTCCGTTTCTCCGTTTCTTTCTTCGTGTCCCCGTTTCTTTGTTCGTTCCTCCGTTTCTTTCTTCGTTTCTCCGGTTCTTTCTTCGTTTCTCCGTTTCTTTCTTCGTTTCTCCGTTTCTTTCTTCGTTTCTCCATTTCTTTCTTCGATTCTCCATTTCTTTCTTCGTTTCTCCGTTTCTTTCTCCGTTTCTCCGTTTATTTCTTCGTTTCTCCATTTATTTCTCCGTTTCTTTCTTCGTTTCTCCGTTTCTTTGCTCGATTCTCCGTTTCGTTGTTCGTCTCTCCGTTTCTCTGTTCGCTTCTCCGTTTCTTTCTCCGTTTCTCGGTTTATTTCTTTGTTTCTCCATTTATTTCTCCGTTTCTTTCTTCGTTTCTTCGCTTCTTTCTTCGTTATTCCGTTTCGTTATTCGTTTCTCCGTTTCTGTCTTCGTTTCTCCGTTTCTTTCTTCGTTTCTCCGTTTATTTCTTCGTTTCTCCATTTATTTCTCCGTTTCTCCGTTTCTTGATCCGTTGCTCCGGTTCTTTCTTCGTTTCTCCGTTTCTTTCTTCGTTTCTCCGTTTATTTCTTCGTTTCTCCATTTATTTCTCCGATTCTGCGTTTCTTTCTTCGTTTCTCCGTTTCTTTGTTCGATTCTCCGTTTCGTTGTTCGTCTCTCCGTTTCTCTGTTCGCTTCTCCGTTTCTTTCTCCGTTTCTCGGTTTATTTCTTTGTTTCTCCATTTATTTCTCCGTTTCTTTCTTCGTTTCTTCGCTTCTTTCTTCGTTATTCCGTTTCGTTCTTCGTTTCTCCGTTTCTGTCTTCGTTTCTCCGTTTCTTTCTTCGTTTCTGCGTTTATTTCTTCGTTTCTCCATTTATTTCTCCGTTTCTCCGTTTCTTGATCCGTTGCTCCGGTTCTTTCTTCGTTTCTCCGTTTCTTTCTTCGTTTCTCCGTTTATTTCTTCGTTTCTCCATTTATTTCTCCGATTCTGCGTTTCTTTCTTCGTTTCTCCGTTTCTTTGTTCGTTTCTCCGTTTCTTTCTTCGTTTCTCCGGTTCTTTCTTCATTTCTCCGTTTCTGTCTTCGTTTCTCCGTTTCTTTCTTCGTTTCTCCGTTTATTTCTTCGTTTCTCCATTTATTTCTCCGTTTCTCCGTTTCTTGATCCGTTGCTCCGGTTCTTTCTTCGTTTCTCCGTTTCTTTCTTCGTTTCTCCGTTTATTTCTTCGTTTCTCCATTTATTTCTCCGATTCTGCGTTTCTTTCTTCGTTTCTCCGTTTCTTTCTTCGTTTCTCCGTTTCTTTCATCGTTTCTCCGTTTCTTTCTTCGTTTCTCCGTTTCTCTCTTCGTATTTCCGTTTCTTTCTTCGTTTCTCCTTTTCTTTCTTCGTTTCTCCATTTCTTTCTTCGATTCTCCATTTCTTTCTTCGTTTCTCCGTTTCATTCTCCGTTTCTCCGTTTATTTCTTCGTTTCTCCATTTATTTCTCCGTTTCTTTCTTCGTTTCTCCGTTTCTTCGTTCGATTCTCCGTTTCGTTGTTCGTCTCTCCGTTTCTCTGTTCGCTTCTCCGTTTCTTTCTCCGTTTCTCGGTTTATTTCTTTGTTTCTCCATTTATTTCTCCGTTTCTTTCTTCGTTTCTTCGCTTCTTTCTTCGTTATTCCGTTTTGTTCTTCGTTTCTCCGTTTCTGTCTTCGTTTCTCCGTTTCTTTCTTCGTTTCTCCGTTTATTTCTCCGTTTCTCCATTTATTTCTCCGTTTCTCCGTTTCTTTCTCCGTTCCTCCGTTTCTTTCTTCGTTTCTTTCTTCGTTTCACCGTTTATTTCTTCGTTTCTCCGTTTCTGTCTTCGTTTCTCCGTTTATTTCTTCGTTTATCCATTTATTTCTCCGATTCTCCGTTTCTTTCTTCGTTACTCCGTTGCTTTCATCGAATCTCCGTTTCTTTCTTCGTTTCTCCGTTTCTTTCTTCGTTTCTCCGTTTCTTTCTTCGTTTCTCCGTTTCCTTGTTCGTTTCTCCGTTTATTTCTTCGTTTCTCCATTTATTTCTCCGTTTCTCCGTTTCTTTCTTCGTGTCCCCGTTTCTTTGTTCGTTCCTCCGTTTCTTTCTTCGTATCTCCGGTTCTTTCTTCGTTTCTCCGTTTCTGTCTTCGTTTCTCCGTTTATTTCTTCGTTTATCCATTTATTTCTCCGATTCTCCGTTTCTTTCTTCGTTACTCCGTTTCTTTCATCGTATCTCCGTTTCTTTCTTCGTTTCTCCGTTTCTTTCTCCGTTTCTCCGTTTCTTTCTTCGTTTCTCCGTTTCCTTGTTCGTTTCTCCGTTTATTTCTTCGTTTCTCCATTTATTTCTCCGTTTCTCCGTTTCTTTCTTCGTGTTCCCGTTTCTTTGTTCGTTCCTCCGTTTCTTTCTTCGTTTCTCCGGTTCTTTCTTCGTTTCTCCGTTTCTTTCTTCGTTTCTCCGTTTCTTTCTTCGTTTCTCCGTTTCTTTGTTCGTTTCTCCGTTTCTTTCTCCGTTTCTCGGTTTCTTTCTTCGTTACTCCGATTCTTTCATCGAATCTCCGTTTCTTTCTTCGTTTCTCCGTTTCTTTCTTCGTTTCTCCGTTTCTTTCATCGTTTCTCCGTTTCTTTCTTCGTTTCTCCGTTTCTTTCTTCGTATTTCCGTTTCTTTCTTCGTTTCTCCGTTTCTTTCTTCGTTTCTCCGTTTCTTTCTTCGTTTCTCCGTTTCCTTGTTCGTTTCTCCGTTTATTTCTTCGTTTCTCCATTTATTTCTCCGTTTCTCCGTTTCTTTCTTCGTGTCCCCGTTTCTTTGTTCGTTCCTCCGTTTCTTTCTTCGTATCTCCGGTTCTTTCTTCGTTTCTCCGTTTCTTTCTTCATTTCTCCGTTTCTTTCTTCGTTTCACCGTTTCTTTGTTCGTTTCTCCGTTTCTTTCTCCGTTTCTCGGTTTATTTCTTCGTTTCTCCATTGTTTTCTCCGTTTCTTTCTTCGTTTCTCCGTTTCTTTCTTCGTTTCTTTCTTCGTTTCTCCGTTTATTTCTTCGTTTATCCATTTATTTCTCCGTTTCTCCGTTTCTTTCTTCGTTACTCCGTTTCTTTCATCGAATCTCCGTTTCTTTCTTCGTTTCTCCGTTTCTTTCTTCGTTTCGCCGTTCCTTTCTTCGTTTCTCCGTTTCTTTCTTCGTTTCGCCGTTCCTTTCTTCGTTTCTCCGTTTATTTCTTCGTTTCTCCATTTATTTCTCCGTTTTTCCGTTTCATTCTTCGTTTGTCCGTTTCCTTGTTCGTTTCTCCGCTTATTTCTTCGTTTCTCCATTTATTTCTCCGTTTCTACGTTTCTTTCTCCATTTCTCCGTTTCTTTCTTCGTTTCTCCGTTTCTTTCTTCGTTTCTCCGTTTATTTCTTCGTTTATCCATTTATTTCTCCGATTCTCCGTTTCATTCTTCGTTTCTCCGTTTCTTTGTTCGTTTCTCCGGTTCTTTCTTCGTTTCTCCGTTTCTTTCTTCGTTTCTCCGTTTCTTTCTTCGTTTCTCCGTTTCTTTGTTCGTTTCTCCGTTTCTTTCTCCGTTTCTCGGTTAATTTCTTCGTTTCTCCATTTATTTCTCCGTTTCTCCGTTTCTTTCTTCGTTACTCCGTTTCTTTCATCGAATCTCGGTTTCTTTCTTCGTTTCTCCGTTTCTTTCTTCGTTTCGCCGTTCCTTTCTTCGTTTCTCCGTTTATTTCTTCGTTTATCCATTTATTTCTCCGATTCTCCGTTTCTTTCTTCGTTACTCCGTTTCTTTCATCGAATCTCCGTTTCTTTCTTCGTTTCTCCGTTTCTTTCTTCGTTTCTCCGTTTCTTTCTTCGTTTCTCCGTTTCCTTGTTCGTTTCTCCGTTTATTTCTTCGTTTCTCCATTTATTTCTCCGTTTCTCCGTTTCTTTCTTCGTGTCCCCGTTTCTTTGTTCGTTCCTCCGTTTCTTTCTTCGTTTCTCCGGTTCTTTCTTCGTTTCTCCGTTTCTTTCTTCGTTTCTCCGTTTCTTTCTTCGTTTCTCCGTTTCTTTGTTCGTTTCTCCGTTTCTTTCTCCGTTTCTCGGTTTATTTCTTCGTTTCTCCATTGTTTTCTCCGTTTCTTTCTTCGTTTCTTTCTTCGTTACTCCGTTTATTTCTTCGTTTATCCATTTATTTCTCCGTTTCTCCGTTTCCTTCTTCGTTACTCCGTTTCTTTCATCGAATCTCCGTTTCTTTCTTCGTTTCTCCGTTTCTTTCTTCGTTTCGCCGTTCCTTTCTTCGTTTCTCCGTTTATTTCTTCGTTTCTCCATTTATTTCTCCGTTTTTCCGTTTCATTCTTCGTTTGTCCGTTTCCTTGTTCGTTTCTCCGTTTATTTCTTCGTTTCTCCATTTATTTCTCCGTTTCTACGTTTCTTTCTCCGTTTCTCCGTTTCTTTCTTCGTTTCTCCGTTTCTTTCTTCGTTTCTCCGTTTATTTCTTCGTTTATCCATTTATTTCTCCGATTCTCCGTTTCTTCCTTCGTTACTCCGTTTCTTTCATCGAATCTCCGTTTCTTTCTTCGTTTCTCCGTTTCTTTCTTGGTTTCTCCGTTCCTTTCTTCATTTCTCCGTTTATTTCATCGTTTCTCCATTTATTTCTCCGTTTCTCCGTTTCTTTCTTCGTTTCTCCGTTTCTTTGTTCGTTTCTCCGTTTCTTTCTTCGTTTCTCCGTTTATTTCTTCGTTTATCCATTTATTTCTCCGATTCTCCGTTTCTTCCTTCGTTACTCCGTTTCTTTCATCGAATCTCCGTTTCTTTCTTCGTTTCTCCGTTTCTTTCTTGGTTTCTCCGTTCCTTTCTTCATTTCTCCGTTTATTTCATCGTTTCTCCATTTATTTCTCCGTTTCTCCGTTTCTTTCTTCGTTTCTGCGTTTCTTTGTTCGTTTCTCCGTTTCTTTGTTCGTTTCTCCGGTTCTTTCTTCGTTTCTCCGTTTCTTTCTTCGTTTCTCCGTTTCTTTCTTCGTTTCTCCGTTTCTTTGTTCGTTTCTCCGTTTCTTTCTCCGTTTCTCGGTTAATTTCTTCATTTCTCCATTTATTTCTCCGTTTCTCCGTTTCTTTCTTCGTTTCTCCGTTTCTTTCTTCGTTTCTCCGTCTCTTTCTTCGTTTCTCCGTTTATTTCTTCGTTTCTCCATTTATTTCTCCGTTTCTCCGTTTCTTTCTTCGTTACTCAGTTTCTTTCATCGAATCTCGGTTTCTTTCTTCGTTTCTCCGTTTCTTTCTTCGTTTCGCCGTTCCTTTCTTCGTTTCTCCGTTTATTTCTTCGTTTCTCCATTTATTTCTCCGTTTCTCCGTTTCATTCTTCATTTGTCCGTTTCCTTGTTCGTTTCTCCGTTTATTTCTTCGTTTCTCCATTTATTTCTCCGTTTCTCCGTTTCTTTCTCCGTTCCTCCGTTTCTTTCTTCGTTTCTTTCTTCGTTTCACCGTTTATTTCTTCGTTTCTCCGTTTCTGTCTTCGTTTCTCCGTTTATTTCTTCGTTTATCCATTTATTTCTCCGATTCTCCGTTTCTTTCTTCGTTACTCCGTTTCTTTCATCGAATCTCCGTTTCTTTCTTCGTTTCTCCGTTTCTTTCTTCGTTTCTCCGTTTCTTTCTTCGTTTCTCCGTTTCTTTCTTCGTTTCTCCGTTCCTTTCTTCGTTTCTCCGTTTATTTCATCGTTTCTCCATTTATTTCTCCGTTTCTCCGTTTCTTTCTTCGTTTCTCCGTTTCTTTCTTCGTTTCTCCGTCTCTTTCTTCGTTTCTCCGTTTATTTCTTCGTTTCTCCGTTTCTTTCTTCGTTTCGCAGTTTCTTTCTTCGTTTCTCCGTTTCTTTCTTCGTTTCTCCGTTTATTTCTTCGTTTCTCCATTTATTTCTCCGATTCTGTGTTTCTTTCTTCGTTTCTCCGTCTCTTTCTTCGTTTCTCCGTTTCTTCCTTCGTTTCATCGTTTCTCCGTTTTTCCGTTTGTCGGTTTATTCCTTCGTTTCCCCATTTATTTCTCCGATTCTCCGTTTCTTTCTTCGTTTCTTCGTTTCTTTCATCGTTACTCCGCTTCTTTCTTCGTTTCTCCGTTTCTTTCTTCGTTTCTCCGTATCTTTCTTCGTTTCTCCGTTTCTTTCTTCGTTTCTCCGTTTCTTTCTTCGTTTCTCCGTTTATTTCTTCGTCTCTCCATTTATTTCTCCGTTTCTCCGTTTCTTTCTTCGTTTCTCCGTTTGCTTGTCCGTTTCTCCGTTTATATCTTCGTTTCTCCATTTATTTCTCCGTTTCTCCGTTTCTTTCTTCGTTTCTCCTTTTCATTGTTCGTTTCTCCGCTTCTTTGTTCGTTTCTCCGGTTCTTTTTTCGTTTCTCCGTTTCTTTCTTCGTTTCTCCGTTTCTTTCTTCGTTTCTCCGTTTCTTTCTTCGTTTCTCCGTTTATTTCTTCGTTTCTCCATTTATTTCTCCGTTTCTCCGTTTCTTTCTTCGTTACTCCGTTTCTTTCATCGTATCTCCGTTTCTTTCTTCGTTTCTCCGTTTCTTTCTTCGTTTCTCCGTTTCTTTCTTCGTTTCTTCGTTTCTTTCTTCGTTTCTCCGTTTCCTTGTTCGTTTCTCCGTTTATTTCTTCGTTTCTCCATTTATTTCTCCGTTTCTCCGTTTCTTTCTTCGTGTCCCCGTTTCTTTGTTCGTTCCTCCGTTTCTTTCTTCGTTTCTCCGGTTCTTTCTTCGTTTCTCCGTTTCTTTCTTCGTTTCTCCGTTTCTTTCTTCGTTTCTCCGTTTCTTTCTTCGTTTCGCCGTTCCTTTCTTCGTTTCTCCGTTTATTTCTTCGTTTCTCCATTTATTTCCCCGTTTTTCCGTTTCATTCTTCGTTTGTCCGTTTCCTTGTTCGTTTCTCCGTTTATTTCTTCGTTTCTCCATTTATTTCTCCGTTTATCCGTTTCTTTCTCCGTTTCTCCGTTTCTTTCTTCGTTTCTCCGTTTCTTTCTTCGTTTCTCCGTTTATTTCTTCGTTTATCCATTTATTTCTCCGATTCTCCGTTTCTTTCTTCGTTACTCCGTTTCTTTCATCGAATCTCCGTTTCTTTCTTCGTTTCTCCGTTTCTTTCTTCGTTTCTCCGTTCCTTTCTTCGTTTCTCCGTTTATTTCTTCGTTTCTCCATTTATTTCTCCGTTTCTCCGTTTCTTTCTTCGTTTCTCCGTTTCTTTGTTCGTTTCTCCGTTTCTTTGTTCGTTTCCCCGGTTCTTTCTTCGTTTCTCCGTTTCTTTCTTCGTTTCTCCGTTTCTTTCTTCGTTTCTCCGTTTCTTTCTTCGTTTCTCCGTTTCTTTCTCCGTTTCTCGGTTAATTTCTTCGTTTCTCCATTTATTTCTCCGTTTCTCCGTTTCTTTCTTCGTTTCTCCGTTTCTTTCTTCGTTTCTCCGTTTCTTTCTTCGTTTCTCCGTTTATTTCTTCGTTTCTCCATTTATTTCTCCGTTTCTCCGTTTCTTTCTTCGTTACTCCGTTTCTTTCATCGTATCTCGGTTTCTTTCTTCGTTTCTCCGTTTCTTTCTTCGTTTCGCCGTTCCTTTCTTCGTTTCTCCGTTTATTTCTTCGTTTCTCCATTTATTTCTCCGTTTCTCCGTTTCTTTCTTCGTTTCTCCGTTTCCTTGTTCGTTTCTCCGTTTATTTCTTTGTATCTCCATTTATTTCTCCGTTTCTCCGTTTCTTTCTTCGTTTCTCCGTTTCTTTGTTCGTTTCTCCGTTTCTTTGTTCGTTTCTCCGGTTCTTTCTTCGTTCCTCCGTTTCTTTCTTCGTTTCTCCGTTTCTTTCTTCGTTTCTCCGTTTCTTTCTTCGCTTCTCTGTTTCTTTCTCCGTTTCTCGGTTAATTTCTTCGTTTCTCCATTTATTTCTCCGTTTCTCCATTTATTTCTCCGTTTCTCCGTGTCTTTCTCCGTTCCTCCGTTTCTTTCTTCGTTTCTTTCTTCGTTTCACCGTTTATTTCTTCGTTTCTCCATTTATTTCTCCGTTTCTCCGTTTCTTTCTTCGTTTCTCCGTTTCTTTCATCGAATCTCCGTTTCTTTCTTCGTTTCTCCGTTTCTTTCTTCGTTTCTCCGTTCCTTTCTTCGTTTCTCCGTTTATTTCTTCGTTTCTCCATTTATTTCTCCGTTTCTCCGTTTCTTTCTTCGTTTCTCCGTTTCCTTTGTTCGTTTCTCCGTTTCTTTGTTCGTTTCTCCGGTTCTTTCTTCGTTTCTCCGTTTCTTTCTTCGTTTCTCCGTTTCTTTCTTCGTTTCTCCGTTTCTTTGTTCGTTTCTCCGTTTCTTTCTCCGTTTCTCGGTTAATTTCTTCGTTTCTCCATTTATTTCTCCGTTTCTCCGTTTCTTTCTTCGTTTCTCCGTTTATTTCTTCGTTTCTCCATTTATTTCTCCGTTTCTCCGTTTCTTTCTTCGTTACTCCGTTTCTTTCATCGAATCTCCGTTTCTGTCTTCGTTTCTCCGTTTCTTTCTTCGTTTCGCCGTTCCTTTCTTCGTTTCTCCGTTTATTTCTTCGTCTCTCCATTTATTTCTCCGTTTTTCCGTTTCATTCTTCGTTTGTCCGTTTCCTTATTCGTTTCTCCGTTTATTTCTTCGTTTCTCCATTTATTTCTCCGTTTCTCCGTTTCTTTCTCCGTTTCTCCGTTTCTTTCTTCGTTTCTCCGTTTCTCTCTTCGTTTCTCCGTTTATTTCTTCGTTTATCCATTTATTTCTCCGATTCTCCGTTTCTTTCTTCGTTACTCCGTTTCTTTCATCGAATCTCCGTTTCTTTCTTCGTTTCTCCGTTTCTTTCTTCGTTTCTCCGTTCCTTTCTTCGTTTCTCCGTTTATTTCTTCGTTTCTCCATTTATTTCTCCGTTTCTCCGTTTCTTTCTTCGTTTCTCCGTTTCTTTGTTCGTTTCTCCGTTTCTTTGTTCGTTTCCCCGGTTCTTTCTTCGTTTCTCCGTTTCTTTCTTCGTTTCTCCGTTTCTTTGTTCGTTTCTCCGTTTCTTTGTTCGTTTCTCCGTTTCTTTCTCCGTTTCTCGGTTAATTTCTTCGTTTCTCCATTTATTTCTCCGTTTCTCCGTTTCTTTCTTCGTTTCTCCGTTTCTTTCTTCGTTTCGCCGTTCCTTTCTTCGTTTCTCCGTTTATTTCTTCGTTTCTCCATTTATTTCTCCGTTTCTCCGTTTCATTCTTCGTTTCTCCGTTCCTTTCTTCGTTTCTCCGTTTCTTTCTTCGATTCTCCGTTTCTTTCTTCGTTTCTCCGTTTCCTGGTTCGTTTCTCCGTTTATTTCTTCGTTTCTCCATTTATTTCTCCGTTTCTCCGTTTCTTTCTTCGTTTCTCCGGTTCTTTCTTCGTTCCTCCGTTTCTTTCTTCGTTTCTCCGTTTCTTTCTTCGTTTCTCCGTTTCTTTCTTCGTTTGTCCGTTTCTATCTCCGTTTCTCGGTTAATTTCTTCGTTTCTCCATTTATTTCTCCGTTTCTCCATTTATTTCTCCGTTTCTCCGTTTCTTTCTCCGTTCCTCCGTTTCTTTCTTCGTTTCTTTCTTCGTTTCACCGTTTATTTCTTCGTTTCTCCATTTATTTCTCCGTTTCTCCGTTTCTTTCTTCGTTTCTCCGTTTCTTTCATCGAATCTCCGTTTCTTTCTTCGTTTCTCCGTTTCTTTCTTCGTTTCTCCGTTCCTTTCTTCGTTTCTCCGTTTATTTCTTCGTTTCTCCATTTATTTCTCCGTTTCTCCGTTTCTTTGTTCGTTTCTCCGTTTCCTTTGTTCGTTTCTCCGTTTCTTTGTTCGTTTCTCCGGTTCTTTCTTCGTTTCTCCGTTTCTTTCTTCGTTTCTCCGTTTCTTTCTTCGATTCTCCGTTTCTTTCTTCGTTTCTCCGTTTCCTGGTTCGTTTCTCCGTTTATTTCTTCGTTTCTCCATTTATTTCTCCGTTTCTCCGTTTCTTTCTTCGTTACTCCGTTTCTTTCATCGTATCTCCGTTTCTTTCTTCGTTTCTCCGTTTCTTTCTTCGTTTCTCCGTTTCTTTCTTCGTTTCTTCGTTTCTTTCTTCGTTTCTCGGTTTCCTTGTTCGTTTCTCCGATTATTTCTTCGTTTCTCCATTTATTTCTCCGTTTCTACGTTTCTTTGTTCGTTTCTCCGTTTCTTTGTTCGTTTCTCCGTTTCTTTCTTCGTTTCTCCGTTTCTTTCTTCGTGTCTCCGTTTCTTACTTCGTTTCTCCGTTTCTTGATTCGTTGCTCCGTTTCTTTCTTCGTTTCTCCGTTTCTTTCTTCGTTTCTCCGTTTGTTTCTTCGTTTCTCCATTTATTTCTCCGTTTCTCCGTTTCATTCTTCGTTTCTCCGTTTCTTTGTTCGTTTCTCCGTTCCTTTCTCCTTTTCTCGGTTTATTTCTTCGTTTCTCCGGTTCTTTCTTCGTTTCTCCTGTTCTTTCTTCGTTTCTCCGTTTCTTTCTTCGTTTCTCCGTTTCTTTGTTCGTTTCTCCGTTCCTTTCTCCGTTTCTCGGTTTATTTCTTCGTTTCTCCATTTATTTCTCCGTTTCTCCGTTTCTTTCTCCGTTCCTCCGTTTCTTTTTTCGTTTCTTTCTTCGTTTCACCGTATATTTCTTCGTTTATCCATTTATTTCTCCGTTTCTCCGTTTCTTTCTTCGTTACTCCGTTTCTTTCATCGTACCTCCGTTTCTTTCTTCGTTTCTCCGTTTATTTCTTCGTTTATCCATTTATTTCTCCGTTTCTCCGTTTCTTTCTTCGTTACTCCGTTTCTTTCATCGTACCTCCGTTCCTTTCTTCGTTTCTCCGTTTATTTCTTCGTTTCTCCATTTATTTCTCCGTTTCTCCGTTTCTTTCTTCGTTACTCCGTTTCTTTCATCGTATCTCCGTTTCTTTCTTCGTTTCTCCGTTTCTTTCATCGTATCTCCGTTTCTTTCTTCGTTACTCCGTTTCTTTCATCGTATCTCCGTTTCTTTCTTCGTTTCTCCATTTATTTCTCCGTTTCTCCGTTTGTTTCTTCGTTTCTCCGTTTCTTTCATCGAATCTCCGTTTCTTTCTTCGATTCTCCGTTTCTTTCTTCGTTTCTCCGTTTCCTGGTTCGTTTCTCCGTTTATTTCTTCGTTTCTCCATTTATTTCTCCGTTTCTCCGTTTCTTTCTTCGTTACTCCGTTTCTTTCATCGTATCTCCGTTTCTTTCTTCGTTTCTCCGTTTCTTTCTTCGTTTCTCCGTTTCTTTCTTCGTTTCTTCGTTTCTTTCTTCGTTTCTCGGTTTCCTTGTTCGTTTCTCCGATTATTTCTTCGTTTCTCCATTTATTTCTCCGTTTCTACGTTTCTTTGTTCGTTTCTCCGTTTCTTTGTTCGTTTCTCCGTTTCTTTCTTCGTTTCTCCGTTTCTTTCTTCGTGTCTCCGTTTCTTACTTCGTTTCTCCGTTTCTTGATTCGTTGCTCCGTTTCTTTCTTCGTTTCTCCGTTTCTTTCTTCGTTTCTCCGTTTGTTTCTTCGTTTCTCCATTTATTTCTCCGTTTCTCCGTTTCATTCTTCGTTTCTCCGTTTCTTTGTTCGTTTCTCCGTTCCTTTCTCCTTTTCTCGGTTTATTTCTTCGTTTCTCCGGTTCTTTCTTCGTTTCTCCTGTTCTTTCTTCGTTTCTCCGTTTCTTTCTTCGTTTCTCCGTTTCTTTGTTCGTTTCTCCGTTCCTTTCTCCGTTTCTCGGTTTATTTCTTCGTTTCTCCATTTATTTCTCCGTTTCTCCGTTTCTTTCTCCGTTCCTCCGTTTCTTTTTTCGTTTCTTTCTTCGTTTCACCGTATATTTCTTCGTTTATCCATTTATTTCTCCGTTTCTCCGTTTCTTTCTTCGTTACTCCGTTTCTTTCATCGTACCTCCGTTTCTTTCTTCGTTTCTCCGTTTATTTCTTCGTTTATCCATTTATTTCTCCGTTTCTCCGTTTCTTTCTTCGTTACTCCGTTTCTTTCATCGTACCTCCGTTCCTTTCTTCGTTTCTCCGTTTATTTCTTCGTTTCTCCATTTATTTCTCCGTTTCTCCGTTTCTTTCTTCGTTACTCCGTTTCTTTCATCGTATCTCCGTTTCTTTCTTCGTTTCTCCGTTTCTTTCATCGTATCTCCGTTTCTTTCTTCGTTACTCCGTTTCTTTCATCGTATCTCCGTTTCTTTCTTCGTTTCTCCATTTATTTCTCCGTTTCTCCGTTTGTTTCTTCGTTTCTCCGTTTCTTTCATCGAATCTCCGTTTCTTTCTTCGTTTCTCCGTTTCTTTCTTCGTTTCTCCGTTCCTTTCTTCGATTCTCCGTTTATTTCTTCGTTTCTCCATTTATTTCTCCGTTTCTCCGTTTCTTTCTTCGTTACTCCGTTTCTTTCATCGTATCTCCGTTTCTTTCTTCGTTTCTCCGTTTCTTTCATCGTATCTCCGTTTCTTTCTTCGTTACTCCGTTTCTTTCATCGTATCTCCGTTTCTTTCTTCGTTTCTCCATTTATTTCTCCGTTTCTCCGTTTGTTTCTTCGTTTCTCCGTTTCTTTCATCGAATCTCCGTTTCTTTCTTCGTTTCTCCGTTTCTTTCTTCGTGTCTCCGTTTCTTTCTTCGTTTTTCCGTTTCTTTGTTCGTTTCTCCGTTTCTTTGTTCGTTTCTCCGTTTCTTTCTCCGTTTCTCGGATAATTTCTTCGTTTCTCCATTTATTTCTCCGTTTCTCCGTTTCTTTCTTCGTTTCTCCGTTTCCTTGTTCGTTTCTCCGTTTATTTCTTCGTTTCTCCATTTATATCTCCGTTTCTCCGTTTCTTTCTTCGTGTCTCCGTTTCTTTGTTCGTTTCTCCGTTTCTTTCATCGTTTCTCTGGTTCTTTCTTCGTTTCTCCGTTTCTTTCTTCGTTTCTCCGTTTCTTTCTTCGCTTCTCCGTTTCTTTGTTCGTTTCTCCGTTTCTTTCTCCGTTTCTCGGTTTATTTCTTCGTTTCTCCATTGTTTTCTCCGTTTCTCCGTTTCTTTCTTCGTTTCTCCGTATCTTTCTTCGTTTCTTTCTTTGTTTCTCCGTTTATTTCTTCATTTATCCATTTATTTCTCCGTTTCTCCGTTTCTTTCTTCGTTACTCCGTTTCTTTCATCGAATCTCCGTTTCTTTCTTCGTTTCTCCGTTTCTTTCTTCGTTTCTCCGTTCCTTTCTTCGTTTCTCCGTTTATTTCTTCGTTTCTCCATTTATTTCTCCGTTTCTCCGTTTCATTCTTCGTTTGTCCGTTTCCTTGTTCGTTTCTCCGTTCATTTCTTTGTTTCTCCATTTATTTCTCCGTTTCTCCGTTTCTTTCTCCGTTTCTCCGTTTCTTTCTTCGTTTCTCCGTTTCTTTCTTCGTTTCTCCGTTTATTTCTTCGTTTATCCATTTATTTCTCCGTTTCTTTCTTCGTTACTCCGGTTCTTTCATCGAATCTCCGTTTCTTTTTTCGTTTCTCCGTTTCTTTCTTCGTTTCTCCGTTCCTTTCTTCGTTTCTCCGTTTATTTCTTCGTTTCTCCATTTATTTCTCCGTTTCTCCGTTTCTTTCTTCGTTTCTCCGTTTCCTTGTTCGTTTCTCCGTTTATTTCTTTGTTTCTCCATTTATTTCTCCGTTTCTCCGTTTCTTTCTTCGTTTCTCCGTTTCTTTGTTCGTTTCTCCGTTTCTTTGTTCGTTTCTCCGTTTCTTTGTTCGTTTCTCCGGTTCTTTCTTCGTTTCTACTATTCTTTCTTCGTTTCTCCGTTTCTTTCTTCGTTTCTCCGTTTCTTTGTTCGTTTCTCCGTTTCTTTCTCCGTTTCTCGTTTAATTTCTTCGTTTATCCATTTATTTCTCCGTTTCTCCGTTTCTTTCTTCGTTACTCCGGTTCTTTCATCGAATCTCCGTTTCTTTTTTCGTTTCTCCGTTTCTTTCTTCGTTTCTCCGTTCCTTTCTTCGTTTCTCCGTTTATTTCTTTGTTTCTCCATTTATTTCTCCGTTTCTTTCTCCGTTTCTCCGTTTCTTTCTTCGTTTCTCCGTTTCTTTCTTCGTTTCTCCGTTTATTTCTTCGTTTATCCATTTATTTCTCCGTTTCTCCGTTTCTTTCTTCGTTACTCCGGTTCTTTCATCGAATCTCCGTTTCTTTTTTCGTTTCTCCGTTTCTTTCTTCGTTTCTCCGTTCCTTTCTTCGTTTCTCCGTTTATTTCTTCGTTTCTCCATTTATTTCTCCGTTTCTCCGTTTCTTTCTTCGTTTCTCCGTTTCCTTGTTCGTTTCTCCGTTTATTTCTTTGTTTCTCCATTTATTTCTCCGTTTCTCCGTTTCTTTCTTCGTTTCTCCGTTTCTTTGTTCGTTTCTCCGTTTCTTTGTTCGTTTCTCCGTTTCTTTGTTCGTTTCTCCGGTTCTTTCTTCGTTTCTACTATTCTTTCTTCGTTTCTCCGTTTCTTTCTTCGTTTCTCCGTTTCTTTGTTCGTTTCTCCGTTTCTTTCTCCGTTTCTCGTTTAATTTCTTCGTTTATCCATTTATTTCGCCGTTTCTCCGTTTCTTTCTTCGTTACTCCGGTTCTTTCATCGAATCTCCGTTTCTTTTTTCGTTTCTCCGTTTCTTTCTTCGTTTCTCCGTTCCTTTCTTCGTTTCTCCGTTTATTTCTTCGTTTCTCCATTTATTTCTCCGTTTCTCCGTTTCTTTCTTCGTTTCTCCGTTTCTTTATTCGTTTCTCCGTTTATATCTTCGTTTCTCCATTTATTTCTCCGTTTCTCTGTTTCTTTCTTCGTTTCTCCGTTTCTTTGTTCGTTTCTCCGTTTCTCCGTTTCTTTCTTCGTTTCTCCGTTTCTTTGTTCGTTTCTCCGTTTCTTTCTCCGTTTCTCGGTTTATTTCTTCGTTTCTCCGTTTCTTTCGTCGTTTCTTCGTTTCTTTCTTCATTTCTCCGTTTCTTTCTTCGTTTCTCCGTTTCTTCCTTCGTTCCATCGTTTGTCCGTTTCTCCTTTTCTCCGTTTCGATTAAATGATTATAATATTTATAATTTCTATTATAAATCAATTGATCTATAGTTAAATCAGACACTAATACTCTAAATACATATTTAATATATTTTTTAATCTCTTTAGACTCCAGAAGAATTTTATTTATACTATTCACTATATATAATAATTTACACATTATCGGAAATAAGTCTCATTATTTATTTATAATAATTATTTTTTTTTCACTTATCTTAAAATTTGGGATGTACTCTTTAAATGTTCGATTCATTTCTTTAATTTATTCATTAAATTGAATTAATCTATTTTTTATAATAACTTTAGTAAAATTAACCCCTATAATTATTATAGAACTCATATTAAAATTTAATAATGAAATTTATTTTATTTGCCTAATTAATGCAATTATTGCCCCTATCACTTGCTTAACCAAAAAAATCAATCATAATAATTATAGGATATTCATCTGTTATACAAACATCTATTATAGCTATTTTATTAATAATTAACAAAAATACATTTTTAACATATTTCATTTTAAATTCAATAATTTCTTTAATTTTAATTTTTATATTTAAAGTAATAAAGATTAACTCTTCTTCCTTATTTAATATATTAACCTCTAATAAAAGAAAAATTATTTTATACTCAGTAATTATTATGTACACAAATTTCCCACCTATAGCACTCTTTATACTGAAATAAATCGTCCTTGAATCATTAATAAATTCAAGAATAAAATTTACCGTGGAAGGTTTAATTTTACATTTATTCGAAAGATGAAACATACAAAGTTTGTACAAAAGTATTTATTTATTTTATCGCACGGTAGGGAATATCATACAAATGGAAATACTTATCTCTAATGTCGGTAAATTGTACTTGTCGCGCCATCTATTTGTGGAAATTACAACAATTCCTCGACAAACTTGAGCGTTTCTCCGCCAGGTGTTTTCACCCCTTAAGTGTAGTTTAACCCTTTCTCCAACAGATGGCAACCCATGTAATTACCACGTTACAGGGATTTGTAATTGCGGGTTCAGAATATATTTGCATACATACAAACTATAATTCCGATATGTAGAGAAATATTTATTTATTTTATCCCACGGCTTCATCAATCGTATTTGTTCGATCTAACCAAATATTTCGAGAAATTGATGGCTTTTTATACCGAAACATTGTCAAAAATTGTTTAATCTGCGGTCCAACGACGGTTGTTAATAATTATGATAAATAAATGTCAAGATATTGCGAAGACTGCGAATGCGAACGGTTTCAGAGAAAGTTTGTTCATTTCAGCGATTGTTATTAATATTTACGCACGTTCCCTATATTGATCGAACAATGTGCATCTTATTTATGCATTAAAAATGATTGATTCGCCTCTAGGAATTGATTTTGATCGAACTTCAACGTAAAGAAATGTTCCTTAAAGTTTTAAAACATTCAAAGTAACAATTGTCTATGAGATATTTCAATTTACCATTTGATTAATACATGAAGGATCGAAATTTTTGGTAAAATAATTGAATAAAAAATAATTATTATAAATAAATAATTAGATTTATTTCCGATTCTGTGTAAATTATTATATACAGTAAATAGTATAAATAAAACCCTTCTGGAGGCTAAAGAGATTAAAGAGTATATTAAATATGTATTTAGAGTATTAGTGTATAATTTAACTATAGCTCAAATGATTTACAATAGAAATTATAACTATTCTAATCATTTAATCGAAACGGAGAAACGGAGAAACGGAGAAACGAAGAAACGAAGGAAGAAACGGAGAAACGAAGAAAGAAACGGAGAAACGAAGAAAGAAACGGAGAAACGGAGAAATAAATGGAGAAACGAAGAAACAAACGGAGAAACGATGAAACAAACGGAGAAACGAAGAAAGAAACGTAGAAACGGAGAAATAAATGGAAAAACGAAGAAATAAACGGGGAAACGAAGAAAGGAGCGGAGAAACGAACAACGAAACGGAGAAACAAAGAAAGAAACGGAGGAACGGAGAAATAAATGGAGAAACGAGGAAATAAACGGAGAAACGAAGAAATAAACGGAGAAACGAAGAAAGAAACGGAGAAGCGAAGAAATAAAAGAAGAAACGAACAAAGAAACGGAGAAACGAAGAAAGAAACGGAGAAACGAAGAAAGAAACGGAGAAACGAAGAAAGAAACGGAGAAACGAACAAAGAAACGGAGAAACGAAGAAAGAAACGCAGATACGAAGAAAGAAACGGAGAAACGAAGAAAGAAACGGAGAAACGAAGAAAGAAACGGAGAAACGAAGAAAGAAACGGAGAAATAAATGGAGAAACGAAGAAATAAACGGAGAAATGAACAAGGAAACGGAGAAACGAAGAAAGAAACGGAGAAACGAAGAAAGAAACGGAGGAACGAAGAAAGAAACGGAGAAACGAACAAAGAAACGGAGAAACGAACAAAGAAACGGAGAAACGAAGAAAGAAACGGAGAAACGAAGAAAGAAACGGAGAAATAAATGGAGAATCGAAGAAATAAACGGAGAAATGAACAAGGAAACGGAGAAACGAAGAAAGAAACGGAGAAACGAAGAAACAAACGGAGGAACGTAGAAAGAAACGGAGATACGAACAAAGAAACGGAGAAACGAACAAAGAAACGGAGAAACAAAGAAAGAAACGGAGGAACGGAGAAATAAATGGAGAAACGAGGAAATAAACGGAGAAACGAAGAAATAAACGGAGAAACGAAGAAAGAAACGGAGAAACGAAGAAATAAAAGAAGAAACGAACAAAGAAACGGAGAAACGAAGAAACAAACGGAGAAACGAAGAAAGAAACGGAGAAACGAACAAAGAAACGGAGAAACGAACAAAGAAACGGAGAAACGAAGAAAGAAACGCAGAAACGAAGAAAGAAACGGAGGAACGGAGAAATAAATGGAGAAGCGAAGAAATAAACGGAGAAACGAAGAAATAAACGGAGAAACGAAGAAAGAGACGGAGAAACGAAGAAAGAAACGGAAAAACGAAGAAAGAAACGGAGAAACGAACAATGAAACGGAGAAACGAAGAAAGAAACGCAGAAACGAAGAAAGAAACGGAGAAACGAAGAAAGAAACGGAGAAACGAAGAAAGAAACGGTGAAACGAAGAAATAAACGGAGAAACGAACAAAGAAACGGAGAAACGAACAAAGAAACGGAGAAACGAACAAAGAAACGGAGAAACGGAGAAACGAAGGAAGAAACGGAGAAACGAACAAAGAAACGGAGAAACGAAGAAAGAAACGGAGAAATAAATGGAGAAACAAAGAAATAAACGGAGAAATGAACAAGGAAACGGAGAAACGAAGAAAGAAACGGAGAAACGAAGAAAGAAACGGAGAAACGAAGATAGAAACGGAGAAACGAAGAAAGAAACCCAGATACGAAGAAAGAAACGGAGGAACGTAGAAAGAAACGGAGATACGAACAAAGAAACGGAGAAACGAACACAGAAACGGAGAAACAAAGAAAGAAACGGAGGAACGGAGAAATAAATGGAGAAACGAGGAAACAAACGGAGAAACGAAGAAATAAACGGAGAAACGAAGAAAGAAACGGAGAAACGAAGAAATAAGAGAAGAAACGAACAAAGAAACGGAGAAACGAACAAAGAAACGGAGAAACGAAGAAAGAAACGGAGAAACGAACAAAGAAACGGAGAAACGAACAAAGAAACGGAGAAACGAAGAAAGAAACGCAGAAACGAAGAAAGAAACGGAGGAACGGAGAAATAAATGGAGAAGCGAAGAAATAAATGGAGAAACGAACAAAGAAACGGAGAAACGGAGAAAGAAACGGAGAAATAAATGGAGAAACGAAGAAAGAGACGGAGAAACGAAGAAAGAAACCGAAAAACGAAGAAAGAAACGGAGAAACGAACAATGAAACGGAGAAACGAAGAAAGAAACGCAGATACGAAGAAAGAAACGGAGAAACGAAGAAAGAAACGGAGAAACGAAGAAAGAAACGGTGAAACGAAGAAATAAACGGAGAAGCGAACAAAGAAACGGAGAAACGAACAAAGAAACGGAGAAACGAACAAAGAAACGGAGAAACGAACAAAGAAACGGAGAAACGAAGAAAGAAACGGAGAAATAAATGGAGAAACAAAGAAATAAACGGAGAAATGAACAAGGAAACGGAGAAACGAAGAAAGAAACGGAGAAACGAAGAAATAAACGGAGAAACGAAGAAAGAAACGGAGAAACGAAGAAAGAAACGGGGAATCGAAGAAAGAAACGAAGAAACGAACAAAGAAACGGAGAAACGAAGAAAGAAACGCAGAAACGAAGAAAGAAACGGAGAAAGGAAGAAAGAAACCGAGAAACGAAGAAAGAAACGGAGAAACGGAAATATAAATGGAGAAACGAAGAATGAAACGGAGAGACGAAGAAAGAAACGGAGAAACGAAGAAAGAAACGGAGAAACGAAGAAATAAACGGAGAAATGAACAAGGAAACGGAGAAACGAAGAAAGAAACGGAGAAACGAAGAAATAAACGGAGAAACGAAGAAAGAAACGGAGAAACGAAGAAAGAAACGGAGAAACGAAGAAAGAAACGAAGAAACGAAGAAATAAACGGAGAAACGAAGAAAGAAACGGAGAAACGAAGAAAGAAACGCAGAAACGAAGAAGAAACGGAGAAACGAAGAAAGAATCGAAGAAAGAAACGGAGAATCGAAGAAATAAATGGATAAACGGAGAAATAAACGGAGAAACGAAGTAAGAAACAGAGAAACGAGGAAAGAAACGGAGAAACGAATAAAGAAACGGAGAAGCGAACAAAGAAACTGAGAAACGAAGGAAGAAACGGAGAAACGAAGAAAGAAACGGAGAAACGAACAAAGAAACGGAGAAACGAAGAAAGAAACGGAGAAACGAACAAAGAAACGCAGAAACGAAGAAGGAAACGGAGAAACGAAGAAAGAAACGGAGAAACGAAAAAGAAACGGAGAAACGAAGAAAGAAACGGAGAGACGAAGAAAGAAACGGAGAAATAAATGGAGAAACGAAGAAATAAACGGAGAAACGAACAAGGAAATGGAGAAACGAAGAAAGAAACGGAGAAACGAAGATAGAAATGGAGAAACGAAGAAAGAAACGGAGAAACGAAGAAAGAAACGGAGAAACGAAGAAAGAAAGGCAGAAACGAAGAAAGAAACGGAGAAGCGAAGAAAGAAACGGAGAAACGAACAAAGAAACGGAGAAACGAACAAAGAAACGGAGAAACTGAGAAATAAATGGAGAAACGAAGAAATAAACGGAGAAACGAAGAAAGAAACAGAGAAACGAGGAAAGAAACGGAGAAACGAAGAAAGAAACGGAGAAACGAAGAAAGAAACCGAGAAACGAAGAAAGAAACGGCGAAACGGAAAAATAAATGGCGAAACGAACAAAGAAACGGAGAAACGAAGAAAGAAACGGAGAAACGAAGAAAGAAAGGCAGAAACGAAGAAAGAAACGGAGAAGCGAAGAAAGAAACGGAGAAACGAACAAAGAAACGGAGAAACGAACAAAGAAACGGAGAAACTGAGAAATAAATGGAGAAACGAAGAAATAAACGGAGAAACGAAGAAAGAAACAGAGAAACGAGGAAAGAAACGGAGAAACGAAGAAAGAAACGGAGAAACGAAGAAAGAAACCGAGAAACGAAGAAAGAAACGGAGAAACGGAAAAATAAATGGAGAAACGAAGAATGAAACGGAGAGACGAAGAAAGAAACGGAGAAACGAAGAAAGAAACGGAGAAACGAAGAAATAAATGGAGAAACGAAGAAATAAACAGAGAGACGAAGAGAGAAACGGAGAAACGAAGAAAGAAACGGAGAAACGAAGAAAGAAACGCATTAACGATGAAAGAAACGAAGAGACGAAGAATGAAACGGAGAAACGAAGAAAGAAATGGAGAAACGAAGAAAGAAACGGAGAAATGGAGAAATAAATGGAGAAACGAAGAAATAAACCGATAAAACGGAGAAACGAACAAAGAAACGGAGAAACGAAGAAAGAAACGGAGAAACGAAGAAAGAAACGGAGAAACGAAGAAAGAAACGGAGAAACGAACAAAGAAACGGAGAAACGAAGAAAGAAACGGAGAAACGAAGAAAGAAACGGAGGAACGGAGAAATAAACGGAGAAACGAAGAAATAAACGGAGAAACGAAGAAATAAACGGAGAAACGAAGAAAGAAACGGAGAAACCAAGGAAGAAACGGAGAAACGAAGAAAGAAACGGAGAAACGAACAAAGAAACGGAGAAACGAAGAAAGAAACGGAGAAACGAAGAAAGAAACGAAGAAACGAAGAAAGAAACGGAGAAACGAAGAAAGAAACGGAGAAACAAAGAAAGAAACGAAGATACGGTGAAAGAAACGGAGTAACGAAGAAAGAAACGGAGAAACGAACAAAGAAACGGAGAAACGAACAAAGAAACGGAGAAACGAAGAAAGAAACGGAGAAACGAAGAAAGAAACGGAGAAACGAAGAAAGAAACGGAGAAACGGAGAAACAAATGGAGAAACGAAGAAATAAACGGAGAAACGAAGTAAGAAACAGAGAAACGAGGAAAGAAACGGAGAAACGAATAAAGAAGCGGAGAAGCGAACAAAGAAACGGAGAAACGAAGGAAGAAACGGAGAAACGAAGAAAGAAACGGAGAAACGAAGAAAGAAACGGAGAAACGACGAAAGAAACGGAGAAACGAAGAAAGAAACGGAGAAACGATGAAAGAAACGGAGAAACGAAGAAAGAAACGGAGAAACGAAGAAAGAAATGGAGAAACGAAGAAATAAAAGGAGAAATGAACAAGGAAACGGAGAAACGAAGAAAGAAACGGAGAAACGAAGAAAGAAACGGAGATACGAAGAAAGAAACGGAGAAACGAAGAAAGAAACGCAGATACGAAGAAAGAAACGGAGAAACGAAGAAAGAAACGGAGAAACGAAGAAAAAAACGGAGAAACGAAGAAAGAAACGGAGAAACGAAGAAAGAAATAGAGAAATAAATGGAGAAACGAAGAAATAAACGGAGAAATGAACAAGGAAACGGAGAAACGAAGAAAGAAACGGAGAAACGAAGAAAGAAACGGAGGAACGTAAAAAGAAACGGAGATACGAACAAAGAAACGGAGAAACGAACAAAGAAACGGAGAAACGAAGAAAGAAACGGAGGAATGGAGAAATAAATGGAGAAACGAGGAAATAAACGGAGAAACGAAGAAATAAACGGAGAAACGAAGAAATAAAAGAAGAAACAAACAAAGAAACGGAGAACCGAAGAAAGAAACGGACAAACGAAGAAAGAAACGGAGAAACGAACAAAGAAACGGAGAAACGAACAAAGAAACGGAGAAACGAAGAAAGTAACGCAGAAACGAAGAAAGAAACGGAGGAACGGAGAAATAAATGGAGAAGCGAAGAAATAAACGGAGAAACGAAGAAATAAACGGAGAAACGAAGAAAGAAACGGAGAAACGAAGAAAGAAACGGAAAAACGAAGAAAGAAGCGGAGAAACGAACAATGAAACGGAGAAACGAAGAAAGAAACGCAGAAACGAAGAAAAAAACGGAGAAATGAAAAAAGAAACGGAGAAACGAAGAAAGAAACGGTGAAACAAAGAAATAAACGGAGAAACAAACAAAGAAACGGAGAATCGAACAAAGAAACGGAGAAACGAACAAAGAAACGGAGAAACGAACAAAGAAACGGAGAAACGAACAAGGAAACGGAGAAACGAAGAAAGAAACGGAGAAACGAAGAAAGAAACGGAGAAACGAAGAAAGAAACGGAGAAACGAAGAAAGAAATGGAGATACGAACAAAGAAACGGAGATACGGACAAAGAAACGGCGAAACGAATAAAGAAACGGAGGAACGGAGAAATAAACGGAAAAACGAAGAAATAAACGGAGAAACGAAGAAATAAACGGAGAAACGAAGAAAGAAACGGAGAAACGAAGGAAGAAACGGAGAAACGAACAAAGAAACGGAGAAACGAACAAAGAAACGGAGAAACGAAGAAAGAAAGGCAGAAACGAAGAAAGAAACGTAGAAGCGAAGAAAGAAACGGAGAAACGAACGAAGAAACGGAGAAACGAACAAAGAAACGGAGAAACTGAGAAATAAATGGAGAAACGAAGAAATAAACGGAGAACCGAAGAAAGAAACGGAGAGACGAAGAAAGAATCGGAGAAACGAAGAAAGAAACGGAGAAACGAAGAAATAAATGGAGAAACGAAGAAATAAACGGAGAGACGAAGAAAGAAACGGAGAAACGAAGAAACAAACGGAGAAACGAAGAAAGAAACGCAGTAACGATGAAAGAAACGAAGAAACGAAGAAGGAATCGGAGAATCGGAGAAATAAATGGGGAAACGTAGGAATAAACCGAGAAACGGAGAAACGGAGAAACGATGAAACGAAGGAACAAACGGAGAAACGTAGAAAGAAACGGAGGAATGAAGAAAGAAACGAAGGAACGAAGAAATAAACGGAGAAACGGAGAAATAAACGGAGAAACGAAGTAAGAAACAGAGAAACGAGGACAGAAACGGAGAAACGAAGAAACGAAGAAAGAAACGGAGAAACGAAGAAAGAAACGGAGAAACGAAGAAAGAAACGGAGATACGGTGAAAGAAACGGAGTAACGAAGAAAGAAACGGAGAAACGAACAAAGAAACGGAGAAACGAACAAAGAAACGGAGAAACGAAGAAAGAAACGGAGAAACGGAGAAATAAATGGAGAAACGGAGAAATAAACGGAGAAACGAAGAAATAAACGGAGAAACGAAGATATAAACGGAGAGACGAAGAAAGAAACAGAGAAACGAAGAAAGAAACGGAGAAACGAAGAAAGGAACGGAGAAACGAACAAAGATACGGAGAAACGAACAAAGAAACGGAGAAACGAAGAAAGAAACGGAGAAATAAATGGAGAAACGAAGACAAACGGAGAAACGAACAAGGAAACGGAGAAACGAAGAAAGAAACGGAGAAACGAAGAAAGAAACGGAGAAACGAACAAAGAAACGGAGAAACGAACAAAGAAACGGCGAATCGAAGAAAGAAACGGAGGAACGGAGAAATAAACGGAGAATCGAAGAAATAAACGGAGAAACGAAGAAATAAACGGAGAAACGAAGAAAGAAACGGAGAAACGAACAAAGATACGGAGAAACGAACAAAGAAACGGAGAAACGAAGAAAGAAACGGAGAAACGAACAAAGAAACGGAGAAACGAAGAAAGAAGCGGAGAAACGAAGAAAGAAACGCAGAAACGAAGAAAGAAACGGAAAAACGAAGAAAGAAACGGAGAAACGAAGAAAGAAACGGAGAAACGAACAAAGATACGGAGAAACGAACAAAGAAACGGAGAAACGAACAAAGAAACGGAGAAATAAATGGAGAAACGAAGACAAACGGAGAAACGAACAAGGAAACGGAGAAACGAAGAAAGAAACGGAGAAACGAAGAAAGAAACGGAGGAACCGAGAAATAATCGGAGAAACGAAGAAATAAACGGAGAAACGAAGAAATAAACGGAGAAACGAAGAAAGAAACGGAGAAACGAAGGAAGAAACGGAGAAACGAAGAAAGAAACGGAGAAACGAAGAAAGAAACGGAGAAACGAAGAAAGAAACGGAGAAACAAACAAAGATACGGAGAAACGAACAAAGAAACGGAGAAACGAACAAAGAAACGGAGAAATAAATGGAGAAACGAAGACAAACGGAGAAACGAACAAGGAAACGGAGAAACGAAGAAAGAAACGGAGAAACGAAGAAAGAAACGGAGAAACGAAGAAAGAACCGGAGAAACGAAGAAAGAAACGGAGAAACGGAGAAATAAACGGAGAAACGAAGTAAGAAACAGAGAAACGAGGAAAGAAACGGAGAAACGAAGAAAGAAACGAAGAAACGAAGAAAGAAACGGAGAAACGAAGAAAGAAACGGAGAAACGAAGAAAGAAACGGAGATACGGTGAAAGAAACGGAGTAACGAAGTAAGAAACGGAGAAACGAACAAAGAAACGGAGAAACGAAGAAAGAAACGGAGAAACGAAGAAAGAAACGGAGAAACGAAGAAAGAAATGGAGAAACGAAGAAAGAAATGGAGATACGAACAAAGAAACGGAGAAACGAACAAAGAAACGGCGAAACGAAGAAAGAAACGGAGGAACGGAGAAATAAACGGAGAAACGAAGAAATAAACGGAGAAACGAAGAAATAAACGGAGAAACGAAGAAAGAAACAGAGAAACGAAGAAAGAAATGGAGAAACGAAGAAAGAAACGGAGAAACGAACAAAGATACGGAGAAACGAACAAAGAAACGGAGAAATAAATGGAGAAACGAAGACAAACGGAGAAACGAACAAGGAAACGGAGAAACGAAGAAAGAAACGGAGAAACGAAGAAATAAACGGAGAAACGAAGAAATAAACGGAGAAACGAAGAAAGAAACGGAGAAACGAAGGAAGAAACGGAGAAACGAACAAAGAAACGGAGAAACGAACAAAGAAACGGAGAAACGAAGAAAGAAAGGCAGAAACGAAGAAAGAAACGTAGAAGCGAAGAAAGAAACGGAGAAACGAACGAAGAAACGGAGAAACGAACAAAGAAACGGAGAAACTGAGAAATAAATGGAGAAACGAAGAAATAAACGGAGAAACGAAGAAAGAAACGGAGAGACGAAGAAAGAAACGGAGAAACGAAGAAAGAAACGGAGAAACGAAGAAATAAATGGAGAAACGAAGAAATAAACGGAGAGACGAAGAAAGAAACGGAGAAACGAAGAAAGAAACGGAGAAACGAAGAAAGAAACGCTGTAACGATGAAAGAAACGACGAAACGAAGAAGGAATCGGAGAATCGGAGAAATAAATGGAGAAACGAAGGAATATACCGAGAAACGGAGGAACGATGAAAAGAAGGAACAAACGGAGAAACGAAGAAAGAAACGGAGGAATGAAGAAAGAAACGAAGGAACGAAGAAAGAAACGGAGAAACGGAGAAATAAACGGAGAAACGAAGTAAGAAACAGAGAAACGAGGAAAGAAACGGAGAAACGAAGAAAGAAACGAAGAAACGAAGAAAGAAACGGAGAAACGAAGAAAGAAACGGAGAAACGAAGAAAGAAACGGAGATACGGTGAAAGAAACGGAGTAACGAAGAAAGAAACGGAGAAACGAACAAAGAAACGGAGAAACGAACAAAGAAACGGAGAAACGAAGATAGAAACGGAGAAACGAAGAAAGAAACGGACAAACGAAGAAAGAAACGGAGAAACGAAGAAAAAAACGGAGATACGGTGAAAGAAACGGAGTAACGAAGAAAGAAACGGAGAAACGTACAAAGAAACGGAGAAACGAACAAAGAAACGGAGAAACGAAGAAAGAAACGGAGAAACGAAGAAAGAAACGGAGAAACGAAGAAAGAAATGGAGATACGAACAAAGAAACGGAGAAACGAACAAAGAAACGGCGAAACGAAGAAAGAAACGGAGAGACGAAGAAAGAAATGGAGAAACGAAGAAAGAAATGGAGATACGAACAAAGAAACGGAGAAACGAACAAAGAAACGGCGAAACGAAGAAAGAAGCGGAGGAACGGAGAAATAAACGGAGAAACGAAGAAATAAACGGAGAAACGAAGAAATAAACGGAGAAACGAAGAAAGAAACAGAGAAACGAAGAAAGAAACGGAGGAATGCAGAAAGAAACGAAGGAACGAAGAAAGAAACGGAGAAACGGAGAAATAAACGGAGAAACGAAGTAAGAAACAGAGAAACGAGGAAAGAAACGGAGAAACGAAGAAAGAAACGAAGAAACGAAGAAAGAAACGGAGAAACGAAGAAAGAAACGGAGAAACGAAGAAAGAAATGGAGATACGAACAAAGAAACGGAGATACGAACAAAGAAACGGCGAAACGAATAAAGAAACAGAGAAACGAAGAAAGAAAGGCAGAAACGAAGAAAGAAACGTAGAAGCGAAGAAAGAAGCGGAGAAACGAAGAAAGAAACGGAGAAACGAACAAAGATACGGAGAAACGAACAAAGAAACGGAGAAACGAAGAAAGAAACGGAGAAATAAATGGAGAAACGAAAACAAACGGAGAAACGAACAAGGAAACGGAGAAACGAACAAAGAAACGGAGAAACGAACAAAGAAACGGAGAAATAAATGGAGAAACGAAGACAAACGGAGAAACGAACAAGGAAACGGAGAAACGAAGAAAGAAACGGAGAAACGAAGAAAGAAACGGAGGAACGGAGAAATAAACGGAGAATCGAAGAAATAAACGGAGAAACGAAGAAATAAACGGAGAAACGAAGAAATAAACGGAGAAACGAAGAAAGAAACGGAGAAACGAAGGAAGAAACGGAGAAACGAACAAAGAAACGGAGAAACGAACAAAGAAACGGAGAAACGAAGAAAGAAAGGCAGAAACGAAGAAAGAAACGTAGAAGCGAAGAAAGAAACGGAGAAACGAACGAAGAAACGGAGAAACGAACAAAGAAACGGAGAAACTGAGAAATAAATGGAGAAACGAAGAAATAAACGGAGAAACGAAGAAAGAAACGGAGAGACGAAGAAAGAAACGGAGAAACGAAGAAAGAAACGGAGAAAAGAAGAAATAAATGGAGAAAAGAAGAAATAAACGGAGAGACGAAGAAAGAAACGGAGAAACGAAGAAAGAAACGGAGAAACGAAGAAAGAAACGCTGTAACGATGAAAGAAACGACGAAACGAAGAAGGAATCGGAGAATCGGAGAAATAAATGGAGAAACGAAGGAATATACCGAGAAACGGAGGAACGATGAAAAGAAGGAACAAACGGAGAAACGAAGAAAGAAACGGAGGAATGAAGAAAGAAACGAAGGAACGAAGAAAGAAACGGAGAAACGGAGAAATAAACGGAGAAACGAAGTAAGAAACAGAGAAACGAGGAAAGAAACGGAGAAACGAAGAAAGAAACTGAGAAACGAAGAAAGAAACGGAGAAACGAAGAAAGAAACGGAGATACGGTGAAAGAAACGGAGTAACGAAGAAAGAAACGGAGAAACGAACAAAGAAACGGAGAAACGAACAAAGAAACGGAGAAACGAAGAAAGAAACGGAGAAACGAAGAAAGAAATGGAGAAACGAAGAAAGAAATGGAGATACGAACAAAGAAACGGAGAAACGAACAAAGAAACGGCGAAACGAAGAAAGAAACGGAGGAACGGAGAAATAAACGGAGAAACGAAGAAATAAACGGAGAAACGAAGAAATAAACGGAGAAACGAAGAAAGAAACAGAGAAACGAAGAAAGAAACGGAGAAACGAAGAGAGAAACGGAGAAACGAACAAAGATACGGAGAAACGAACAAAGAAACGGAGAAACGAAGAAAGAAACGGAGAAATAAATGGAGAAACGAAGACAAACGGTGAAACGAACAAGGAAACGGCGAAACGAAGAAAGAAACGGAGGAACGGAGAAATAAACGAAGAAACGATGAAAGAAACGGAGAAACGAAGAAAGAAACGGAGAAACGAAGAAAGAAACGGAGATACGGTGAAAGAAACGGAGTAACGAAGAAAGAAACGGAGAAACGAACAAAGAAACGGAGAAACGAACAAAGAAACGGAGAAACGAAGAAAGAAACGGAGAAACGAAGAAAGAAATGGAGAAACGAAGAAAGAAATGGAGATACGAACAAAGAAACGGAGAAACGAACAAAGAAACGGCGAAACGAACAAAGAAACGGAGGAACGGCGAAATAAACGAAGAAACGAAGAAATAAACGGAGAAACGAAGAAATAAACGGAGAAACGAAGAAAGAAACAGAGAAACGAAGAAAGAAACGGAGAAACGAAGAAAGAAACGGAGAAACGAACAGAGATACGGAGAAACGAACAAAGAAACGGAGAAACGAAGAAATAAATGGAGAAACGAAGAAATAAACGGAGAGACGAAGAAAGAAACGGAGAAACGAAGAAAGAAACGGAGAAACGAAGAAAGAAACGGAGAAACGAAGAAAGAAACGGAGAAACGAAGAAAGAAATGGAGATACGAACAAAGAAACGGAGAAACGAAGAAAGAAACGGAGAAACGAACAAAGATACGGAGAAACGAACAAAGAAACGGAGAAACGAAGAAAGAAACGGAGAAATAAATGGAGAAACGAAGACAAACGGAGAAACGAACAAGGAAACGGAGAATCGAAGAAAGAAACGAAGAAACGAAGAAAGAAACGGAGAAACGAACAAAGAAACGATGAAACGATGAAAGAAACGGAGAAACGAAGAATGAAACGGAGAATCGGAGAAATAAATTTTGAAACGAACAAAAAACGGTGAAACGTAGAAACGGAAAAATCGAGAAACGGAGAAACGCAGAAACCGAGAAACGGAGAAACCGAGAGACGGAGAAACGGAGAAACCGAGAAACGGAGAAACGAAGAAAGAAACGGAGAAACGAAGAAAGAAACGGAGATACGGTGAAAGAAACGGAGTAACGAAGAAAGAAACGGAGAAACGAACAAAGAAACGGAGAAACGAACAAAGAAACGGAGAAATGAACAAAGAAATGGAGAAACGGAGAAATAAATGGAGAAACGAAGAAATAAACGGAGAAACAAAGTAAGAAACAGAGAAACGAGGAAAGAAACGGAGAAACCAATAAAGAAGCGGAGAAGCGAACAAAGAAACGGAGAAACGAAGGAAGAAACGGAGAAACGAAGAAAGAAACGGAGAAACGAAGAAAGAAACGGAGAAACGACGAAAGAAACGGAGAAACGAAGAAAGAAACGGAGAAACGAAGAAAGAAATGGAGAAACGAAGAAGGAAATGGAGATACGAACAAAGAAACGGAGAAACGAACAAAGAAACGGCGAAACGAAGAAAGAAACGGAGGAACGGAGAAATAAACGGAGAAACGAAGAAATAAACGGAGAAACGAAGAAATAAACGGAGAAACGAAGAAAGAAACAGAGAAACGAAGAAAGAAACGGAGAAACGAAGAAAGAAACGGAGAAACGAACAAAGATACGGAGAAACGAACAAAGAAACGGAGAAACGAAGAAAGAAACGGAGAAATAAATGGAGAAACGAAGACAAACGGAGAAACGAACAAGGAAACGGAGAAACGAAGAAAGAAACGGAGAAACGAAGAAAGAGACGGAGAAACGAACAAAGAAACGATGAAACGATGAAAGAAACGGAGAAACGAAGAAAGAAACGGAGAAACGAAGAAAGAAACGGAGAAACGACGAAAGAAACGGAGAAACGAAGAAAGAAACGGAGAAACGAAGAAAGAAACGGAGAAACGACGAAAGAAACGGAGAAACGAAGAAAGAAACGGAGAAACGAAGAAAGAAACGGAGAAACGAAGAAAGAAACGGAGATACGGTGAAAGAAACGGAGTAACGAAGAAAGAAACGGAGAAACGAACAAAGAAACGGAGAAACGAACAAAGAAACGGAGAAACGAAGAAAGAAACGGAGAAACGAAGAAAGAAACGGAGAAACGAAGAAAGAAATGGAGATACGAACAAAGAAACGGAGATACGAACAAAGAAACGGCGAAACGAATAAAGAAACGGAGGAACGGAGAAATAAACGGAGAAACCAAGAAATAAACGGAGAAACGAAGAAATAAACGGAGAAACGAAGAAAGAAACGGAGAAACGAAGAAAGAAACGGAGAAACGAAGAAAGAAACGGAGAAACGAAGAAAGAAATGGAGAAACGAAGAAGGAAATGGAGATACGAACAAAGAAACGGAGAAACGAACAAAGAAACGGCGAAACGAAGAAAGAAACGGAGGAACGGAGAAATAAACGGAGAAACGAAGAAATAAACGGAGAAACGAAGAAATAAACGGAGAAACGAAGAAAGAAACGGAGAAACGAAGAAAGAAACGGAGAAACGAACAAAGAAACGATGAAACGATGAAAGAAACGGAGAAACGAAGAATGAAACGGAGAATCGGAGAAATAAATTGAGAAACGAACAAAAAACGGTGAAACGTAGAAACGGAAAAATCGAGAAACGGAGAAACGCAGAAACCGAGAAACGGAGAAACCGAGAGACGGAGAAACGGAGAAACCGAGAAACGGAGAAACGGAGAAACAGAGAAACCGAGAAACGGAGAAACGGAGAAACGCAGAAACGGAGAAACGGAGAAACCGAGAAAAGGAGAAACGGAGAAACCGTGAAACGGAGAAACCGAGAAACGGCGAAACGGAGAAACGGAGAAACGGAGATACCGAGAAACGGAGAAACCGAGAAACCGAGAAACGGAGAAACGGAGAAACGGAGAAACGGAGAAACGGAGAAACGGAGAAACGGAGAAACGGAGAAACGGAGAAACGGAGAAACGAAGAAACGAAGGAAGAAACGGAGAAACGAAGAAAGAAACGGAGAAATGAAGAAAGAAACGAAGAAACGAAGAAAGAACCGGAGAAACGAAGAAAGAAACGAAGAAACCAACAAAGAAACGGAGAAACGAACAAAGAAACGGGGAAACGAACAAAGAAACGAAGAAGCGGAGAAACGAACAAAGAAACGGAGAAACGAAGAAAGAAACGGAGAAACGAACAAAGAAACGGAGAATCGACCAAAAAACGGAGAAACGAACAAAGAAACGGAGAAACGGACAAAGAAACGGAGAAATGGAGAAATAAATGGAGAAACGAACAAGTAAACGGAGAAACGAAGAAAGAAACGGAGAATCGGAGAAATAAATGGAGAAACGAAGAAATAAACGGAGAAACGAAGAAAGGAACGGAGAAACGAACGAAGAAACGGAGAAACGTTGAAAGAAACGGAGAAACGAAGAAAGAAACGTAGAAACGAAGAAAGAAACGGAGAAACGAAGAAAGAAACTGAGAAACGAAGAAAGAAACGGAGAAACGAAGAAAGAAACGGAGAATCGGAGAAAGGAACGGAGAAACGAACGAAGAAACGGAGAAACGTTGAAAGAAACGGAGAAACGAAGAAAGAAACGTAGAAACGAAGAAAGAAACGGAGAAACGAAGAAAGAAACGGAGAATCGGAGAAATAAATGGAGAAACGAAGAAATAAACCGAGAAACGGAGAAAGAAACGGAGAAACGAACAAAGAAACGGAGAAACGAACAAAGAAACGGAGAAACGAACAAAGAAACGGAGAAACGAACAAAGAAACGGAGAAACGAACAAAGAAACGGAGAAACGAACAAAGAAATAGAGAAACGAACAAAGAAACGGAGAATCGAAAGAAGAGACGGAGAAACGAACAAAGAAACGGAGAATCGACCAAAAAACGTAGAAACGAACAAAGAAACGGAGAAACGACCAAAAAACGGAGAAACGAACAAAGAAACGGAGAAACGGACAAAGAAACGGAGAAACGGAGAAATAAATGGAGAAGCGAACAAGTAAACGGAGAAACGAAGAAAGAAACGGAGAATCGGAGAAATAAATGGAGAAATGAAGAAATAAACGGAGAAACGAACAAGAAACGGAGAAACAAAGAAAGAAACGGAGAAACGAAGAAAGGAACGGAGAAACGAAGAAAGAAACGTAGAAAACGAAGAAAGAAACGGAGAAACGAAGAAAGAAACTGAGAAACGAAGAAAGAAACGGAGAAACGAACAAAGATACGGAGAAACGAACAAAGAAACGGAGAAACGAAGAAAGAAACGGAGAAATAAATGGAGAAACGAAGACAAACGGAGAAACGAACAAGGAAACGGAGAAACGAAGAAAGAAACGGAGAAACGAAGAAAGAAACGGAGAAACGAACAAAGAAACGATGAAACGATGAAAGAAACGGAGAAACGAAGAAAGAAACGGAGAAACGAAGAAAGAAACGGAGAAACGACGAAAGAAACGGAGAAACGAAGAAAGAAACGGAGAAACGAAGAAAGAAACGGAGAAACGACGAAAGAAACGGAGAAACGAAGAAAGAAACGGAGAAACGAAGAAAGAAACGGAGAAACGAAGAAAGAAACGGAGATACGGTGAAAGAAACGGAGTAACGAAGAAAGAAACGGAGAAACGAACAAAGAAACGGAGAAACGAACAAAGAAACGGAGAAACGAAGAAAGAAACGGAGAAACGAAGAAAGAAACGGAGAAACGAAGAAAGAAATGGAGATACGAACAAAGAAACGGAGATACGAACAAAGAAACGGCGAAACGAATAAAGAAACGGAGGAACGGAGAAATAAACGGAGAAACCAAGAAATAAACGGAGAAACGAAGAAATAAACGGAGAAACGAAGAAAGAAACGGAGAAACGAAGAAAGAAACGGAGAAACGAAGAAAGAAACGGAGAAACGAAGAAAGAAATGGAGAAACGAAGAAGGAAATGGAGATACGAACAAAGAAACGGAGAAACGAACAAAGAAACGGCGAAACGAAGAAAGAAACGGAGGAACGGAGAAATAAACGGAGAAACGAAGAAATAAACGGAGAAACGAAGAAATAAACGGAGAAACGAAGAAAGAAACGGAGAAACGAAGAAAGAAACGGAGAAACGAACAAAGAAACGATGAAACGATGAAAGAAACGGAGAAACGAAGAATGAAACGGAGAATCGGAGAAATAAATTGAGAAACGAACAAAAAACGGTGAAACGTAGAAACGGAAAAATCGAGAAACGGAGAAACGCAGAAACCGAGAAACGGAGAAACCGAGAGACGGAGAAACGGAGAAACCGAGAAACGGAGAAACGGAGAAACAGAGAAACCGAGAAACGGAGAAACGGAGAAACGCAGAAACGGAGAAACGGAGAAACCGAGAAAAGGAGAAACGGAGAAACCGTGAAACGGAGAAACCGAGAAACGGCGAAACGGAGAAACGGAGAAACGGAGATACCGAGAAACGGAGAAACCGAGAAACCGAGAAACGGAGAAACGGAGAAACGGAGAAACGGAGAAACGGAGAAACGGAGAAACGGAGAAACGGAGAAACGGAGAAACGGAGAAACGAAGAAACGAAGGAAGAAACGGAGAAACGAAGAAAGAAACGGAGAAATGAAGAAAGAAACGAAGAAACGAAGAAAGAACCGGAGAAACGAAGAAAGAAACGAAGAAACCAACAAAGAAACGGAGAAACGAACAAAGAAACGGGGAAACGAACAAAGAAACGAAGAAGCGGAGAAACGAACAAAGAAACGGAGAAACGAAGAAAGAAACGGAGAAACGAACAAAGAAACGGAGAATCGACCAAAAAACGGAGAAACGAACAAAGAAACGGAGAAACGGACAAAGAAACGGAGAAATGGAGAAATAAATGGAGAAACGAACAAGTAAACGGAGAAACGAAGAAAGAAACGGAGAATCGGAGAAATAAATGGAGAAACGAAGAAATAAACGGAGAAACGAAGAAAGGAACGGAGAAACGAACGAAGAAACGGAGAAACGTTGAAAGAAACGGAGAAACGAAGAAAGAAACGTAGAAACGAAGAAAGAAACGGAGAAACGAAGAAAGAAACTGAGAAACGAAGAAAGAAACGGAGAAACGAAGAAAGAAACGGAGAATCGGAGAAACGAACGAAGAAACGGAGAAACGTTGAAAGAAACGGAGAAACGAAGAAAGAAACGTAGAAACGAAGAAAGAAACGGAGAAACGAAGAAAGAAACGGAGAATCGGAGAAATAAATGGAGAAACGAAGAAATAAACCGAGAAACGGAGAAAGAAACGGAGAAACGAACAAAGAAACGGAGAAACGAACAAAGAAACGGAGAAACGAACAAAGAAACGGAGAAACGAACAAAGAAACGGAGAAACGAACAAAGAAACGGAGAAACGAACAAAGAAATAGAGAAACGAACAAAGAAACGGAGAATCGAAAGAAGAGACGGAGAAACGAACAAAGAAACGGAGAATCGACCAAAAAACGTAGAAACGAACAAAGAAACGGAGAAACGACCAAAAAACGGAGAAACGAACAAAGAAACGGAGAAACGGACAAAGAAACGGAGAAACGGAGAAATAAATGGAGAAGCGAACAAGTAAACGGAGAAACGAAGAAAGAAACGGAGAATCGGAGAAATAAATGGAGAAATGAAGAAATAAACGGAGAAACGAACAAGAAACGGAGAAACAAAGAAAGAAACGGAGAAACGAAGAAAGGAACGGAGAAACGAAGAAAGAAACGTAGAAAACGAAGAAAGAAACGGAGAAACGAAGAAAGAAACTGAGAAACGAAGAAAGAAACGGAGAAACGAAGAAAGAAACGGAGAATCGGAGAAAGGAACGGAGAAACGTACGAAGAAACGGAGAAACGTTGAAAGAAACGGAGAAACGAAGAAAGAAACGTAGAAACGAAGAAAGAAACGGAGAAACGAAGAAAGTAACGGAGAATCGGAGAAATAAATGGAGAAACGAAGAAATAAACCGAGAAACGGAGAAAGAAACGGAGAAACGAACAAAGAAACGGAGAAACGAACAAAGAAACGGAGAAACGAACAAAGAAACGGAGAAACGAACAAAGAAATAGAGAAACGAACAAAGAAACGGAGAATCGAACGAAGAGACGGAGAAACGAACAAAGAAACGGAGAAACGGAGAAATAAATGGAGCAACGAAGAAATAAACGGAGAAACGAACAAAGAAACGGAGAAACGGAGAAACGAACAAAGAAACGGAGAAACGAAGAAAGAAACGGAGAAACGAACAAAGAAACGGAGAATCGAACAAAGAAACGGAGAAACGAACAAAGAAACGGAGAAACGAAGAAAGAAACGAAGACACGTAGAAATAAATGGAGAAACGAACGAAGGAACGGAGAAACGAACAAAGAAACGGAGAAACGGAGAAATAAATGGAGCAACGAAGAAATAAACGGAGAATCGAAAAAAGAAACGGAGGAACGAAGAAAAAAACGGAAAACCGATGAAAGAAACGGAGAAACAAAGAAAGAAACGATGAAACGATGAAAGAAACGGAGAAACGAAGAATGAAACGGAGAATCGGAGAAATAAATTGAGAAACGAACAAAAAACGGTGAAACGGAGAAACGGATAAACCGAGAAACGGAGAAACCGAGAAACCGAGAAACGAAGAACGGACGAAACCGAGAAACGGAGAAACGTTTCTTTCTTCGTTTCTCCGTTTCTTTCTTCGTTTCTCCGTTTCTTCGTTCGTTTCTCCGTTCCTTTGTTCGTTTCTCCGTTTCTTTCTTTGTTTCTCCGTTTCTTTCTTCGTACTCCGTTTCTTTCTTCGTTTCTCCGTTTCTTCGTTCGTTTCTCCGTTCCTTTGTTCGTTTCTCCGTTTCTTTCTTTGTTTCTCCGTTTCTTTCTTCGTTTCTCCGTTTCTTTGTCCGTTTCTCCGTTTCTTTCTTCGTATCTCCGTTTCTTTCTTCGTTTCTCCGTTTCTTTCTTCGTTTCTCCATTTCTTTCCTAGTTTCTCCGTTTCTTTGTTCGTTTCTCCGTTTCTTTCTTCGTTTCTCCGTTTCTTTGTTAGCTTCTCCGTTTCTTTCTCCGATTCTCGGTTTATTTCTTCGTTTCTCCATTTATTTCTCCGACTCTCCGTTTCTTTCTTCGTTTCTCCGTTTCTTTCTTCGTTTCTCCGTTTCTTTCTTCGTTTCTCCGCTTCTTTCTTCGTGTCTCCGTTTCTTTCTTCGTTTCTCCGTTCCTTTGTTCGTTTCTCCGTTTCTTTCTTTGTTTCTCCGTTTCTTTCTTCGTTTCTCCGTTTCTTTGTCTGTTTCTCCGTTTCTTTCTTCGTATCTCCGTTTCTTTCTTCGTTTCTCCGTTTCTTTCTTCGTTTCTCCATTTCTTTCCTAGTTTCTCCGTTTCTTTGTCCGTTTCTCCGTTTCTTTCTTCGTATCTCCGTTTCTTTCTTCGTTTCTCCGTTTCTTTCTTCGTTTCTCCATTTCTTTCCTAGTTTCTCCGTTTCTTTGTTCGTTTCTCCGTTTCTTTCTTCGTTTCTTTGTTCGTTTCTCCGTTTCTTTCTTCGTTTCTCCGTTTCTTTGTTCGCTTCTCCGTTTCTTTCTCCGATTCTCGGTTTATTTCTTCGTTTCTCCATTTATTTCTCCGTTTCTACGTTTCTTTCTTCGTTACTCCGTTTCTTTCATCGTTTCTTCGTTTCTCCGTTTCTTTCTTCGTTTCTCCGTTTATATCTTTGTTTCTCCATTTATTTCTCCGTTTCTTTCTTCGTTTCTCCGTTTCATTCTTCGTTTCTCCGTTTCTTTCTTCGTTTCTCCGTTTCTTTCTTCGTTTCTCCGTTTCTTTCTTCGTTTCTCCGTTTCTTTCATCGTTTCTCCGTCTCTTTCTTCGTTTCTCCGTTTCTTTCTTCGTTTCTCCGTTTCTTTCATCGTTTCTCCGTCTCTTTCTTCGTTTCTCCGTTTCTATCTTCGTTTCTCCGTTTCTTTCTTCGTTTCTCCGTTTCTATATTCGTTTCTCCGTTTCTTTCTTCATTTCTCCGTTTCTTTGTTCGTTTCTCCGTTTCTTTGTTCGTTTCTCCGTTTCTTTGTTCGTTTCTCCGTTTCTTTGTTCGTTTCTCCGTTTCTTTGTTCGTTTCTCCGTTTCTTTCTCCGTTTCTCGGTTTATTTCTTCGTTTCTCCGTATCTTTCTTCGTTTCTCCGTTTCTTTCTTCGTTTCTCCGTTTCTTTCTTCGTTACTCCGTTTCTTTCTTCGTTTCTCCGTTTCATTCTTCGTTTCTCCGTTTATTTCTTCGTTTCTCCATTTATTTCTTCGTTTCTCCGTATCTTTCTTCGTTTCTCCGTTTCTTTCTTCGTTTCTCCGTTTCTTTCTTCGTTACTCCGTTTCTTTCTTCGTTTCTCCGTTTCATTCTTCGTTTCTCCGTTTATTTCTTCGTTTCTCCATTTATTTCTGCGTTTCTCCGCTTCTTTCATCGTTCCTCCGATTCTTTGTTCGTTTCTCCGTCTCTTTGATCGTTTCTCCGTTTCTTTCTTCGTTTCTCCGTTTCTTTCTTCGTTTCTCCGTTTCTCTCTTCGTTTCTCCGTTTCTTTGTTCTTTTCTCCGTTTATTTCTTCGTTTCTCCATTTATTTCTGCGTTTCTCCGCTTCTTTCTTCGTTTCTCCGATTCTTTGTTCGTTTCTCCGTCTCTTTGATCGTTTCTCCGTTTCTTTCTTCGTTTCTCCGTTTCTTTCTTCGTTTCTCCGTTTCTCTCTTCGTTTCTCCGTTTCTTTGTTCGTTTCTCCGTTTATTTCTTCGTTTCTCCATTTATTTCTTCGTTTCTCCCTATCTTTCTTCGGTTCTCCATTTCTTTCTTCGTTTCTCCGTTTCTTTGTTCGTTTCTCCATTTCTTTGTTCGTTTCTCCGTTTCTTTGTTCGTTTCTCCGTTTCTTTGTTCGTTTCTCTGTTTGTTTCTTCGTTTCTCCATTTATTTCTTCGTTTCTCCGTATCTTTCTTCGTTTCTCTGTTTCTTTCTTCGTTTCTCCGTTTCTTTCTTCGTTTCTCCGTTTCTTTGTTCTTTTCTCCGTTTATTTCTTCGTTTCTCCATTTATTTCTGCGTTTCTCCGCTTCTTTCTTCGTTTCTCCGATTCTTTGTTCGTTTCTCCGTCTCTTTGATCGTTTCTCCGTTTCTTTCTTCGTTTCTCCGTATCTTTCTTCGTTTCTCTGTTTCTTTCTTCGTTTCTCCGTTTCATTCTTCGTTTCTCCGTTTATTTCTTCGTTTCCCCATTTATTTCTCCGTTTCTCCGATTCTTTCTTCGTTACTCCGTTTCTTTCATCGTATCTCCGTTTCTTTCTTCGTTTCTCCGTGTCTTTCTTCGTTTCTCCGTTTCTTTCTTCGCTTCGTCTTTCTTTCTTCGAATCTCAGTTTCCTTGTTCGTTTCTCCGTTTATTTCTTCGTTTCTCCATCTAGTTCTGCGTTTCTCCGCTTCTTTCTTCGTTTCTCCGATTCTTTCTTCGTTTCTCCGTTTCTTTGATCGTTTCTCCGTTTCTTTCTTCGTTTCTCCGTTTCTCTCTTCGTTTCTCCGTTTCTTTCTTCGTTTCGTGTTTCTTTCTTCGAATCTCCGTTTCCTTGTTCGTTTCTCCGTTTATTTCTTCGTTTTTCCATTTAGTTCTGCGTTTCTCCGCTTCTTTCTTCGTTTCTCCGTTTCTTTCTTCGTTTCTCCGTTAGCTTCTTCGTTTCTCCGTTTCTTTCTTCGTTTCTCCGTTTCTTTCTTCGTTTCTCCGTTTCTTTCTTCGTTTCTCCGTTTCTTCCTTCGTTTCTCCGTTTCTTTCTTCGTATCTCCGTTTCTCCGTTTCTTTCTTCGTTTCTCCGTTTCTTTCTTCGAATCTCCGTTTCCTTGTTCGTTTCTCCGTTTATTTCTTCGTTTCTCCATTTATTTCTCCGTTTCTCCGTTTCTTTGTTCGTTTCTCCGTTTCTTTCTTCGTTTCTCCGTTTCTTTCTTCGTATCTCCGTTTCTTTCTTCGTTTCTTCGTTTCATTCTTCATTTCTCCGTTTCTTTCTTCGTTTCACCGTTTCTTCCTTCGTCTCATCGTTTCTCCGTTTCTCCGTTTCTCGGTTTATTCCTTCGTTTCTCCATTTATTTCTCCGATTCTCCGTTTCTTTCTTCGTTTCTTCGTTTCTTTCATCGTAACTCCGTTTCTTTCTTCGTTTCTTCGTTTCTTTCTTCGTTACTCCGTTTCTTTCTCCGATTCTCGGTTTATTTATTCGTTGCTCCATCTATTTCTCCGATTCTGTGTTTCTTTCTTCGTTTCTTTCTTCGTTTCCCTGTTTCTTCCTTCGTTTCATCGTTTCTCCGTTTCTCCGTTTGTCGGCTTATTCCTTCGTTTCTCCATTTATTTCTCCGATTCTCCGTTTCTTTCTTCGTTTCTTCGTTTCCTTCATCGTTACTGCGTTTCTTTCTTCGTTTCTCCGTTTCTTTCTTCGTTTCTCCGTTTCTTTCTTCGTTTCTCCGTTTGCTTTTTCGATTCTCCGTTTATTTCTTCGTTTCTCCGTTTCCTTCTTCGTTTCCCTGTTTCTTCCTTCGTTTCATCGTTTCTCCATTTCTCCGTTTCTCGGTTTCTTCCTTCGTTTCTCCATTTATTTCTCCGATTCTCCGTTTCTTTCTTCGTTTCATCCTTCGTTTCTCCGTTTCTTTCTTCGTTTCTTCCTTCGTTTCTCCGTTTCTTTCTTCGTATCCCCGTTTCTTTCTTCGTTTCTGCGTTTCTTTCTTCGTTTCTCCGTTTCTTTGTTCGTTTCTCCGTTTCTTTGTTCGTTTCTCCGTTTCTTTGTTCGTTTCCCCGTTTCTTTGTTCGTTTCTCCGTTTCTTTCTTCGTTTCTCCGTTTCTTTGTTCGTTTCTCCGTTTCTTTCTCCGTTTCTCGGTCTATTTCTTCGTTTCTCCATTTATTTCTCCGATTCTCCGTTTCTTTCTTCGTTTCTCCGATTCTTTCTTCGTTTCTCCGTTTATTTCTTCGTTTCTCCGTTTCTTTCTCCGTTTCTCCGTTTCTTTCTTCGTTTCTCCGTTTATTTCTTCGTTTCTCCATTTATTTCTCCGTTTCTCCGTTTCTTTGTTCGTTTCTCCGTTTCTTTGTTCGTTTCTCCGTTTCTTTGTTCGTTTCTCCGTTTCTTTCTTCGTTTCTCCGTTTCTTTCATCGAATCTCTGTTTATTTGTTCGTTTCTCCGTTTATTTCTTCGATTCTCCATTTATTTCTCCGTTTCTCCGTTTCTATGTTCGTTTCTCCGTTTCTTTGTTCGTTTCTCCGTTTCTTTGTTCGTTTCTCCGTTTCTTTCTTCGATTCTCCGTTTCTGTCTTCGTATCTCCGTTTCTTTCTTCGTTTCTTCGTTTCATTCTTCATTTCTCCGTTTCTTTCTTCGTTTCACCGTTTCTTCCTTCGTCTCATCGTTTCTCCGTTTCTCCGTTTCTCGGTTTATTCCTTCGTTTCTCCATTTATTTCTCCGATTCTGCGTTTCTTTCTTCGTTTTTTCGTTTCTTTCATCGTAACTCCAATTCTTTGTTCGTTTCTCCGTTTCTTTCTTCGTTTCTCCGTTTCTTTCTTCGAATCTCTGTTTCCTTGTTCGTTTCTCCGTTTATTTCTTCGTTTCTCCATTTATTTCTCCGTTTCTCCGTTTATTTCTTCGTTTCTCCATTTATTTCTCCGTTTCTCCGTTTCTTTGTTCGTTTCTCCATTTATTTCTCCGTTTCTCCGTTCCTCTCTTCGTTTCTCCGTTTCTTTCTTCGTTTCTCCGTTTCTTTCTTCGTATCTCCGTTTCTTCCTTCGTTTCATCGTTTCTCCATTTCTCCGTTTCTCGGTTTCTTCCTTCGTTTCTCCATTTATTTCTCCGATTCTCCGTTTCTTTCTTCGTTTCTTCCTTCGTTTCTCCGTTTCTTTCTTCGTTTCTTTCTTCGTTTCGCCGTTTCTTTCTTCGTATCCCCGTTTCTTTCTTCGTTTCTCCATTTCTTTCTTCGACTCTCCGTTTCTTTCTCCGTTTCCTGGTCCGTTTCTCCGTTTATTTCTTCGTTTCTCCATTTATTTCTCCGTTTCTCCGTTTCTTTCTTCGTTTCTTCCTTCGTTTCTCCGTTTCTTTCTTCGTTTCTTCCTTCGTTTCTCCGTTTCTTTCTTCGTATCCCCGTTTCTTTCTACGTTTCTGCGTTTCTTTCTTCGTTTTTCCGTTTCTTTGTTCGTTTCTCCGTTTCTTTGTTCGTTTCTCCGTTTCTTTGTTCGTTTCTCCGTTTCTTTCTTCGTTTCTCCGTTTATTTCTTCGTTTCTCCGTTTCTTTCTTCGTTTCTTCGTTTCTTTGTTCGTTTCTCCGTTTCTTTGTTCGTTTCTCCGTTTCTTTCTTCGTTTCTCCGTTTCTTTCTTCGTATCTCCGTTTCTTCCTTCGTTTCATCGTTTCTCCATTTCTCCGTTTCTCGGTTTCTTCCTTCGTTTCTCCATTTATTTCTCCGATTCTCCGTTTCTTTCTTCGTTTCTTCCTTCGTTTCTCCGTTTCTTTCTTCGTTTCTTTCTTCGTTTCGCCGTCTCTTTCTTCGTATCCCCGTTTCTTTCTTCGTTTCTCCATTTCTTTCTTCGACTCTCCGTTTCTTTCTCCGTTTCCTGGTCCGTTTCTCCGTTTATTTCTTCGTTTCTCCATTTATTTCTCCGTTTCTCCGTTTCTTTCTTCGTTTCTTCCTTCGTTTCTCCGTTTCTTTCTTCGTTTCTTCCTTCGTTTCTCCGTTTCTTTCTTCGTATCCCCGTTTCTTTGTTCGTTTCTCCGTTTCTTTCTTCGTTTCTCCGTTCCTTTGTTCGTTTCTCCGTTTCTTTCTCCGTTTCTCGGTCTATTTCTTCGTTTCTCCATTTATTTCTCCGATTCTCCGTTTCTTTCTTCGTTTCTCCGATTCTTTCTTCGTTTCTCCGTTTATTTCTTCGTTTCTCCGTTTCTTTCTCCGATTCTCCGTTTCTTTCTTCGTTTCTTCCTTCGTTTCTCCGTTTCTTTCTTCGTTTCTTTCTTCGTTTCGCCGTCTCTTTCTTCGTATCCCCGTTTCTTTCTTCGTTTCTCCATTTCTTTCTTCGACTCTCCGTTTCTTTCTCCGTTTCCTGGTCCGTTTCTCCGTTTATTTCTTCGTTTCTCCATTTATTTCTCCGTTTCTCCGTTTCTTTCTTCGTTTCTTCCTTCGTTTCTCCGTTTCTTTCTTCGTTTCTTCCTTCGTTTCTCCGTTTCTTTCTTCGTATCCCCGTTTCTTTGTTCGTTTCTCCGTTTCTTTCTTCGTTTCTCCGTTCCTTTGTTCGTTTCTCCGTTTCTTTCTCCGTTTCTCGGTCTATTTCTTCGTTTCTCCATTTATTTCTCCGATTCTCCGTTTCTTTCTTCGTTTCTCCGATTCTTTCTTCGTTTCTCCGTTTATTTCTTCGTTTCTCCGTTTCTTTCTCCGTTTCTCCGTTTCTTTCTTCGTTTCTCCGTTTATTTCTTCGTTTCTCCATTTCTTTCTTCGTTTCCCCGTTTCTTTCTTCGTTTCATCGTTTCTTTCTTCGTTACTCCGTTTCGTTCTTCGTTTCTCCGTTTCTTTCTTCGTTTCTCCGTTTCTTTCTTCGTTTCTCCGTTTATTTCTTCGTTTCTCCATTTATTTCTCCGTTTCTCCGTTTCTTTGTTCGTTTCTCCGTTTCTTTCTTTGTTTCTCCGTTTCTTTCTTCGATTCTCCGTTTATTTCTTCGTTTCTCCATTTATTTCTTCGTTTCTTCGTTTCCTTGTTCGTTTCTCCGTTTATTTCTTCGTTTCTCCATTTATTTCTCCGTTTCTTCGTTTCTTTCTTCGTTTCTCCATTTATTTCTCCGTTTCTACGTTTCTTTCTTCATTTCTCCGTTTCTTTCTTCGTTTCTCCGTTTCTTTCTTCGTTTCTCCGTTTCTTTGTTCGTTTCTCCGTTTCTTTGTTCGTTTCTCCGTTTATTTCTTCGTTTCTCCATTTATTTCTCCGTTTCTCCGTTTCTTTCTTCGTTTCTCCGTTTCTTTCTTCCTTTCTCCGTTTCTTTGTTCGTTTCTCCGTTTCTTTGTTCGTTTCTCCGTTTCTTTGTTCGTTTCCCCGTTTCTTTGTTCGTTTCCCCGTTTCTTTCTTCGTTTCATCGTTTCTTTCTTCGTTACTCCGTTTCGTTCTTCGTTTCTCCGTTTCTTTCTTCGTTTCTCCGTTTCTTTCTTCGTTTCTCCGTTTATTTCTTCGTTTCTCCATTTATTTCTCCGTTTCTCCGTTTCTTTGTTCGTTTCTCCGTTTCTTTCTTTGTTTCTCCGTTTCTTTCTTCGATTCTCCGTTTATTTCTTCGTTTCTCCATTTATTTCTTCGTTTCTTCGTTTCCTTGTTCGTTTCTCCGTTTATTTCTTCGTTTCTCCATTTATTTCTCCGTTTCTTCGTTTCTTTCTTCGTTTCTCCATTTATTTCTCCGTTTCTACGTTTCTTTCTTCATTTCTCCGTTTCTTTCTTCGTTTCTCCGTTTCTTTCTTCGTTTCTCCGTTTCTTTCTCCGTTTCTCGGTCTATTTCTTCGTTTCTCCATTTATTTCTCCGATTCTCCGTTTCTTTCTTCGTTTCTCCGATTCTTTCTTCGTTTCTCTGTTTATTTCTTCGTTTCTCCGTTTCTTTCTCCGTTTCTCCGTTTCTTTCTTCGCTTCTCCGTTTATTTCTTCGTTTCTCCATTTCTTTCTCCGTTTCCCCCTTTCTTTCTTCGTTTCATCGTTTCTTTCTTCGTTACTCCGTTTCGTTCTTCGTTTCTCCGTTTCTTTCTTCGTTTCTCCGTTTCTTTCTTCGTTTCTCCGTTTATTTCTTCGTTTCTCCATTTATTTCTCCGTTTCTCGGTATCTTTGTTCGTTTCTCCGTTTATTTCTTCGTTTCTCCATTTATTTCTTCGTTTCTTCGTTTCCTTGTTCGTTTCTCCGTTTCTTTCTCCGTTTCTCGGTTAATTTCTTCGTTTCTCCATTTATTTCTCCGTTTCTTCGTTTCTTTCTCCGTTTCTCCATTTATTTCTTCGTTTCTCCATTTATTTCTCCGTTTCTTCGTTTCTTTCTTCGTTTCTCCATTTATTTCTCCGTTTCTACGTTTCTTTCTTCGTTACTCCGTTTCTTCCTTCGTTTCTCCATTTATTTCTCCGATTCTCCGTTTCTTTCTTCGTTTCTTCCTTCGTTTCTCCGTTTCTTTCTTCGTTTCTTTCTTCGTTTCGCCGTTTCTTTCTTCGTATCCCCGTTTCTTTCTTCGTTTCTCCATTTCTTTCTTCGACTCTCCGTTTCTTTCTCCGTTTCCTGGTCCGTTTCTCCGTTTATTTCTTCGTTTCTCCATTTATTTCTCCGTTTCTCCGTTTCTTTCTTCGTTTCTTCCTTCGTTTCTCCGTTTCTTTCTTCGTTTCTTCCTTCGTTTCTCCGTTTCTTTCTTCGTATCCCCGTTTCTTTGTTCGTTTCTCCGTTTCTTTCTTCGTTTCTCCGTTCCTTTGTTCGCTTCTCCGTTTCTTTCTCCGTTTCTCGGTCTATTTCTTCGTTTCTCCATTTATTTCTCCGATTCTCCGTTTCTTTCTTCGTTTCTCCGATTCTTTCTTCGTTTCTCCGTTTATTTCTTCGTTTCTCCGTTTCTTTCTCCGTTTCTCCGTTTCTTTCTTCGTTTCTCCGTTTATTTCTTCGTTTCTCCATTTCTTTCTTCGTTTCCCCGTTTCTTTCTTCGTTTCATCGTTTCTTTCTTCGTTTCTCCATTTATTTCTCCGTTTCTTCGTTTCTTTCTCCGTTTCTCCATTTATTTCTTCGTTTCTCCATTTATTTCTCCGTTTCTTCGTTTCTTTCTTCGTTTCTCCATTTATTTCTCCGTTTCTACGATTCTTTCTTCGTTACTCCGTTTCTTTCTTCGTTTCTCCATTTATTTCATCGTTTCTCCGTATCTTTCTTCGTTTCTCCGTTTCTTTCTTCTTTTCTCCGTTTCATTCTTCGTTAGTCCGTTTCTTTCTTCGTTTCTCCGTTTCATTCTTCGTTTCTCCGTTTATTTCTTCGTTTCTCCATTTATCTCTGCGTTTCTCCGTTTCTTTCTTTGTTTCTCCGATTCTTTGTTCGTTTCTCCGTTCCTTTGATCGTTTCTCCGTTTCTTTCTTCGTTTCTCCGTTTCTCTCTTCGTTTCTCCGTTTCTTTGTTCGTTTCTCCGTTTATTTCTTCGTTTCTCCATTTATTTCTGCGTTTCTCCGCTTCTTTCATCGTTTCTCCGATTCTTTGTTCGTTTCTCCGTTCCTTTGATCGTTTCTCCGTTTCTTTCTTCGTTTCTCCGTTTCTCTCTTCGTTTCTCCGTTTCTTTGTTCGTTTCTCCGTTTATTTCTTCGTTTCTCCATTTATTTCTTTGTTTCTCCGTTTCATTCTTCGTTTCTCCGTTTATTTCTTCGTTTCTCCATTTATTTCTTCGTTTCTCCGTATCTTTCTTCGTTTCTCCGTTTATTTCTTCGTTTCTCCGTTTCTTTCTCCGTTTCTCCGTTTCTTTCTTCGCTTCTCCGTTTATTTCTTCGTTTCTCCATTTCTTTCTCCGTTTCCCCGTTTCTTTCTTCGTTTCATCGTTTCTTTCTTCGTTACTCCGTTTCGTTCTTCGTTTCTCCGTTTCTTTCTTCGTTTCTCCGTTTCTTTCTTCGTTTCTCCGTTTATTTCTTCGTTTCTCCATTTATTTCTCCGTTTCTCGGTTTCTTTGTTCGTTTCTCCGTTTCTTTCTTTGTTTCTCCGTTTCTTTCTTCGATTCTCCGTTTATTTCTTCGTTTCTCCATTTATTTCTTCGTTTCTTCGTTTCCTTGTTCGTTTCTCCGTTTCTTTCTCCGTTTCTCGGTTAATTTCTTCGTTTCTCCATTTATTTCTCCGTTTCTTCGTTTCTTTCTTCGTTTCTCCATTTATTTCTTCGTTTCTCCATTTATTTCTCCGTTTCTTCGTTTCTTTCTTCGTTTCTCCATTTATTTCTCCGTTTCTACGTTTCTTTCTTCATTTCTCCGTTTCTTTCTTCGTTTCTCCGTTTCTTTCTTCGTTTCTCCGTTTCTTTCTCCGTTTCTCGGTCTATTTCTTCGTTTCTCCATTTATTTCTCCGATTCTCCGTTTCTTTCTTCGTTTCTCCGATTCTTTCTTCGTTTCTCCGTTTATTTCTTCGTTTCTCCGTTTCTTTCTCCGTTTCTCCGTTTCTTTCTTCGTTTCTCCGTTTATTTCTTCGTTTCTCCATTTCTTTCTTCGTTTCCCCGTTTCTTTCTTCGTTTCATCGTTTCTTTCTTCGTTACTCCGTTTCGTTCTTCGTTTCTCCGTTTCTTTCTTCGTTTCTCCGTTTCTTTCTTCGTTTCTCCATTTATTTCTCCGTTTCTTCGTTTCTTTCTCCGTTTCTCCATTTATTTCTTCGTTTCTCCATTTATTTCTCCGTTTCTTCGTTTCTTTCTTCGTTTCTCCATTTATTTCTCCGTTTCTACGTTTCTTTCTTCGTTACTCCGTTTCTTTCTTCGTTTCTCCATTTATTTCATCGTTTCTCCGTATCTTTCTTCGTTTCTCCGTTTCTTTCTTCGTTTCTCCGTTTCATTCTTCGTTAGTCCGTTTCTTTCTTCGTTTCTCCGTTTCATTCTTCGTTTCTCCGTTTATTTCTTCGTTTCTCCATTTATCTCTGCGTTTCTCCGTTTCTTTCTTTGTTTCTCCGATTCTTTGTTCGTTTCTCCGTTCCTTTGATCGTTTCTCCGTTTCTTTCTTCGTTTCTCCGTTTCTCTCTTCGTTTCTCCGTTTCTTTGTTCGTTTCTCCGTTTATTTCTTCGTTTCTCCATTTATTTCTGCGTTTCTCCGCTTCTTTCATCGTTTCTCCGATTCTTTGTTCGTTTCTCCGTTCCTTTGATCGTTTCTCCGTTTCTTTCTTCGTTTCTCCGTTTCTCTCTTCGTTTCTCCGTTTCTTTGTTCGTTTCTCCGTTTATTTCTTCGTTTCTCCATTTATTTCTTTGTTTCTCCGTTTCATTCTTCGTTTCTCCGTTTATTTCTTCGTTTCTCCATTTATTTCTTCGTTTCTCCGTATCTTTCTTCGTTTCTCCGTTTATTTCTTCGTTTCTCCGTTTCTTTCTCCGTTTCTCCGTTTCTTTCTTCGCTTCTCCGTTTATTTCTTCGTTTCTCCATTTCTTTCTCCGTTTCCCCGTTTCTTTCTTCGTTTCATCGTTTCTTTCTTCGTTACTCCGTTTCGTTCTTCGTTTCTCCGTTTCTTTCTTCGTTTCTCCGTTTCTTTCTTCGTTTCTCCGTTTATTTCTTCGTTTCTCCATTTATTTCTCCGTTTCTCGGTTTCTTTGTTCGTTTCTCCGTTTCTTTCTTTGTTTCTCCGTTTCTTTCTTCGATTCTCCGTTTATTTCTTCGTTTCTCCATTTATTTCTTCGTTTCTTCGTTTCCTTGTTCGTTTCTCCGTTTCTTTCTCCGTTTCTCGGTTAATTTCTTCGTTTCTCCATTTATTTCTCCGTTTCTTCGTTTCTTTCTTCGTTTCTCCATTTATTTCTTCGTTTCTCCATTTATTTCTCCGTTTCTTCGTTTCTTTCTTCGTTTCTCCATTTATTTCTCCGTTTCTACGTTTCTTTCTTCGTTACTCCGTTTCTTTCTTCGTTTCTCCATTTATTTCATCGTTTCTCCGTATCTTTCTTCGTTTCTCCGTTTCTTTCTTCGTTTCTCCGTTTCATTCTTCGTTAGTCCGTTTCTTTCTTCGTTTCTCCGTTTCATTCTTCGTTTCTCCGTTTATTTCTTCGTTTCTCCATTTATCTCTGCGTTTCTCCGCTTCTTTCTTTGTTTCTCCGATTCTTTGTTCGTTTCTCCGTTCCTTTGATCGTTTCTCCGTTTCTTTCTTCGTTTCTCCGTTTCTCTCTTCGTTTCTCCGTTTCTTTGTTCGTTTCTCCGTTTATTTCTTCGTTTCTCCATTTATTTCTTCGTTTCTCCGTTTCATTCTTCGTTTCTCCGTTTATTTCTTCGTTTCTCCATTTATTTCTTCGTTTCTCCGTATCTTTCTTCGTTTCTCCGTTTCTTTCTTCGTTTCTCCGTTTCTTTCTTCGTTTCGCCATTTATTTCCCCGTTTCTCCGTTTCTTTCTTCGTTTCTCCGTTTCTTTGTTCGTTTCTCCGTTTCTCTCTTCGTTTCTCCGTTTCTTTGTTCGTTTCTCCGTTTATTTCTTCGTTTCTCCATTTATTTCTTTGTTTCTCCGTATCTTTCTTCGGTCCTCCATTTCTTTCTTCGTTTCTCCGTTTCTTTGTTCGTTTCTCCGTTTATTTCTTCGTTTCTCCATTTATTTCTTCGTTTCTCCGTATCTTTCTTCGTTTCTCCATTTCTTTCTTCGTTTCTCCGTTTCTTTGTTCGTTTCTCCGTTTCTTTCTCCGTTTCTCGGTTTATTTCTTCGTTTCTCCATTTATTTCTCCGTTTCTCCGTTTCTTTCTTCGTTTCTCCGTTTCTTTGTGCGTTTCTCCGTTTCTTTGTTCGTTTCTCCGTTTATTTCTTCGTTTCTCCATTTATTGCTTCGTTTCTCCGCATCTTTCTTCGATTCTCCATTTCTTTCTTCGTTTCTCCGTTTCTTTGTTCGTTTCTCCATTTCTTTGTTCGTTTCTCCGTTTCTTTGTTCGTTTCTCCGTTTCTTTGTTCGTTTCTCTGTTTGTTTCTTCGTTTCTCCATTTATTTCTTCGTTTCTCCGTATCTTTCTTCGTTTCTCTGTTTCTTTCTTCGTTTCTCCGTTTCTTTCTTCGTTTCTCCGTTTCTTTGTTCGTTTCTCCATTTATTTCTTCGTTTCTCCGTTTATTTCTTCGTTTCTCCGTTTCTTTCTTCGTTTCTCCGTTTCATTCTTCGTTTCTCCGTTTATTTCTTCGTTTCTCCATTTATTTCTGCGTTTCTCCGCTTCGTTCTTCGTTTCTCCGATTCTTTGTTCGTTTCTCCGTTTCTTTGATCTTTTCTCCGTTTCTTTCTTCGTTTCTCCGTTTCTTTCTTCGTTTCTCTGTTTCTTTCTTCGTTTCTCCGTTTCTTTCTTCGTTTCTCCGTTTCTTTGTTCGTTTCTCCGTTTCTTTGTTCGTTTCTCCGTTTCTTTCTTCGTTTCTCCGTTTCTTTGTTCGTTTCTCCATTTATTTCTTCGTTTCTCCGTTTATTTCTTCGTTTCTCCATTTATTGCTTCGTTCCTCCGTATCTTTCTTCGGTTCTCCATTTCTTTCTTCGTTTCTCCGTTTCTTTGTTCGTTTCTCCATTTATTTCTTCGTTTCTCCGTTTATTTCTTCGTTTCTCCATTTATTGCTTCGTTCCTACGAATCCTTCTTCGGTTCTCCATTTCTTTCTTCGTTTCTCGGTTTCTTTGTTCGTTTCTCTGTTTATTTCTTCGTTTCTCCATTTATTTCTTCGTTTCTCCGTATCTTTCTTCGTTTCTCTGTTTCTTTCTTCGTTTCTCCGTTTCATTCTTCGTTTCTCCGTTTATTTCTTCGTTTCCCCATTTATTTCTCCGTTTCTCCGATTCTTTCTTCGTTATTCCGTTTCTTTCATCGTATCTCCGTTTCTTTCTTCGTTTCTCCGTGTCTTTCTTCGTTTCTCCGTTTCTTTCTTCGTTTCGTCTTTCTTTCTTCGAATCTCAGTTTCCTTGTTCGTTTCTCCGTTTATTTCTTCGTTTCTCCATTTAGTTCTGCGTTTCTCCGCTTCTTTCTTGGTTTCTCCGATTCTTTGTTCGTTTCTCCGTTTCTTTGATCGTTTCTCCGTTTCTTTCTTCGTTTCTCCGTTTCTCTCTTCGTTTCTCCGTTTCTTTCTTCGTTTCGTCTTTCTTTCTTCGAATCTCCGTTTCCTTGTTCGTTTCTCCGTTTATTTCTTCGTTTTTCCATTTAGTTCTGCGTTTCTCCGCTTCTTTCTTCGTTTCTCCGTTTCTTTCTTCGTTTCTCCGTTAGCTTCTTCGTTTCTCCGTTTCTTTCTTCGTTTCTCCGGTTCTTTCTTCGTTTCTCCGTTTCTTTCTTCGTTTCTCCGTTTCTTCCTTCGTTTCTCCGTTTCTTTCTTCGTATCTCCGTTTCTTTCTTCGTTTCTCCGTTTCTTTCTTCGTTTCTCCGTTTCTTTCTTCGAATCTCCGTTTCCTTGTTCGTTTCTCCGTTTATTTCTTCGTTTCTCCATTTATTTCTCCGTTTCTCCGTTTCTTTGTTCGTTTCTCCGTTTCTTTGTTCGTTTCTCCGTTTCTTTCTTCGTTTCTCCGTTTCTTTCTTCGTTTCTCCGTTTCTTTCTTCGTATCTCCGTTTCTTTCTTCGTTTCTTCGTTTCATTCTTCATTTCTCCGTTTCTTTCTTCGTTTCACCGTTTCTTCCTTCGTCTCATCGTTTCTCCGTTTCTCCGTTTCTCGGTTTATTCCTTCGTTTCTCCATTTATTTCTCCGATTCTCCGTTTCTTTCTTCGTTTCTTCGTTTCTTTCATCGTAACTCCGTTTCTTTCTTCGTTTCTTCGTTTCTTTCTTCGTTACTCAGTTTCTTTCTCCGATTCTCGGTTTATTTATTCGTTGCTCCATCTATTTCTCCGATTCTGTGTTTCTTTCTTCGTTTCTTTCTTCGTTTCCCTGTTTCTTCCTTCGTTTCATCGTTTCTCCGTTTCTCCGTTTGTTGCTTATTCCTTCGTTTCTCCATTTGTTTCTCCGATTCTCCGTTTCTTTCTTCGTTTCTTCGTTTCCTTCATCGTTACTGCGTTTCTTTCTTCGTTTCTCCGTTTCTTTCTTCGTTTCTCCGTTTCTTTCTTCGTTTCTCCGTTTGCTTTTTCGATTCTCCGTTTATTTCTTCGTTTTTCCGTTTCTTTCTTCGTTTCCCTGTTTCTTCCTTCGTTTCATCGTTTCTCCATTTCTCCGTTTCTCGGTTTCTTCCTTCGTTTCTCCATTTATTTCTCCGATTCTCCGTTTCTTTCTTCGTTTCTTCCTTCGTTTCTCCGTTTCTTTCTTCGTTTCTTCCTTCGTTTCTCCGTTTCTTTCTTCGTATCCCCGTTTCTTTCTTCGTTTCTGCGTTTCTTTCTTCGTTTCTCCGTTTCTTTGTTCGTTTCTCCGTTTCTTTGTTCGTTTCTCCGTTTCTTTGTTCGTTTCCCCGTTTCTTTGTTCGTTTCTCCGTTTCTTTCTTCGTTTCTCCGTTTCTTTCTTCGTTTCTCCGTTTCTTTCTCCGTTTCTCGGTCTATTTCTTCGTTTCTCCATTTATTTCTCCGATTCTCCGTTTCTTTCTTCGTTTCTCCGATTCTTTCTTCGTTTCTCCGTTTATTTCTTCGTTTCTCCGTTTCTTTCTCCGTTTCTCCGTTTCTTTCTTCGTTTCTCCGTTTACTTCTTCGTTTCCCCATTTATTTCTCCGTTTCTCCGTTTCTTTGTTCGTTTCTCCGTTTCTTTGTTCGTTTCTCCGTTTCTTTCTTCGTTTCTCCGTTTCTTTCATCGAATCTCTGTTTCCTTGTTCGTTTCTCCGTTTATTTCTTCGTTTCTCCATTTATTTATCCGTTTCTCCGTTTCTTTGTTCGTTTCTCCGTTTCTTTGTTCGTTTCTCCGTTTCTTTGTTCGTTTCTTCGTTTCTTTCTTCGTTTCTCCGTTCCTTTCTTCGTATCTCCGTTTCTTTCTTCGTTTCTTCGTTTCATTCTTCATTTCTCCGTTTCTTTCTTCGTTTCACCGTTTCTTCCTTCGTCTCATCGTTTCTCCGTTTCTCCGTTTCTCGGTTTATTGCTTCGTTTCTCCATTTATTTCTCCGATTCTCCGTTTCTTTCTTCGTTTTTTCGTTTCTTTCATCGTAACTCCGTTTCTTTGTTCGTTTCTCCGTTTCTTTCTTCGTTTCTCCGTTTCTTTCTTCGAATCTCTGTTTCCTTGTTCGTTTCTCCGTTTCTTTCTTCGTTTCTTCCTTCGTTTCTCCGTTTCTTTCTTCGTATCCCCGTTTCTTTCTTCGTTTCTGCGTTTCTTTCTTCGTTTCTCCGTTTCTTTGTTCGTTTCTCCGTTTCTTTGTTCGTTTCTCCGTTTCTTTGTTCGTTTCCCCGTTTCTTTGTTCGTTTCTCCGTTTCTTTCTTCGTTTCTCCGTTTCTTTCTTCGTTTCTCCGTTTCTTTCTCCGTTTCTCGGTCTATTTCTTCGTTTCTCCATTTATTTCTCCGATTCTCCGTTTCTTTCTTCGTTTCTCCGATTCTTTCTTCGTTTCTCCGTTTATTTCTTCGTTTCTCCGTTTCTTTCTCCGTTTCTCCGTTTCTTTCTTCGTTTCTCCGTTTACTTCTTCGTTTCCCCATTTATTTCTCCGTTTCTCCGTTTCTTTGTTCGTTTCTCCGTTTCTTTGTTCGTTTCTCCGTTTCTTTCTTCGTTTCTCCGTTTCTTTCATCGAATCTCTGTTTCCTTGTTCGTTTCTCCGTTTATTTCTTCGTTTCTCCATTTATTTATCCGTTTCTCCGTTTCTTTGTTCGTTTCTCCGTTTCTTTGTTCGTTTCTCCGTTTCTTTGTTCGTTTCTTCGTTTCTTTCTTCGTTTCTCCGTTCCTTTCTTCGTATCTCCGTTTCTTTCTTCGTTTCTTCGTTTCATTCTTCATTTCTCCGTTTCTTTCTTCGTTTCACCGTTTCTTCCTTCGTCTTATCGTTTCTCCGTTTCTCCGTTTCTCGGTTTATTGCTTCGTTTCTCCATTTATTTCTCCGATTCTCCGTTTCTTTCTTCGTTTTTTCGTTTCTTTCATCGTAACTCCGTTTCTTTGTTCGTTTCTCCGTTTCTTTCTTCGTTTCTCCGTTTCTTTCTTCGAATCTCTGTTTCCTTGTTCGTTTCTCCGTTTATTTCTTCGTTTCTCCATTTATTTCTCCGTTTCTCCGTTTATTTCTTCGTTTCTCCATTTATTTCTCCGTTTCTCCGTTTCTTTGTTCGTTTCTCCGTTTCTTTCTTTGTTTCTCCGTTTCTTTCTTCGATTCTCCGTTTATTTCTTCGTTTCTCCATTTATTTCTCCGTTTCTCCGTTTCTTTGTTCGTTTCTCCGTTTCTTTGTTCGTTTCTCCGTTTCTTTGTTCGTTTCTCCGTTTCTTTGTTCGTTTCTCCGTTTCTTTCTTCGTATCTCCGTTTCTTTCTTCGTTTCTTCGTCTCATTCTTCATTTCTCCGTTTCTTTCTTCGTTTCACCGTTTCTTCCTTCGTCTCATCGTTTCTCCGTTTCTCCGTTTCTCGGTTTATTCCTTCGTTTCTCCATTTATTTCTCCGATTCTCCGTTTCTTTCTTCGTTTCTTCGTTTCTTTCATCGTAACTCCGTTTCTTTCTTCGTTTCTTCGTTTCTTTCTTCGTTACTCCGTTTCTTTCTCCGATTCTCGGTTTATTTATTCGTTGCGCCATCTATTTCTCCGATTCTGTGTTTCTTTCTTCGTTTCCCTGTTTCTTCCTTCGTTTCATCGTTTCTCCGTTTCTCCGTTTGTCGGCTTATTCCTTCGTTTCTCCATTTATTTCTCCGATTCTCCGTTTCTTTCTTCGTTTCTTCGTTTCCTTCATCGTTACTTCGTTTCTTTCTTCGTTTCTCCGTTTCTTTCTTCGTTTCTCCGTTTCTTTCTTCGTTTCTCCGTTTGCTTTTTCGATTCTCCGTTTATTTCTTCGTTTCTCCGTTTCTTTCTTCGTTTCTCCGTTTCTTTCTTCGTTTCATCGTTTCTCCATTTCTCCGTTTCTCAGTTTCTTCCTGCGTTTCTCCATTTATTTCTCCGATTCTCCGTTTCTTTCTTCGTTTCTTCCTTCGTTTCTCCGTTTCTTTCTTCGTTTCTTCCTTCGATTCTCCGTTTCTTTCTTCGTATCCCCGTTTCTTTCTTCGTTTCTCCATTTCTTTCTTCGACTCTCCGTTTCTTTCCCCGTTTCCTGGCTCGTTTCTCCGTTTCTTTGTTCGTTTCTCCGTTTCTTTGTTCGTTTCTCCGTTTCTTTCTTCGTTTCTCCGTTTCTTTCTTCGAATCTCTGTTTCCTTGTTCGTTTCTCCGTTTATTTCTTCGTTTCTCCATTTATTTCTCCGTTTCTCCGTTTATTTCTTCGTTTCTCCATTTACTTCTCCGTTTCTCTGATTCTTTGTTCGTTTCTCCGTTTCTTTGTTCGTTTCTCCGTTTCTTTCTTCGTTTCTCCGTTTCTTTCTTCGTATCTCCGTTTCTTTCTTCGTTTCTTCGTTTCATTCTTCATTTCTCCGTTTCTTTCTTCGTTTCACCGTTTCTTCCTTCGTCTCATCGTTTCTCCGTTTCTCCGTTTCTCGGTTTATTCCTTCGTTTCTCCATTTATTTCTCCGATTCTCCGTTTCTTTCTTCGTTTCTTCGTTTCTTTCATCGTAACTCCGTTTCTTTGTTCGTTTCTCCGTTTCTTTCTTCGTTTCTCCGTTTCTTTCTTCGAATCTCTGTTTCCTTGTTCGTTTCTCCGTTTATTTCTTCGTTTCTCCATTTATTTCTCCGTTTCTCCGTTTATTTCTTCGTTTCTCCATTTACTTCTCCGTTTCTCTGATTCTTTGTTCGTTTCTCCGTTTCTTTGATCGTTTCTCCGTTTCTTTCTTCGTTTCTCCGTTTCTCTCTTCGTTTCTCCTTTTATTTCTTCGTTTCTCCGTTTCTTTCTTCGTTTCTTCGTTTCTTTGTTCGTTTCTCCGTTTCTTTGTTCGTTTCTCCGTTTCTTTCTTCGTTTCTCCGTTTCTTTCTTCGTATCTCCGTTTCTTCCTTCGTTTCATCGTTTCGCCATTTCTCCGTTTCTCGGTTTCTTCCTTCGTTTCTCCATTTATTTCTCCGATTCTCCGTTTCTTTCTTCGTTTCTTCCTTCGTTTCTCCGTTTCTTTCTTCGTATCCCCGTTTCTTTCTTCGTTTCTCCATTTCTTTCTTCGACTCTCCGTTTCTTTCTCCGTTTCCTGGTCCGTTTCTCCGTTTATTTCTTCGTTTCTCCATTTATTTCTCCGTTTCTCCGTTTCTTTCTTCGTTTCTTCCTTCGTTTCTCCGTTTCTTTCTTCGTTTCTTCCTTCGTTTCTCCGTTTCTTTCTTCGTATCCCCGTTTCTTTCTACGTTTCTGCGTTTCTTTCTTCGTTTCTCCGTTTCTTTGTTCGTTTCTCCGTTTCTTTGTTCGTTTCTCCGTTTCTTTGTTCGTTTCTCCGTTTCTTTCTTCGTTTCTCCATTTATTTCTCCGTTTCTCCGTTTCTTTCTTCGTTACTTCCTTCGTTTCTCCGTTTCTTTCTTCGTTTCTTCCTTCGTTTCTCCGTTTCTTTCTTCGTATCCCCGTTTCTTTGTTCGTTTCTCCGTTTCTTTCTTCGTTTCTTCGTTCCTTTGTTCGTTTCTCCGTTTCTTTCTCCGTTTCTCGGTCTATTTCTTCGTTTCTCCATTTATTTCTCCGATTCTCCGTTTCTTTCTTCGTTTCTCCGATTCTTTCTTCGTTTCTCCGTTTATTTCTTCGTTTCTCCGTTTCTTTCTCCGCTTCTCCGTTTCTTTCTTCGTTTCTCCGTTTATTTCTTCGTTTCTCCATTTCTTTCTCCGTTTCCCCGTTTCTTTCTTCGTTTCATCGTTTCTTTCTTCGTTTCTCCGTTTATTTCTTCGTTTCTCCATTTATTTCTCCGATTCTCCGTTTCTTTCTTCGTTTCTCTGATTCTTTCTTCGTTTCTCCGTTTCTTTCATCTTTTCTCCGTTTCTTTCTTCGCTTCTCCGTTTATTTCTTCGTTTCTCCATTTCTTTCTCCGTTTCCCCGTTTCTTTCTTCGTTTCATCGTTTCTTTCTTCGTTACTCCGTTTCGTTCTTCGTTTCTCCGTTTCTTTCTTCGTTTCTCCGTTTCTTTCTTCGTTTCTCCGTTTATTTCTTCGTTTCTCCATTTATTTCTCCGTTTCTCGGTTTCTTTGTTCGTTTCTCCGTTTCTTTCTTTGTTTCTCCGTTTCTTTCTTCGATTCTCCGTTTATTTCTTCGTTTCTCCATTTATTTCTTCGTTTCTTCGTTTCCTTGTTCGTTTCTCCGTTTCTTTCTCCGTTTCTCGGTTAATTTCTTCGTTTCTCCATTTATTTCTCCGTTTCTTCGTTTCTTTCTTCGTTTCTCCATTTATTTCTTCGTTTCTCCATTTATTTCTCCGTTTCTTCGTTTCTTTCTTCGTTTCTCCATTTATTTCTCCGTTTCTACGTTTCTTTCTTCGTTACTCCGTTTCTTTCTTCGTTTCTCCGTTTCTTTCTTCGTTTCTCCGTTTCTTTCATCTTTTCTCCGTCTCTTTCTTCGTTTCTCCGTTTCTATCTTCGTTTCTCCGTTTCTTTCTTCATTTCTCCGTTTCTTTCTTCGTTTCTCCGTTTCTTTCTTCGTTTCTCCGTTTCTTTGTTCGTTTCTCCGTTTCTTTGTTCGTTTCTCCGTTTATTTCTTCGTTTCTCCATTTATTTCTCCGTTTCTCCGTTCCTTTCTTCGTTTCTCCGTTTCTTTGTTCGTTTCTCCGTTTCTTTGTTCGTTTCTCCGTTTCTTTCTCGGTTTCTCGGTTAATTTCTTCGTTTCTCCATTTATTTCTCCGTTTCTCCGTTTCTTTGTTCGTTTCTCCGTTTCTTTGTTCGTTTCTCCGTTTCTTTGTTCGTTTCTCCGTTTCTTTGTTCGTTTCTCCGTTTATTTCTTCGTTTCTCCATTTATTTCATCGTTTCTCCGTATCTTTCTTCGTTTCTCCGTTTCTTTCTTCGTTTCTCCGTTTCATTCTTCGTTAGTCCGTTTCTTTCTTCGTTTCTCCGTTTCATTCTTCGTTTCTCCGTTTATTTCTTCGTTTCTCCATTTATTTCTGCGGTTTTCCGCTTCTTTCTTTGTTTCTCCGATTCTTTGTTCGTTTCTCCGTTCCTTTGATCGTTTCTCCGTTTCTTTCTTCGTTTCTCCGTTTCTCTCTTCGTTTCTCCGTTTCTTTGTTCGTTTCTCCGTTTATTTCTTCGTTTCTCCATTTATTTCTTCGTTTCTCCGTATCTTTCTTCGTTTCTCCATTTCTTTCTCCGTTTCTCCGTTTCTTTGTTCGTTTCTCCGTTTCTTTGTTCGTTTCTCCGTTTATTTCTTCGTTTCTCCATTTATTTCTTCGTTTCTCCGTATCTTTCTTCGTCTCTCCGTTTCTTTCTTCGTTTCTCCGTTTCTTTCTTCGTTACTCCGTTTCTTTCTTCGTTTCTCCGTTTCATTCTTCGTTTCTCCGTTTATTTCTTCGTTTCTCCATTTATTTCTGCCTTTCTCCGCTTCTTTCTTCGTTTCTCCGATTCTTTGTTCGTTTCTCCGTTTCTTTGATCGTTTCTCCGTTTCTTTCTTCGTTTCTCCGTTTATTTCTTCGTTTCTCCATTTATTTCTGCGTTTCTCCGCTTCTTTCTTCGTTACTCCGTTTCTTTCTTCCTTTCTCCGTTTCATTCTTCGTTTCTCCGTTTATTTCTTCGTTTCTCCATTTATTTCTGCGTTTCTCCGCTTCTTTCTTCGTTTCTCCGATTCTTTGTTCGTTTCTCCGTTTCTTTGATCGTTTCTCCGTTTCTTTCTTCGTTTCTCCATTTATTTCTTCGTTTCTCCGTATCTTTCTTCGTTTCTCCGTTTCTTTCTTCGTTTCTCCGTTTCTTTCTTCGTTACTCCGTTTCTTCCTTCGTTTCTCCGTTTCATTCTTCGTTTCTCCGTTTATTTCTTCGTTTCTCCACTTATTTCTGCGTTTCTCCGCTTCTTTCTTCGTTTCTCCGATTCTTTGTTCGTTTCTCCGTTTCTTTGATCGTTTCTCCGTTTCTTTCTTCGTTTCTCCGTATCTTTCTTCGTTTCTCCGTTTCTTTCTTCGTTTCTCCGTTTCTTTCTTCGTTACTCCGTTTCTTTCTTCGTTTCTCCGTTTCTTTGATCGTTTCTCCGTTTCTTTCTTCGTTTCTCCGTTTATTTCTTCGTTTCTCCATTTATTTCTTCGTTTCTCCGTATCTTTCTTCGTTTCACCGTTTCTTTCTTCGTTTCTCCGTTTCTTTCTTCGTTACTCCGTTTCTTTCTTCGTTTCTCCGTTTCATTCTTCGTTTCTTCGTTTATTTCTTCGTTTCTCCATTTATTTCTGCGTTTCTCCGCTTCTTTCTTCGTTTCTCCGATTCTTTGTTCGTTTCTCCGTTTCTTTGATCGTTTCTCCGTTTCTTTCTTCGTTTCTCCATTTATTTCTTCGTTTCTCCGTATCTTTCTTCGTTTCTCCGTTTCTTTCTTCGTTTCTCCGATTCTTTGTTCGTTTCTCCGTTTCTTTGATCGTTTCTCCGTTTCTTTCTTCGTTTCTCCGTATCTTTCTTCGTTTCTCCGTTTCTTTCTTCGTTTCTCCGTTTCTTTCTTCGTTACTCCGTTTCTTTCTTCGTTTCTCCGTTTCATTCTTCGTTTCTCCGTTTATTTCTTCGTTTCTCCATTTATTTCTGCGTTTCTCCGCTTCTTTCTTCGTTTCTCCGATTCTTTGTTCGTTTCTCCGTTTCTTTGATCGTTTCTCCGTTTCTTTGTTCGTTTCTCCGTTTCTTTCTCCGTTTCTCGGTTAATTTCTTCGTTTCTCCATTTATTTCTCCGTTTCTCCGTTTCTATGTTCGTTTCTCCGTTTCTTTGTTCGTTTCTCCGTTTCTTTGTTCGTTTCTCCGTTTCTTTGTTCGTTTCTCCGTTTATTTCTTCGTTTCTCCATTTATTTCTTCGTTTCTCCGTTTCTTTCTTCGTTTCTCCGTTTCATTCTTCGTTTCTTCGTTTATTTCTTCGTTTCTCCATTTATTTCTGCGTTTCTCCGCTTCTTTCTTCGTTTCTCCGATTCTTTGTTCGTTTCTCCGTTTCTTTGATCGTTTCTCCGTTTCTTTCTTCGTTTCTCCGTTTCTCTCTTCGTTTCTCCATTTCTTTCTTCGTTTCTCCGTTTATTTCTTCGTTTCTCCATTTATTCCTTCGTTTCTCCATTTATTTCTCCGATTCTCCGTTGCTTTCTTCGCTTCTTCGTTTCTTTCATCGTCACTGCGGTTCTTTCTTCGTTTCTCCGTTCCTTTCTTCGTTTCTCCGTTTCTTTCTTCGTTTCTCCGTTTCTTTCTTCGTTTCTCCGTTTCTTTCTTCGTATCTCCGTTTCTTCCTTCGTTTCATCGTTTCTCCATTTCTCCGTTTCTCGGTCTCTTCCTTCGTTTCTCCATTTATTTCTCCGATTCTCCGTTTCTTTCTTCGTTTCTCCGTTTATTTCTTCGTTTCTCCATTTATTTCTGCGTTTCTCCGCTTCTTTCTTCGTTTCTCCGATTCTTTGTTCGTTTCTCCGTTTCTTTGATCGTTTCTCCGTTTCTTTGTTCGTTTCTCCGTTTCTTTCCCCGTTTCTCGGTTAATTTCTTCGTTTCTCCATTTATTTCTCCGTTTCTCCGTTTCTATGTTCGTTTCTCCGTTTCTTTGTTCGTTTCTCCGTTTCTTTGTTCGTTTCTCCGTTTCTTTGTTCGTTTCTCCGTTTATTTCTTCGTTTCTCCATTTATTTCTTCGTTTCTCCGTATCTTTCTTCGTTTCTCCGTTTCTTTCTTCGTTTCTCCGTTTATTTCTTCGTTTCTCCATTTATTTCTGCGTTTCTCCTCTTCTTTCTTCGTTTCTCCGATTCTTTGTTCGTTTCTCCGTTTCTTTGATCGTTTCTCCGTTTCTTTCTTCGTTTCTCCGTTTATTTCTTCGTTTCTCCATTTATTTCTTCGTTTCTCCGTATCTTTCTTCGTTTCACCGTTTCTTTCTTCGTTTCTCCGTTTCTTTCTTCGTTACTCGGTTTCTTTCTTCGTTTCTCCGTTTCATTCTTCGTTTCTTCGTTTATTTCTTCGTTTCTCCATTTATTTCTGCGTTTCTCCGCTTCTTTCTTCGTTTCTCCAATTCTTTGTTCGTTTCTCCGTTTCTTTGATCGTTTCTCCGTTTCTTTCTTCGTTTCTCCGTTTCTCTCTTCGTTTCTCCATTTCTTTCTTCGTTTCTCCGTTTATTTCTTCGTTTCTCCATTTATTCCTTCGTTTCTCCATTTATTTCTCCGATTCTCCGTTGCTTTCTTCGTTTCTTCGTTTCTTTCATCGTCACTGCGGTTCTTTCTTCGTTTCTCCGTTCCTTTCTTCGTTTCTCCGTTTCTTTCTTCATTTCTCCGTTTGCTTTTTCGATTCTCCGTTTGTTTCTTCGTTTCTCCGTTTCTTTCTTCGTTTCTCCGTTTATTTCTTCGTTTCTCCGTTTCATTCTTCGTTTCTTCGTTTCTTTGTTCGTTTCTCCGTTTCTTTGTTCGTTTCTCCGTTTCTTTCTCCGTTTCTCCGTTTCTTTCTTCGTATCTCCGTTTCTTCCTTCGTTTCATCGTTTCTCCATTTCTCCGTTTCTCGGTTTCTTCCTTCGTTTCTCCATTTATTTCTCCGATTCTCCGTTTCTTTCTTCGTTTCTTCCTTCGTTTCTCCGTTTCTTTCTTCGTTTCTTCCTTCGTTTCTCCGTTTCTTTCTTCGTATCCCCGTTTCTTTCTTCGTTTCTCCATTTCTTTCTTCGACTCTCCGTTTCTTTCTCCGTTTCCTGGTCCGTTTCTCCGTTTATTTCTTCGTTTCTCCATTTATTTCTCCGTTTCTCCGTTTCTTTCATCGTTTCTTCCTTCGTTTCTCCGTTTCTTTCTTCGTTTCTTCCTTCGTTTCTCCGTTTCTTTCTTCGTTTCTTCCTTCGTTTCTCCGTTTCTTTCTTCGTATCCCCGTTTCTTTCTTCGTTTCTGCGTTTCTTTCTTCGTTTCTCCGTTTCTTTGTTCGTTTCTCCGTTTCTTTGTTCGTTTCTCCGTTTCTTTGTTCGTTTCCCCGTTTCTTTGTTCGTTTCTCCGTTTCTTTCTTCGTTTCTCCGTTCCTTTGTTCGTTTCTCCGTTTCTTTCTCCGTTTCTCGGTCTATTTCTTCGTTTCTCCATTTATTTCTCCGATTCTCCGTTTCTTTGTTCGTTTGTCCGTTTCTTTGTTCGTTTCCCCGTTTCTTTGTTCGTTTCTCCGTTTCTTTCTTCGTTTCTCCGTTCCTTTGTTCGTTTCTCCGTTTCTTTCTCCGTTTCTCGGTTTATTCCTTCGTTTCTCCATTTATTTCTCCGATTCTCCGTTGCTTTCTTCGTTTCTTCGTTTCTTTCATCGTCACTGCGTTTCTTTCTTCGTTTCTCCGTTCCTTTCTTCGTTTCTCCGTTTCTTTCTTCGTTTCTCCGTTTGCTTTCTCGATTCTCCGTTTATTTCTTCGTTTCATCGTTTCTTTCTTCGTTACTCCGTTTCGTTCTTCGTTTCTCCGTTTCTTTCTTCGTTTCTCCGTTTCTTTCTTCGTTTCTCCGTTTATTTCTGCGTTTCTCCATTTATTTCTCCGTTTCTCCGTTTCTTTGTTCGTTTCTCCGTTTCTTTCTTTGTTTCTCCGTTTCTTTCTTCGATTCTCCGTTTATTTCTTCGTTTCTCCATTTATTTCTTCGTTTCTTCGTTTCCTTGTACGTTTCTCCGTTTATTTCTTCGTTTCTCCATTTATTTCTCCGTTTCTTCGTTTCTTTCTTCGTTTCTCCATTTATTTCTCCGTTTCTACGTTTCTTTCTTCGTTACTCCGTTTCTTTCTTCGTTTCTCCGTTTCTTTCTTCGATTTTCCGTTTCTTTCATCGTTTCTTCGTTTCTCCGTTTCTTTCTTCGTTTCTCCGTTTATATCTTTGTTTCTCCATTTATTTCTCCGTTTCTTTCTTCGTTTCTCCGTTTCTTTCATCTTTTCTCCGTCTCTTTCTTCGTTTCTCCGTTTATATCTTCGTTTCTCCGTTTCCCTCTTCATTTCTCCGTTTATTTCTTCGTTTCTCCGTTTCTTTCTTCGTTTCTCCGTTTATTTCTCCGTTTCTCCGTTTCTTTCTTCGTTTCTCCGTTTCCTTGTTCGTTTCTCCGTTTCTTTGTTCGTTTCTCCGTTTATTTCTTCGTTTCTCCATTTATTTCTCCGTTTCTCCGTTTCTTTCTCCGTTTCTCCGTTTCTTTCTTCGTTTCTCCGTTTATTTCTTCGTTTCTCCATTTCTTTCTCCGTTTCCCCGTTTCTTTCTTCGTTTCATCGTTTCTTTGTTCGTTTCTCCGTTTCTTTCTTCGTTTCTCCGTTCCTTTGTTCGTTTCTCCGTTTCTTTCTCCGTTTCTCGGTTTATTCCTTCGTTTCACCATTTATTTCTCCGATTCTCCGTTGCTTTCTTCGTTTCTTCGTTTCTTTCATCGTCACTGCGTTTCTTTCTTCGTTTCTCCGTTCCTTTCTTCGTTTCTCCGTTTCTTTCTTCGTTTCTCCGTTTGCTTTCTGGATTCTCCGTTTATTTCTTCGTTTCTCCGTTTCTTTCTTCGTTTCTCCGTTTATTTCTCCGTTTCTCCGTTTCTTTCTTCGTTTCTCCGTTTCTTTGTTCGTTTCTCCGTTTCTTTGTTCGTTTCTCCGTTTATTTCTTCGTTTCTCCATTTATTTCTCCGTTTCTCCGTTTCTTTCTCCGTTTCTCCGTTTCTTTCTTCGTTTCTCCGTTTATTTCTTCGTTTCTCCATTTCTTTCTCCGTTTCCCCGTTTCTTTCTTCGTTTCATCGTTTCTTTCTTCGTTTCTCCGTATCTTTCTTCGTTTCTCCGTTTCTTTGATCGTTTCTCCGTTTCTTTCTTCGTTTCTCCGTTTATTTCTTCGTTTCTCCATTTATTTCTGCGTTTCTCCGCTTCTTCCTTCGTTACTCCGTTTCTTTCTTCGTTTCTCCGTTTCATTCTTCGTTTCTCCGTTTATTTCTTCGTTTCTCCATTTATTTCTGCGTTTCTCCGCTTCTTTCTTCGTTTCTCCGATTCTTTGTTCGTTTCTCCGTTTCTTTGATCGTTTCTCCGTTTCTTTCTTCGTTTCTCCATTTATTTCTTCGTTTCTCCGTATCTTTCTTCGTTTCTCCGTTTCTTTGTTCGTTTCTCCGTTTCTTTCTTCGTTACTCCGTTTCTTTCTTCGTTTCTCCGTTTCATTCTTCGTTTCTCCGTTTATTTCTTCGTTTCTCCATTTATTTCTGCGTTTCTCCGCTTCTTTCTTCGTTTCTCCGTTTCTTTCTTCGTTTCTCCGTATCTTTCTTCGTTTCTCCGTTTCTTTCTTCGTTTCTCCGTTTCTTTCTTCGTTACTCCGTTTCTTTCTTCGTTTCTCCGTTTCATTCTTCGTTTCTCCGTTTATTTCTTCGTTTCTCCATTTATTTCTGCGTTTCTCCGCTTCTTTCTTCGTTTCTCCGATTCTTTGTTCGTTTCTCCGTTTCTTTGATCGTTTCTCCGTTTCTTTCTTCGTTTCTCCGTTTCTTTCTTCGTTTCTCCGTTTATTTCTTCGTTTCTCCATTTATTTCTGCGTTTCTCCTCTTCTTTCTTCGTTTCTCCGATTCTTTGTTCGTTTCTCCGTTTCTTTGATCGTTTCTCCGTTTCTTTCTTCGTTTCTCCGTTTATTTCTTCGTTTCTCCATTTATTTCTTCGTTTCTCCGTATCTTTCTTCGTTTCTCCGTTCCTTTCTTCGTTTCTCCGTTTCTTTCTTCGTTTCTCCGTTTGCTTTCTCGATTCTCCGTTTATTTCTTCGTTTCATCGTTTCTTTCTTCGTTTCTCCGTTTCTTTCTTCGTATCTCCGTTTCTTCCTTCGTTTCATCGTTTCTCCATTTCTCCGTTTCTCGGTTTCTTCCTTCGTTTCTCCATTTATTTCTCCGATTCTCCGTTTCTTTCTTCGTTTCTTCCTTCGTTTCTCCGTTTCTTTCTTCGTTTCTTCCTTCGTTTCTCCGTTTCTTTCTTCGTATCCCCGTTTCTTTCTTCGTTTCTCCATTTCTTTCTTCGACTCTCCGTTTCTTTCTCCGTTTCCTGGTCCGTTTCTCCGTTTATTTCTTCGTTTCTCCATTTATTTCTCCGTTTCTCCGTTTCTTTCATCGTTTCTTCCTTCGTTTCTCCGTTTCTTTCTTCGTTTCTTCCTTCGTTTCTCCGTTTCTTTCTTCGTTTCTTCCTTCGTTTCTCCGTTTCTTTCTTCGTATCCCCGTTTCTTTCTTCGTTTCTGCGTTTCTTTCTTCGTTTCTCCGTTTCTTTGTTCGTTTCTCCGTTTCTTTGTTCGTTTCTCCGTTTCTTTGTTCGTTTCCCCGTTTCTTTGTTCGTTTCTCCGTTTCTTTCTTCGTTTCTCCGTTCCTTTGTTCGTTTCTCCGTTTCTTTCTCCGTTTCTCGGTCTATTTCTTCGTTTCTCCATTTATTTCTCCGATTCTCCGTTTCTTTGTTCGTTTCTCCGTTTCTTTGATCGTTTCTCCGTTTCTTTCTTCGTTTCTCCGTTTATTTCTTCGTTTCTCCATTTATTTCTTCGTTTCTCCGTATCTTTCTTCGTTTCACCGTTTCTTTCTTCGTTTCTCCGTTTCTTTCTTCGTTACTCCGTTTCTTTCTACGTTTCTCCGTTTCATTCTTCGTTTCTTCGTTTATTTCTTCGTTTCTCCATTTATTTCTGCGTTTCTCCGCTTCTTTCTTCGTTTCTCCGATTCTTTGTTCGTTTCTCCGTTTCTTTGATCGTTTCTCCGTTTCTTTCTTCGTTTCTCCATTTATTTCTTCGTTTCTCCGTATCTTTCTTCGTTTCTCCGTTTCTTTCTTCGTTTCTCCGATTCTTTGTTCGTGTCTCCGTTTCTTTGATCGTTTCTCCGTTTCTTTCTTCGTTTCTCCGTATCTTTCTTCGTTTCTCCGTTTCTTTCTTCGTTTCTCCGTTTCTTTCTTCGTTACTCCGTTTCTTTCTTCGTTTCTCCGTTTCATTCCTCGTTTCTCCGTTTATTTCTTCGTTTCTCCATTTATTTCTGCGTTTCTCCGTTTCTTTCTTCGTTTCTCCGATTCTTTGTTCGTTTCTCCGTTTCTTTGATCGTTTCTCCGTTTCTTTCTTCGTTTCTCCGTTTATTTCTTCGTTTCTCCATTTATTTCTTCGTTTCTCCGTATCTTTCTTCGTTTCACCGTTTCTTTCTTCGTTTCTCCGTTTCTTTCTTCGTTACTCCGTTTCTTTCTTCGTTTCTCCGTTTCATTCTTCGTTTCTTCGTTTATTTCTTCGTTTCTCCATTTATTTCTGCGTTTCTCCGCTTCTTTCTTCGTTTCTCCGATTCTTTGTTCGTTTCTCCGTTTCTTTGATCGTTTCTCCGTTTCTTTCTTCGTTTCTCCATTTATTTCTTCGTTTCTCCGTATCTTTCTTCGTTTCTCCGTTTCTTTCTTCGTTTCTCCGATTCTTTGTTCGTTTCTCCGTTTCTTTGATCGTTTCTCCGTTTCTTTCTTCGTTTCTCCGTATCTTTCTTCGTTTCTCCGTTTCTTTCTTCGTTTCTCCGTTTCTTTCTTCGTTACTCCGTTTCTTTCTTCGTTTCTCCGTTTCATTCTTCGTTTCTCCGTTTATTTCTTCGTTTCTCCATTTATTTCTGCGTTTCTCCGCTTCTTTCTTCGTTTCTCCGATTCTTTGTTCGTTTCTCCGTTTCTTTGATCGTTTCTCCGTTTCTTTGTTCGTTTCTCCGTTTCTTTCTCCGTTTCTCGGTTAATTTCTTCGTTTCTCCATTTATTTCTCCGTTTCTCCGTTTCTATGTTCGTTTCTCCGTTTCTTTGTTCGTTTCTCCGTTTCTTTGTTCGTTTCTCCGTTTCTTTGTTCGTTTCTCCGTTTATTTCTTCGTTTCTCCATTTATTTCTTCGTTTCTCCGTTTCTTTCTTCGTTTCTCCGTTTCATTCTTCGTTTCTTCGTTTATTTCTTCGTTTCTCCATTTATTTCTGCGTTTCTCCGCTTCTTTCTTCGTTTCTCCGATTCTTTGTTCGTTTCTCCGTTTCTTTGATCGTTTCTCCGTTTCTTTCTTCGTTTCTCCGTTTCTCTCTTCGTTTCTCCATTTCTTTCTTCGTTTCTCCGTTTATTTCTTCGTTTCTCCATTTATTCCTTCGTTTCTCCATTTATTTCTCCGATTCTCCGTTGCTTTCTTCGCTTCTTCGTTTCTTTCATCGTCACTGCGGTTCTTTCTTCGTTTCTCCGTTCCTTTCTTCGTTTCTCCGTTTCTTTCTTCGTTTCTCCGTTTCTTTCTTCGTTTCTCCGTTTCTTTCTTCGTATCTCCGTTTCTTCCTTCGTTTCATCGTTTCTCCATTTCTCCGTTTCTCGGTCTCTTCCTTCGTTTCTCCATTTATTTCTCCGATTCTCCGTTTCTTTCTTCGTTTCTCCGTTTATTTCTTCGTTTCTCCATTTATTTCTGCGTTTCTCCGCTTCTTTCTTCGTTTCTCCGATTCTTTGTTCGTTTCTCCGTTTCTTTGATCGTTTCTCCGTTTCTTTGTTCGTTTCTCCGTTTCTTTCTCCGTTTCTCGGTTAATTTCTTCGTTTCTCCATTTATTTCTCCGTTTCTCCGTTTCTATGTTCGTTTCTCCGTTTCTTTGTTCGTTTCTCCGTTTCTTTGTTCGTTTCTCCGTTTCTTTGTTCGTTTCTCCGTTTATTTCTTCGTTTCTCCATTTATTTCTTCGTTTCTCCGTATCTTTCTTCGTTTCTCCGTTTCTTTCTTCGTTTCTCCGTTTATTTCTTCGTTTCTCCATTTATTTCTGCGTTTCTCCTCTTCTTTCTTCGTTTCTCCGATTCTTTGTTCGTTTCTCCGTTTCTTTGATCGTTTCTCCGTTTCTTTCTTCGTTTCTCCGTTTATTTCTTCGTTTCTCCATTTATTTCTTCGTTTCTCCGTATCTTTCTTCGTTTCTCCGTTTCTTTCTTCGTTTCTCCGTTTCTTTCTTCGTTACTCCGTTTCTTTCTTCGTTTCTCCGTTTCATTCTTCGTTTCTCCGTTTATTTCTTCGTTTCTCCATTTATTTCTGCGTTTCTCCGCTTCTTTCTTCGTTTCTCCGATTCTTTGTTCGTTTCTCCGTTTCTTTGATCGTTTCTCCGTTTCTTTGTTCGTTTCTCCGTTTCTTTCTCCGTTTCTCGGTTAATTTCTTCGTTTCTCCATTTATTTCTCCGTTTCTCCGTTTCTATGTTCGTTTCTCCGTTTCTTTGTTCGTTTCTCCGTTTCTTTGTTCGTTTCTCCGTTTCTTTGTTCGTTTCTCCGTTTATTTCTTCGTTTCTCCATTTATTTCTTCGTTTCTCCGTTTCTTTCTTCGTTTCTCCGTTTCATTCTTCGTTTCTTCGTTTATTTCTTCGTTTCTCCATTTATTTCTGCGTTTCTCCGCTTCTTTCTTCGTTTCTCCGATTCTTTGTTCGTTTCTCCGTTTCTTTGATCGTTTCTCCGTTTCTTTCTTCGTTTCTCCGTTTCTCTCTTCGTTTCTCCATTTCTTTCTTCGTTTCTCCGTTTATTTCTTCGTTTCTCCATTTATTTCTGCGTTTCTCCGCTTCTTTCTTCGTTTCTCCGATTCTTTGTTCGTTTCTCCGTTTCTTTGATCGTTTCTCCGTTTCTTTGTTCGTTTCTCCGTTTCTTTCTCCGTTTCTCGGTTAATTTCTTCGTTTCTCCATTTATTTCTCCGTTTCTCCGTTTCTATGTTCGTTTCTCCGTTTCTTTGTTCGTTTCTCCGTTTCTTTGTTCGTTTCTCCGTTTCTTTGTTCGTTTCTCCGTTTATTTCTTCGTTTCTCCATTTATTTCTTCGTTTCTCCGTATCTTTCTTCGTTTCTCCGTTTCTTTCTTCGTTTCTCCGTTTATTTCTTCGTTTCTCCATTTATTTCTGCGTTTCTCCTCTTCTTTCTTCGTTTCTCCGATTCTTTGTTCGTTTCTCCGTTTCTTTGATCGTTTCTCCGTTTCTTTCTTCGTTTCTCCGTTTATTTCTTCGTTTCTCCATTTATTTCTTCGTTTCTCCGTATCTTTCTTCGTTTCACCGTTTCTTTCTTCGTTTCTCCGTTTCTTTCTTCGTTACTCGGTTTCTTTCTTCGTTTCTCCGTTTCATTCTTCGTTTCTTCGTTTATTTCTTCGTTTCTCCATTTATTTCTGCGTTTCTCCGCTTCTTTCTTCGTTTCTCCAATTCTTTGTTCGTTTCTCCGTTTCTTTGATCGTTTCTCCGTTTCTTTCTTCGCTTCTCCGTTTCTCTCTTCGTTTCTCCATTTCTTTCTTCGTTTCTCCGTTTATTTCTTCGTTTCTCCATTTATTCCTTCGTTTCTCCATTTATTTCTCCGATTCTCCGTTGCTTTCTTCGTTTCTTCGTTTCTTTCATCGTCACTGCGGTTCTTTCTTCGTTTCTCCGTTCCTTTCTTCGTTTCTCCGTTTCTTTCTTCGTTTCTCCGTTTGCTTTTTCGATTCTCCGTTTGTTTCTTCGTTTCTCCGTTTCTTTCTTCGTTTCTCCGTTTATTTCTTCGTTTCTCCGTTTCATTCTTCGTTTCTTCGTTTCTTTGTTCGTTTCTCCGTTTCTTTGTTCGTTTCTCCGTTTCTTTCTCCGTTTCTCCGTTTCTTTCTTCGTATCTCCGTTTCTTCCTTCGTTTCATCGTTTCTCCATTTCTCCGTTTCTCGGTTTCTTCCTTCGTTTCTCCATTTATTTCTCCGATTCTCCGTTTCTTTCTTCGTTTCTTCCTTCGTTTCTCCGTTTCTTTCTTCGTTTCTTCCTTCGTTTCTCCGTTTCTTTCTTCGTATCCCCGTTTCTTTCTTCGTTTCTCCATTTCTTTCTTCGACTCTCCGTTTCTTTCTCCGTTTCCTGGTCCGTTTCTCCGTTTATTTCTTCGTTTCTCCATTTATTTCTCCGTTTCTCCGTTTCTTTCATCGTTTCTTCCTTCGTTTCTCCGTTTCTTTCTTCGTTTCTTCCTTCGTTTCTCCGTTTCTTTCTTCGTTTCTTCCTTCGTTTCTCCGTTTCTTTCTTCGTATCCCCGTTTCTTTCTTCGTTTCTGCGTTTCTTTCTTCGTTTCTCCGTTTCTTTGTTCGTTTCTCCGTTTCTTTGTTCGTTTCTCCGTTTCTTTGTTCGTTTCCCCGTTTCTTTGTTCGTTTCTCCGTTTCTTTCTTCGTTTCTCCGTTCCTTTGTTCGTTTCTCCGTTTCTTTCTCCGTTTCTCGGTCTATTTCTTCGTTTCTCCATTTATTTCTCCGATTCTCCGTTTCTTTGTTCGTTTGTCCGTTTCTTTGTTCGTTTCCCCGTTTCTTTGTTCGTTTCTCCGTTTCTTTCTTCGTTTCTCCGTTCCTTTGTTCGTTTCTCCGTTTCTTTCTCCGTTTCTCGGTTTATTCCTTCGTTTCTCCATTTATTTCTCCGATTCTCCGTTGCTTTCTACGTTTCTTCGTTTCTTTCATCGTCACTGCGTTTCTTTCTTCGTTTCTCCGTTCCTTTCTTCGTTTCTCCGTTTCTTTCTTCGTTTCTCCGTTTGCTTTCTCGATTCTCCGTTTATTTCTTCGTTTCATCGTTTCTTTCTTCGTTACTCCGTTTCGTTCTTCGTTTCTCCGTTTCTTTCTTCGTTTCTCCGTTTCTTTCTTCGTTTCTCCGTTTATTTCTGCGTTTCTCCATTTATTTCTCCGTTTCTCCGTTTCTTTGTTCGTTTCTCCGTTTCTTTCTTTGTTTCTCCGTTTCTTTCTTCGATTCTCCGTTTATTTCTTCGTTTCTCCATTTATTTCTTCGTTTCTTCGTTTCCTTGTACGTTTCTCCGTTTATTTCTTCGTTTCTCCATTTATTTCTGCGTTTCTTCGTTTCTTTCTTCGTTTCTCCATTTATTTCTCCGTTTCTACGTTTCTTTCTTCGTTACTCCGTTTCTTTCTTCGTTTCTCCGTTTCTTTCTTCGATTTTCCGTTTCTTTCATCGTTTCTTCGTTTCTCCGTTTCTTTCTTCGTTTCTCCGTTTATATCTTTGTTTCTCCATTTATTTCTCCGTTTCTTTCTTCGTTTCTCCGTTTCTTTCATCTTTTCTCCGTCTCTTTCTTCGTTTCTCCGTTTATATCTTCGTTTCTCCGTTTCCCTCTTCATTTCTCCGTTTATTTCTTCGTTTCTCCGTTTCTTTCTTCGTCTCTCCGTTTATTTCTCCGTTTCTCCGTTTCTTTCTTCGTTTCTCCGTTTCTTTGTTCGTTTCTCCGTTTCTTTGTTCGTTTCTCCGTTTATTTCTTCGTTTCTCCATTTATTTCTCCGTTTCTCCGTTTCTTTCTCCGTTTCTCCGTTTCTTTCTTCGTTTCTCCGTTTATTTCTTCGTTTCTCCATTTCTTTCTCCGTTTCCCCGTTTCTTTCTTCGTTTCATCGTTTCTTTGTTCGTTTCTCCGTTTCTTTCTTCGTTTCTCCGTTCCTTTGTTCGTTTCTCCGTTTCTTTCTCCGTTTCTCGGTTTATTCCTTCGTTTCACCATTTATTTCTCCGATTCTCCGTTGCTTTCTTCGTTTCTTCGTTTCTTTCATCGTCACTGCGTTTCTTTCTTCGTTTCTCCGTTCCTTTCTTCGTTTCTCCGTTTCTTTCTTCGTTTCTCCGTTTGCTTTCTGGATTCTCCGTTTATTTCTTCGTTTCTCCGTTTCTTTCTTCGTTTCTCCGTTTATTTCTCCGTTTCTCCGTTTCTTTCTTCGTTTCTCCGTTTCTTTGTTCGTTTCTCCGTTTCTTTGTTCGTTTCTCCGTTTATTTCTTCGTTTCTCCATTTATTTCTCCGTTTCTCCGTTTCTTTCTCCGTTTCTCCGTTTCTTTCTTCGTTTCTCCGTTTATTTCTTCGTTTCTCCATTTCTTTCTCCGTTTCCCCGTTTCTTTCTTCGTTTCATCGTTTCTTTGTTCGTTTCTCCGTTTCTTTCTTCGTTTCTCCGTTCCTTTGTTCGTTTCTCCGTTTCTTTCTCCGTTTCTCGGTTTATTCCTTCGTTTCACCATTTATTTCTCCGATTCTCCGTTGCTTTCTTCGTTTCTTCGTTTCTTTCATCGTCACTGCGTTTCTTTCTTCGTTTCTCCGTTCCTTTCTTCGTTTCTCCGTTTCTTTCTTCGTTTCTCCGTTTGCTTTCTGGATTCTCCGTTTATTTCTTCGTTTCTCCGTTTCTTTCTTCGTTTCTCCGTTTATTTCTCCGTTTCTCCGTTTCTTTCTTCGTTTCTCCGTTCCTTTCTTCGTTTCTCCGTTTCTTTCTTCGTTTCTCCGTTTGCTTTTTCGATTCTCCGTTTGTTTCTTCGTTTCTCCGTTTCTTTCTTCGTTTCTCCGTTTATTTCTTCGTTTCTCCGTTTCATTCTTCGTTTCTTCGTTTCTTTGTTCGTTTCTCCGTTTCTTTGTTCGTTTCTCCGTTTCTTTCTCCGTTTCTCCGTTTCTTTCTTCGTATCTCCGTTTCTTCCTTCGTTTCATCGTTTCTCCATTTCTCCGTTTCTCGGTTTCTTCCTTCGTTTCTCCATTTATTTCTCCGATTCTCCGTTTCTTTCTTCGTTTCTTCCTTCGTTTCTCCGTTTCTTTCTTCGTTTCTTCCTTCGTTTCTCCGTTTCTTTCTTCGTATCCCCGTTTCTTTCTTCGTTTCTCCATTTCTTTCTTCGACTCTCCGTTTCTTTCTCCGTTTCCTGGTCCGTTTCTCCGTTTATTTCTTCGTTTCTCCATTTATTTCTCCGTTTCTCCGTTTCTTTCATCGTTTCTTCCTTCGTTTCTCCGTTTCTTTCTTCGTTTCTTCCTTCGTTTCTCCGTTTCTTTCTTCGTTTCTTCCTTCGTTTCTCCGTTTCTTTCTTCGTATCCCCGTTTCTTTCTTCGTTTCTGCGTTTCTTTCTTCGTTTCTCCGTTTCTTTGTTCGTTTCTCCGTTTCTTTGTTCGTTTCTCCGTTTCTTTGTTCGTTTCCCCGTTTCTTTGTTCGTTTCTCCGTTTCTTTCTTCGTTTCTCCGTTCCTTTGTTCGTTTCTCCGTTTCTTTCTCCGTTTCTCGGTCTATTTCTTCGTTTCTCCATTTATTTCTCCGATTCTCCGTTTCTTTGTTCGTTTGTCCGTTTCTTTGTTCGTTTCCCCGTTTCTTTGTTCGTTTCTCCGTTTCTTTCTTCGTTTCTCCGTTCCTTTGTTCGTTTCTCCGTTTCTTTCTCCGTTTCTCGGTTTATTCCTTCGTTTCTCCATTTATTTCTCCGACTCTCCGTTGCTTTCTACGTTTCTTCGTTTCTTTCATCGTCACTGCGTTTCTTTCTTCGTTTCTCCGTTCCTTTCTTCGTTTCTCCGTTTCTTTCTTCGTTTCTCCGTTTGCTTTCTCGATTCTCCGTTTATTTCTTCGTTTCATCGTTTCTTTCTTCGTTACTCCGTTTCGTTCTTCGTTTCTCCGTTTCTTTCTCCGTTTCTCCGTTTCTTTCTTCGTTTCTCCGTTTATTTCTGCGTTTCTCCATTTATTTCTCCGTTTCTCCGTTTCTTTGTTCGTTTCTCCATTTATTTCTCCGTTTCTACGTTTCTTTCTTCGTTACTCCGTTTCTTTCTTCGTTTCTCCGTTTCTTTCTTCGTTTCTCCGTTTATTTCTTCGTTTCTCCATTTATTTCTCCGTTTCTCCATTTATTTCTTCGTTTCTTCGTTTCCTTGTACGTTTCTCCGTTTATTTCTTCGTTTCTCCATTTATTTCTCCGTTTCTTCGTTTCTTTCTTCGTTTCTCCATTTATTTCTCCGTTTCTACGTTTCTTTCTTCGTTACTCCGTTTCTTTCTTCGTTTCTCCGTTTCTTTCTTCGATTTTCCGTTTCTTTCATCGTTTCTTCGTTTCTCCGTTTCTTTTTTCGTTTCTCCGTTTATATCTTTGTTTCTCCATTTATTTCTCCGTTTCTTTCTTCGTTTCTCCGTTTCTTTCATCTTTTCTCCGTCTCTTTCTTCGTTTCTCCGTTTATATCTTCGTTTCTCCGTTTCCCTCTTCATTTCTCCGTTTATTTCTTCGTTTCTCCGTTTCTTTCTTCGTTTCTCCGTTTATTTCTCCGTTTCTCCGTTTCTTTCTTCGTTTCTCCGTTTCTTTGTTCGTTTCTCCGTTTCTTTGTTCGTTTCTCCGTTTATTTCTTCGTTTCTCCATTTATTTCTCCGTTTCTCCGTTTCTTTCTCCGTTTCTCCGTTTCTTTCTTCGTTTCTCCGTTTATTTCTTCGTTTCTCCATTTCTTTCTCCGTTTCCCCGTTTCTTTCTTCGTTTCATCGTTTCTTTCTTCGTTTCTCCGTTTCTTTCTTCGTTTCTCCGTTCCTTTGTTCGTTTCTCCGTTTCTTTCTCCGTTTCTCGGTTTATTCCTTCGTTTCACCATTTATTTCTCCGATTCTCCGTTGCTTTCTTCGTTTCTTCGTTTCTTTCATCGTCACTGCGTTTCTTTCTTCGTTTCTCCGTTCCTTTCTTCGTTTCTCCGTTTCTTTCTTCGTTTCTCCGTTTGCTTTCTGGATTCTCCGTTTATTTCTTCGTTTCTCCGTTTCTTTCTTCGTTTCTCCGTTTATTTCTCCGTTTCTCCGTTTCTTTCTTCGTTTCTCCGTTTCTTTGTTCGTTTCTCCGTTTCTTTGTTCGTTTCTCCGTTTATTTCTTCGTTTCTCCATTTATTTCTCCGTTTCTCCGTTTCTTTCTCCGTTTCTCCGTTTCTTTCTTCGTTTCTCCGTTTATTTCTTCGTTTCTCCATTTCTTTCTCCGTTTCCCCGTTTCTTTCTTCGTTTCATCGTTTCTTTCTTCGTTTCTCCGTATCTTTCTTCGTTTCTCCGTTTCTTTGATCGTTTCTCCGTTTCTTTCTTCGTTTCTCCGTTTATTTCTTCGTTTCTCCATTTATTTCTGCGTTTCTCCGCTTCTTCCTTCGTTACTCCGTTTCTTTCTTCGTTTCTCCGTTTCATTCTTCGTTTCTCCGTTTATTTCTTCGTTTCTCCATTTATTTCTGCGTTTCTCCGCTTCTTTCTTCGTTTCTCCGATTCTTTGTTCGTTTCTCCGTTTCTTTGACCGTTTCTCCGTTTCTTTCCTCGTTTCTCCATTTATTTCTTCGTTTCTCCGTATCTTTCTTCGTTTCTCCGTTTCTTTGTTCGTTTCTCCGTTTCTTTCTTCGTTACTCCGTTTCTTTCTTCGTTTCTCCGTTTCATTCTTCGTTTCTCCGTTTATTTCTTCGTTTCTCCATTTATTTCTGCGTTTCTCCGCTTCTTTCTTCGTTTCTCGGTTTCTTTCTTCGTTTCTCCGTATCTTTCTTCGTTTCTCCGTTTCTTTCTTCGTTTCTCCGTTTCTTTCTTCGTTACTCCGTTTCTTTCTTCGTTTCTCCGTTTCATTCTTCGTTTCTCCGTTTATTTCTTCGTTTCTCCATTTATTTCTGCGTTTCTCCGCTTCTTTCTTCGTTTCTCCGATTCTTTGTTCGTTTCTCCGTTTCTTTGATCGTTTCTCCGTTTCTTTCTTCGTTTCTCCGTTTATTTCTTCGTTTCTCCGTTTATTTCTTCGTTTCTCCATTTATTTCTGCGTTTCTCCGCTTCTTTCTTCGTTTCTCCGATTCTTTGTTCGTTTCTCCGTTTCTTTGAACGTTTCTCCGTTTCTTTGTTCGTTTCTCCGTTTCTTTTTCCGTTTCTCGGTTAATTTCTTCGTTTCTCCATTTATTTCTCCGTTTCTCCGTTTCTTTGTTCGTTTCTCCGTTTCTTTGTCCGTTTCTCCGTTTCTTTGTTCGTTTCTCCGTTTATTTCTTCGTTTCTCCATTTATTTCTTCGTTTCTCCGTATCCTTCTTCGTTTCTCCGTTTCTTTCTTCGTTTCTCCGTTTATTTCTTCGTTTCTCCATTTATTTCTGCGTTTCTCCGCTTCGTCCTTCGTTTCTCCGATTCTTTGTTCGTTTCTCCGTTTCTTTGATCGTTTCTCCGTTTCTTTCTTCGTTTCTCCGTTTCTCTCTTCGTTTCTCCGTTTCTTTGTTCGTTTCTCCGTTTATTTCTTCGTTTCTCCATTTATTTCTTCGTTTCTCCGTATCTTTCTTCGTTTCTCCATTTCTTTCTTCGTTTCTCCGTTTCGTTCTTCGTTTCTCCGATTCTTTGTTCGTTTCTCCGTTTCTTTGATCGTTTCTCCGTTTCTTTGTTCGTTTCTCCGTTTCTCTCTTCGTTTCTCCGTTTCTTTGTTCGTTTCTCCGTTTATTTCTTCGTTTCTCCGTTTCTTTGTTCGTTTCTCCGTTTCTCTCTTCGTTTCTCCGTTTCTTTGTTCGTTTCTCCGTTTATTTCTTCGTTTCTCCATTTATTTCTTCGTTTCTCCGTTTCTTTGTTCGTTTCTCCGTTTCTCTCTTCGTTTCTCCGTTTCCTGGTTCGCTTCTCCGTTTATTTCTTCGTTTCTCCATTTATTTCTCCGTTTCTCCGTTTCTTTCTTCGTTTCTCCGTTTCTTTCTTCGTTTCTCCGTTAGTTTCTTCGTTTCTCCGTTTCTTTCTTCGTTTCTCCGTTTCTTTCTTCGTTTCTCCGTTTCTTTCTTCGTTTCTCCGTTTCTTCCTTCGTTTCTCCGTTTCTTTCTTCGTTTCTCCGTTTATTTCTTCGTTTCTCCGTTTCTTTCTTCGTTTCTTCGTTTCTTTCTTCATTTCTCCGTTTCTTTCTTCGTTTCTCCGTTTCTTCCTTCGCTCCATCGTTTCTCCTTTTCTCCGTTTCTCGGTTTATTTCTTCGTTTCTCCATTTATTTCTCCGATTCTCCGTTTCTTTCTTCGTTTCTTCGTTTCTTTCATCGTTACTCCGTTTCTTTCATCGTTTCTCCGTTTCTCGGCTTATTCCTTCATTTCTCCGTTTCTTTCTTCGTTTCTCCGTTTCTTTCTTCGTTTCTCCGTTTCTTTCTTCGAATCTCCGTTTCCATGTTCGTTTCTCCGTTTATTTCTTCGTTCCTCCATTTATTTCTCCGTTTCTCCGTATCTTTCTTCGTTTCTCCATTTCATTCTTCGTTTCTCCGTTTCTTTGTTCGTTTCTCCGTTTCTCGGTTTATTTCTTCGTTTCTCCATTTATATCTCCGTTTCTCCGTTTCTTTGTTCGTTTCTTCGTTTCTTTGTTCGTTTCTCCGTTTCTTTGTTCGTTTCTCCGTTTATTTCTTCGTTTCTCCATTTATTTCTTCGTTTCTCCGTATCTTTCTTCGTTTCTCCGTTTCTTTCTTCGTTTCTCCGTTTCTTTCTTCGTTACTCCGTTTCTTTCTTCGTTTCTCCGTTTCATTCTTCGTTTCTCCATTTATTTCTCCGTTTCTCCGTTTCTTTGTTCGTTTCTCCGTTTCTTTGTTCGTTTCTCCGTTTCTTTGTTCGTTTCTCCGTTTCTTTGTTCGTTTCTCCGTTTATTTCTTCGTTTCTCCATTTATTTCTTTGTTTCTCCGTATCTTTCTTCGCTTCTCCATTTCATTCTTCGTTTCTCCGTTTCTTTGTTCGCTTCTCCGTTTATTTCTTCGTTTCTCCATTTATTTCTTCGTTTCTCCGTATCTTTCTTCGTTTCTCCGTTTCTTTCTTCGTTTCTCCGTTTCTTTCTTCGTTACTCCATTTATTTCTTCGTTTCTCCGTATCTTTCTTCGTTTCTCCGTTTCATTCTTCGTTTCTCCGTTTATTTCTTAGTTTCTCCATTTATTTCTGCGTTTCTCCGCTTCTTTCTTCGTCTCTCCGATTCTTTCTTCGTTTCTCCATTTCTTTCTCCGTTTCTCCGTTTCTTTGTTCGTTTCTCCGTTTCTTTCTCCGTTTCTCGGTTTATTTCTTCGTTTCTCCATTTATATCTCCATTTCTCCGTTTCTTTGTTCGTTTCTCCGTTTCTTTGTTCGTTTCTCCGTTTCTTTGTTCGCTTCTCCGTTTATTTCTTCGTTTCTCCATTTATTTCTTCGTTTCTCCGTATCTTTCTTCGTTTCTCCGTTCTTTCTTCGTTTCTCCGTTTCTTTCTTCGTTACTCCGTTTCTTTCTTCGTTTCTCCGTTTCATTCTTCGTTTCTCCGTTTATTTCTTCGTTTCTCCATTTATTTCTGCGTTTCTCCGCTTCTTTCTTCATTTCTCCGTTTCTCTCTTCGTTTCTCCGTTTCTTTGTTCGTTTCTCCGTTTATTTCTTCGTTTCTCCATTTATTTCTTCGTTTCTCCGTATCTTTCTTCGTTTCTCCATTTCATTCTTCGTTTCTCCGTTTCTTTCTTCGTTTCTCGGTTTATTTCTTCGTTTCTCCATTTATTTCTCCGTTTCTCGGTTTATTTCTTCGTTTCTCCATTTATTTCTCCGTTTCTCCGTTTCTTTGTTCGTTTCTCCGTTTCTTTGTTCGTTTCTCCGTTTCTTTGTTCGTTTCTCCGTTTATTTCTTCGTTTCTCCAATTATTTCTTCGTTTCTCCGTATCTTTCTTCGTTTCTCCGTTTCTTTCTTCGTTTCTCCGTTTCTTTCTTCGTTACTCCGTTTCTTTCTTCGTTTCTCCGTTTCATTCTTCGTTTCTCCATTTATTTCTCCGTTTCTCCGTTTCTTTGTTCGTTTCTCCGTTTCTTTGTTCGTTTCTCCGTTTCTTTGTTCGTTTCTCCGTTTATTTCTTCGTTTCTCCATTTATTTCTTCGTTTCTCCGTATCTTTCTTGGCTTCTCCATTTCATTCTTCGTTTCTCCGTTTCTTTGTTCGTTTCTCCGTTTCTTTCTCCGTTTCTCGGATTATTTCTTCGTTTCTCCATTTATTTCTCCGTTTCTCCGTTTCTTTGTTCGTTTCTCCGTTTCTTTGTTCGTTTCTCCGTTTCTTTGTTCGTTTCTCCGTTTCTTTGTTCGTTTCTCCGTTTCTTTGTTCGTTTCTCCGTTTCTTTGTTCGCTTCTCCGTTTATTTCTTCGTTTCTCCATTTATTTCTTCGTTTCTCCGTATCTTTCTTCGTTTCTCCGTTTCTTTCTTCGTTTCTCCGTTTCTTTCTTCGTTACTCCGTTTCTTTCTTCGTTTCTCCGTTTCATTCTTCGTTTCTCCGTTTATTTCTTAGTTTCTCCATTTATTTCTGCGTTTCTCCGCTTCTTTCTTCGTTTCTCCGATTCTTTGTTCGTTTCTCCGTTTCTTTGATCGTTTCTCCGTTTCTTTCTTCGTTTCTCCGTTTCTCTCTGCGTTTCTCCGTTTCTTTGTTCGTTTCTCCGTTTATTTCATCGTTTCTCCATTTCTTTCTTCGTTTCTCCGTTTCTTTGTTCGTTTCTCCGTTTCTTTCTTCGTTTCTCCGTTTCTTTGTTCGCTTCTCCGTTTCTTTCTCCGATTCTCGGTTTATTTCTTCGTTTCTCCATTTATTTCTCCGACTCTCCGTTTCTTTCTTCGTTTCTTCGTTTCTTTCTTCGTTACTCCGTTTCTTTCTTCGTTTCTCCGTTTCTCTCTTCGTTTCTCCGTTTCTTTGTTCGTTTCTCCGTTTATTTCTTCGTTTCTCCATTTATTTCTTCGTTTCTCCGTATCTTTCTTCGTTTCTCCGTTTCTTCCCTCGTTTCTCCGTTTCTTTCTTCGTTACTCCGTTTCTTTCTTCGTTTCTCCGTTTCATTCTTCGTTTCTCCGTTTATTTCTTCGTTTCTCCATTTATTTCTCCGTTTCTCCGTTTCTTTGTTCGTTTCTCCGTTTCTTTGTTCGTTTCTTCGTTTCTTTGTTCGTTTCTCCGTTTATTTCTTCGTTTCTCCATTTATTTCTTCGTTTCTCCGTATCTTTCTTCGTTTCTCCGTTTCTTTCTTCGTTTCTCCGTTTTTTTCTTCGTTACTCCGTTCCTTTCTTCGTTTCTCCGTTTCATTCTTCGTTTCTCCGTTTATTTCTTCGTTTCTCCATTTATTTCTCCGTTTCTCCGTTTTTTTGTTCGTTTCTCCGTTTCTTTGTTCGTTTCTCCGTTTCTTTGTTCGTTTCTCCGTATCTTTGTTCGTTTCTCCGTTTATTTCTTCGTTTCTCCATTTATTTCTTCGTTTCTCCGTATCTTTCTTCGTTTCTCCGTTTCTTTCTTCGTTTTCTCCGTTTCATTCTTCGTTACTCCGTTTCTTTCTTCGTTTCTCCGTTTCATTCTTCGTTTCTCCGTTTATTTCTTCGTTTCTCCATTTATTTCTGCGATTCTCCGCTTCTTTCTTCGTTTCTCCGATTCTTTGTTCGTATCTCCGTTTCTTTGATCGTTTCTCCGTTTCTTTCTTCGTTTCTCCATTTATTTCTCCGTTTCTCCGTTTCTTTCTTCGTTTCTCCGTTCCTCTGTTCGTTTCTCCGTTTCTTTCTCCGTTTCTCGGTCTATTTCTTCGTTTCTCCATTTATTTCTCCGATTCTCCGTTGCTTTCTTCGTTTCTTCGTTTCTTTCATCGTCACTGCGTTTCTTTCTTCGTTTCTCCGTTCCTTTCTTCGTTTCTCCGTTTCCTTCTTCGTTTCTCCGTTTGCTTTTTCGATTCTCCGTTTATTTCTTCGTTTCTCCGTTTCTTTCTTCGTTTCTCCGTTTATTTCTTCGTTTTCTCCGTTTCTTTCTTCGTTTCTTCGTTTCTTTCGTCGTTTCTCCGTTTCTTTGTTCGTTTCTCCGTTTGTTTCTTCGTTCTTCTCCGTTTCTTTCTTCGTATCTCCGTTTCTTCCTTCGTTTCATCGTTTCTCCATTTCTCCGTTTCTCGGTTTCTTCCTTCGTTTCTCCATTTCTTTCTTCGTATCCCCGTTTCTTTCTTCGTTTCTCCATTTCTTTCTTCGACTCTCCGTTTCTTTTCTCCGTTTCCTGGTCCGTTTCTCCGTTTATTTCTTCGTTTCTCCATTTATTTCTCCGTTTTCTCCGTTTCTTTCTTCGTTTCTTCCATCGATTCTCCGTTTCTTTCTTCGTTTCTTCCTTCGTTTTCTCCGTTTCTTTCTTCGTATCCCCGTTTCTTTCTTCGTTTCTGCGTTTCTTTCTTCGTTCTCCGTTTCTTTCTTCGTTTCTCCATTTCTTTCTTCGTTTCTCCGTTTCATTCTTCGTTTCTCCGTTTATTTCTTCGTTTCTCCATTTATTTCTCCGTTTCTCCGATTCTTTCTTCATTACTCCGTTTCTTTCATCGTAACTCCGTTTCTTTCTTCGTTTCTCCGTTTCTTTCTTCGTTTCTCCGTTTTTTTGTTCGTTTCTCTCCGTTTCTTTGATCGTTTCCCCCGTTTCTTTCTTCGTTTCTCCGTTTCTTTCTTCGTTTCTCCGTTTCTCTCTTCGTTTCTCCGTTTCTTTGTTCGTTTCTCCGTTTATTTCTTCGTTTCTCCATTTATTTCTTCGTTTCTCCGTATCTTTCTTCGTTTCTCCATTTCATTCTTCGTTTCTCTCCGTTTCTTTGTTCGTTTCTCCGTTTCTCGGTTTATTTCTTCGTTTCTCAATTTATTTCTCCGTTTCTCCGTTGCTTTGTTCGTTTCTCCGTTTCTTTGTTCGTTTCTCCCGTTTCTTTGTTCGTTTCTCCGTTTATTTCTTCGTTTCTCCATTTATTTCTTCGTTTCTCCGTATCTTTCTTCGTTTCTCCGTATCTTTCTTCGTTTCTCCATTTCATTCTTCATTTCTCCGTTTCTTTGTTCGTTTCTCCGTTTCTTTCTCCGTTTCTCGGTTTATTTCTTCGTTTCTCCATTTATTTCTCCGTTTTCTCCGTTTTCTTTGTTCGTTTCTCCGTTTCTTTGTTAGTTTCTCCGTATCTTTGTTCGTTTCTCCGTTTATTTCTTCGTTCTCCATTTATTTCTTCGTTTCTCCGTATCTTTCTTCGTTTCTCCGTTTCTTTCTTCGTTTCTCCGTTTCATTCTTCGTTACTCCGTTTCTTTCTTCGTTTCTCCGTTTCATTCTTCGTTTCTCCGTTTATTTCTTCGTTTCTCCATTTATTTCTGCGATTCTCCGCTTCTTTCTTCGTTTCTCCGATTCTTTGTTCGTATCTCCGTTTCTTTGATCGTTTCTCCGTTTCTTTCTTCGTTTCTCCATTTATTTCTCCGTTTCTCCGTTTCTTTCTTCGTTTCTCCGTTCCTTTGTTCGTTTCTCCGTTTCTTTCTCCGTTTCTCGGTCTATTTCTTCGTTTCTCCATTTATTTCTCCGATTCTCCGTTTCTTTGTTCGTTTGTCCGTTTCTTTGTTCGTTTCCCCGTTTCTTTGTTCGTTTCTCCGTTTCTTTCTTCGTTTCTCCGTTCCTTTGTTCGTTTCTCCGTTTCTTTCTCCGTTTCTCGGTTTATTTCTTCGTTTCTCCATTTATTTCTCCGATTCTCCGTTGCTTTCTTCGTTTCTTCGTTTCTTTCATCGTCACTGCGTTTCTTTCTTCGTTTCTCCGTTCCTTTCTTCGTTTCTCCGTTTCTTTCTTCGTTTCTCCGTTTGCTTTCTCGATTCTCCGTTTATTTCTTCGTTTCTCCGTTTCTTTCTTCGTTTCTCCGTTTCTTTGATCGTTTCTCCGTTTCTTTCTTCGTTTCTCCGTTTATTTCTTCGTTTCTCCATTTATTTCTGCGTTTCTCCGCTTCTTCCTTCGTTACTCCGTTTCTTTCTTCGTTTCTCCGTTTCATTCTTCGTTTCTCCGTTTATTTCTTCGTTTCTCCATTTATTTCTGCGTTTCTCCGCTTCTTTCTTCGTTTCTCCGATTCTTTGTTCGTTTCTCCGTTTCTTTGATCGTTTCTCCGTTTCTTTCTTCGTTTCTCCATTTCTTTGTTCGTTTCTCCGTATCTTTCTTCGTTTCTCCGTTTCTTTGTTCGTTTCTCCGTTTCTTTCTTCGTTACTCCGTTTCTTTCTTCGTTTCTCCGTTTCATTCTTCGTTTCTCCGTTTATTTCTTCGTTTCTCCATTTATTTCTGCGTTTCTCCGCTTCTTTCTTCGTTTCTCCGTTTCTTTCTTCGTTTCTCCGTATCTTTCTTCGTTTCTCCGTTTCTTTCTTCGTTTCTCCGTTTCTTTCTTTGTTACTCCGTTTCTTTCTTCGTTTCTCCGTTTCATTCTTCGTTTCTCCGTTTATTTCTTCGTTTCTCCATTTATTTCTGCGTTTCTCCGCTTCTTTCTTCGTTTCTCCGATTCTTTGTTCGTTTCTCCGTTTCTTTGATCGTTTCTCCGTTTCTTTCTTCGTTTCTCCGTTTATTTCTTCGTTTCTCCGTTTATTTCTTCGTTTCTCCATTTATTTCTGCGTTTCTCCGCTTCTTTCTTCGTTTCTCCGATTCTTTGTTCGTTTCTCCGTTTCTTTGATCGTTTCTCCGTTTCTTTGTTCGTTTCTCCGTTTCTTTTTCCGTTTCTCGGTTAATTTCTTCGTTTCTCCATTTATTTCTCCGTTTCTCCGTTTCTTTGTTCGTTTCTCCGTTTCTTTGTTCGTTTCTCCGTTTCTTTGTTCGTTTCTCCGTTTATTTCTTCGTTTCTCCATTTATTTCTTCGTTTCTCCGTATCCTTCTTCGTTTCTCCGTTTCTTTCTTCGTTTCTCCGTTTATTTCTTCGTTTCTCCATTTATTTCTGCGTTTCTCCGCTTCGTCCTTCGTTTCTCCGATTCTTTGTTCGTTTCTCCGTTTCTTTGATCGTTTCTCCGTTTCTTTCTTCGTTTCTCCGTTTCTCTCTTCGTTTCTCCGTTTCTTTGGTCGTTTCTCCGTTTATTTCTTCGTTTCTCCATTTATTTCTTCGTTTCTCCGTGTCTTTCTTCGTTTCTCCATTTCTTTCTTCGTTTCTCCGTTTCTTTGTTCGTTTCTCCGTTTCATTCTTCGTTTCTCCGTTTATTTCTTCGTTTCTCCATTTATTTCTGCGTTTCTCCGCTTCGTTCTTCGTTTCTCCGATTCTTTGTTCGTTTCTCCGTTTCTTTGATCGTTTCTCCGTTTCTTTCTTCGTTTCTCCGTTTCTCTCTTCGTTTCTCCGTTTCTTTGTTCGTTTCTCCGTTTATTTCTTCGTTTCTCCATTTATTTCTTCGTTTCTCCGTATCTTTCTTCGTTTCTCCATTTCTTTGTTCGTTTCTCCGTTTCTTTGTTCGTTTCTCCGTTTCTTTCTTCGTTTCTCCGTTTCTTTGTTCGCTTCTCCGTTTCTTTCTCCGATTCTCGGTTTATTTCTTTGTTTCTCCATTTATTTCTCCGACTCTCCGTTTCTTTCTTCGTTTCTTCGTTTCTTTCTTCGTTACTCCGTTTCTTTCTTCGTTTCTCCATTTCTTTCTTTGTTTCTCCGTTTCATTCTTCGTTTCTCCGTTTATTTCTTCGTTTCTCCATTTATTTCTCCGTTTCTCCGATTCTTTCTTCATTACTCCGTTTCTTTCATCGTATCTCCGTTTCTTTCTTCGTTTCTCCGTTTCTTTCTTCGTTTCTCCGTTTCTTTCTTCGTTTCGTCGTTTCTTTCTTCGAATCTCCGTTTCCTTGTTCGTTTCTCCGTTTATTTCTTCGTTTCCCCATTTAATTCTCCGTTTCTCCGTTTCTTTGTTCGTTTCTCCGTTTCTTCCTTCGTTTCTCCGTTTCTTTCTTCGTATCTCCGTTTCTTTCTTCGTTTCTCCGTTTCTTTCTTCGTTTCTCCATTTCTTTCTTCGATTCTCCGTTTCTTTCTTCGTTTCTCCGTTTCCTGGTTCGCTTCTCCGTTTATTTCTTCGTTTCTCCATTTATTTCTCCGTTTCTCCGTTTCTTTCTTCGTTTCTCCGTTTCTTTCTTCGTTTATCCGTTAGTTTCTTCGTTTCTCCGTTTCTATCTTCGTTTCTCCGTTTCTTTCTTCGTTTCTCCTTTTCTTTCTTCGTTTCTCCGATTCTTCCTTCGTTTCTCCGTTTCTTTGTTCGTTTCTCCGTTTCTTTGTTCGTTTCTCCGTTTCTTTCTTCGTTTCTCCATTTCTTTCTTCGTATCTCCGTTTCTTTCTTCGTTTCTTCGTTTCATTCTACATTTCTCCGTTTCTTTCTTCGTTTCTCCGTTTCTTCCTTCGTCTCATCGTTTCTCGGTTTCTCAGTTTCTCGGTTTATTCCTTCGTTTCTCCATTTATTTCTCCGATTCTCCGTTTCTTTCTTCGTTTCTTCGTTTCTTTCATCGTTACTCCGTTTCTTTCTTCGTTTCTCCATTTATTTCTCCGATTCTCCGTTGCTTTCTTCGTTTCTTCGTTTCTTTCATCGTCACTGCGTTTCTTTCTTCGTTTCTCTGTTCCTTTCTTCGTTTCTCCATTTCTTTCTTCGTTTCTCCGTTTGCTTTTTCGATTCTCCGTTTATTTCTTCGTTTCTCCGTTTCTTTCTTCGTTTCTCCGTTTATTTCTTCGTTTCTCCGTTTCTTTCTTCGTTTCTTCGTTTCTTTCTTCGTTTCTCCGTTTCTTCCTTCGCTCCATCGTTTCTCCTTTTCTCCGTTTCTCGGTTTATTTCTTCGTTTCTCCATTTATTTCTCCGATTCTCCGTTTCTTTCTTCGTTTCTTCGTTTCTTTCATCGTTACTCCGTTTCTTTCATCGTTTCTCCGTTTCTCGGTTTATTCCTTCATTTCTCCGTTTCTTTCTTCGTTTCTCCGTTTCTTCCTTCGTTTCATCGTTTCTCCATTTCTCCGTTTCTCGGTTTCTTCCTTCGTTTCTTCATTTATTTCTCTGATTCTCCGTTGCTTTCTTCGTTTCTTCGTTTCTTTCATCGTCACTGCGTTTCTTTCTTCGTTTCTCTGTTCCTTTCTTCGTTTCTCCATTTCTTTCTTCGTTTCTCCGTTTGCTTTTTCGATTCTCCGTTTATTTCTTCGTTTCTCCGTTTCTTTCTTCGTTTCTCCGTTTATTTCTTCGTTTCTCCGTTTCTTTCTTCGTTTCTTCGTTTCTTTCTTCATTTCTCCGTTTCTTTCTTCGTTTCTCCGCTTCTTCCTTCGCTCCATCGTTTCTCCTTTTCTCCGTTTCTCGGTTTATTTCTTCGTTTCTCCATTTATTTCTCCGATTCTCCGTTTCTTTCTTCGTTTCTTCGTTTCTTTCATCGTTACTCCGTTTCTTTCATCGTTTCTCCGTTTCTCGGCTTATTCCTTCATTTCTCCGTTTCTTTCTTCGTTTCTCCGTTTCTTCCTTCGTTTCATCGTTTCTCCATTTCTCCGTTTCTCGGTTTCTTCCTTCGTTTCTCCATTTATTTCTCCGTTTCTCCGTTTCTTTCTTCGTTTCTTCCTTCGTTTCTCCGTTTCTTTCTTCGTTTCTTCCTTCGTTTCTCCGTTTCTTTCTTCGTATCCCCGTTTCTTTCTTCGTTTCTGCGTTTCTTTCTTCGTTTCTCCGTTTCTTTGTTCGTTTCTCCGTTTCTTTGTTCGTTTCTCCGTTTCTTTGTTCGTTTCCCCTTTTCTTTGTTCGTTTCTCCGTTTCTTTCTTCGTTTCTCCGTTTCTTTCTCCGTTTCTCGGTCTATTTCTTCGTTTCTCCATTTATTTCTCCGATTCTCCGTTTCTTTCTTCGTTTCTCCGATTCTTTCTTCGTTTCTCCGTTTATTTCTCCGTTTCTCCGTTTCTTTCTCCGTTTCTCCGTTTCTTTCTTCGTTTCTCCGTTTCTTTCTTCGATTCTCCGTTTCTTTGTTCGTTTCTCCGTTTATTTCTTCGTTTCTCCATTTATTTCTCCGCTTCTCCGTTTCTTTCTTCGTTTCCCCGTTTCTTTGTTCGTTTCTCCGTTTCTTTCTTCGTTTCTCCGTTTCTTTGTTCGTTTCTCCGTTTCTTTCTCCGTTTCGCGGTCTATTTCTTCGTTTCTCCATTTATTTCTCCGATTCTCCGTTTCTTTCTTCGTTTCTCCGATTCTTTCTTCGTTTCTCCGCTTATTTCTTCGTTTCTCCGTTTATTTCTCCGTTTCTCCGTTTCTTTCTTCGTTTCTCCGTTTATTTCTTCGTTTCTCCGTTTCTTTCTCCGTTTCCCCGTTTCTTTCTTCGTTTCAACGTTTCTTTCTTCGTTATTCCATTTCGTTCTTCGTTTCTTCGTTTCTTTCTTCGTTTCTCCGATTCTTTCATCGTTTCTCCGTTTATTTCTTCGTTTCTCCGTTTCTTTCTCCGTTTCTCCGTTTCTTTCTCCGTTTCTCGGTTTATTTCTTCGTTTCCCAATTTATTTCTCCGTTTCTCCGTTTCTTTCTTCGTTTCTCCGTTTCTTTGTTCGCTTCTCCGTTTCTTTGTTCGTTTCTCCGTTTATTTCTTCGTTTCTCCATTTATTGCTTCGTTTCTCCGTATCTTTCTTCGGTTCCCCATTTCTTTGTTCGTTTCTCCGTTTCTTTGTTCGTTTCTCCGTTTCTTTGTTCGTTTCTCCGTTTCTTTGTTCGTTTCTCCGTTTCTTTGTTCGTTTCTCTGTTTGTTTCTTCGTTTCTCCATTTATTTCTTCGTTTCTCCGTATCTTTCTTCGTTTCTCTGTTTCTTTCTTCGTTTCTCTGTTTCTTTCTTCGTTTCTCCGTTTCTTTCATTGTTTCTCCGTATCTTTCTTCGTCTCTCCATTTCTTTCTCCGTTTCTCCGTTTCTTTGTTCGTTTCTCCGTTTCTTTCTCCGTTTCTCGGTTTATTTCTTCGTTTCTCCATTTATATCTCCGTTTCTCCGTTTCTTTGTTCGTTTCTCCGTTTCTTTGTTCGTTTCTCCGTTTCTTTGTTCGCTTCTCCGTTTATTTCTTCGTTTCTCCATTTATTTCTTCGTTTCTCCGTATCTTTCTTCGTTTCTCCGTTTCTTTCTTCGTTTCTCCGTTTCTTTCTTCGTTACTCCGTTTCTTTCTTCGTTTCTCCGTTTCATTCTTCGTTTCTCCGTTTATATCTTCGTTTCTCCATTTATTTCTGCGTTTCTCCGCTTCTTTCTTCATTTCTCCGATTCTTTGTTCGTTTCTCCGTTTCTTTGATCGTTTCTCCGTTTCTTTCTTCGTTTCTCCGTTTCTTTCTTCGTTTCTCCGTTTCTCTCCTCGTATCTCCGTTTCTTTGTTCGTTTCTCCGTTTATTTCTTCGTTTCTCCATTTATTTCTTCGTTTCTCCGTATCTTTCTTCGTTTCTCCATTTCATTCTTAGTTTCTCCGTTTCTTTGTTCGTTTCTCCGTTTCTCGGTTTATTTCTTCGTTTCTCCATTTATATCTCCGTTTCTCCGTTTCTTTGTTCGTTTCTCCGTTTCTTTGTTCGTTTCTCCGTTACTTTGTTCGTTTCTCCGTTTATTTCTTCGTTTCTCCATTTATTTCTTCGTTTCTCCGTATCTTTCTTCGTTTCTCCGTTTCTTTCTTCGTTTCTCCGTTTCTTTCTTCGTTACTCCGTTTCTTTCTTCGTTTCTCCGTTTCATTCTTCGTTTCTCCATTTATTTCTCCGTTTCTCCGTTTCTTTGTTCGTTTCTCCGTTTCTTTGTTCGTTTCTCCGTTTCTTTGTTCGTTTCTCCGTTTATTTCTTCGTTTCTCCATTTATTTCTTTGTTTCTCCGTATCTTTCTTCGCTTCTCCATTTCATTCTTCGTTTCTCCGTTTCTTTGTTCGTTTCTCCGTTTCTTTCTCCGTTTCTCGGTTTATTTCTTCGTTTCTCCATTTATTTCTCCGTTTCTCCGTTTCTTTGTTCGTTTCTCCGTTTCTTTGTTCGTTTCTCCGTTTCTTTGTTCGTTTCTCCGTTTCTTTGTTCGTTTCTCCGTTTCTTTGTTCGTTTCTCCGTTTCTTTGTTCGCTTCTCCGTTTATTTCTTCGTTTCTCCATTTATTTCTTCGTTTCTCCGTATCTTTCTTCGTTTCTCCGTTTCTTTCTTCGTTTCTCCGTTTCTTTCTTCGTTACTCCGTTTCTTTCTTCGTTTCTCTGTTTCATTCTTCGTTTCTCCGTTTATTTCTTCGTTTCTCCATTTATTTCTGCGTTTCTCCGCTTCTTTCTTCGTTTCTCCGATTCTTTGTTCGTTTCTCCGTTTCTTTGATCGTTTCTCCGTTTCTTTCTTAGTTTCTCCGTTTCTTTCTTCGTTTCTCCGTTTCTCTCTTCGTTTCTCCGTTTCTTTGTTCGTTTCTCCGTTTCTTTTTTCGTTTCTCCGTTTATTTCTTCGTTTCTCCATTTATTTCTTCGTTTCTCCGTATCTTTCTTCGTTTCTCCGTTTCTTTCTTCGTTTCTCCGTTTCTTTCTTCGTTACTCCGTTTCTTTCTTCGTTTCTCCGTTTCATTCTTCGTTTCTCCGTTTATTTCTTAGTTTCTCAATTTATTTCTGCGTTTCTCCGCTTCTTTCTTCGTCTCTCCGATTCTTTGTTCGTTTCTCCGTTTCTTTGATCGTTTCTCGGTTTCTTTCTTCGTTTCTCCGTTTCTCTCTGCGTTTCTCCGTTTCTTTGTTCGTTTCTCCGTTTATTTCTTCGTTTCTCCATTTCTTTCTTCGTTTCTCCGTTTCTTTGTTCGTTTCTCCGTTTCTTTCTTCGTTTCTCCGTTTCTTTGTTCGTTTCTCCGTTTCTTTGTTCGTTTCTCCGTTTCTTTGTTCGTTTCTCCGTTTCTTTGTTCGTTTCTCCGTTTATTTCTTCGTTTCTCCATTTATTTCTTCGTTTCTCCGTATCTTTCTTCGTTTCTCCGTTTCTTTCTTCGTTTCTCCGTTTCTTTCTTCGTTACTCCGTTTCTTTCTTCGTTTCTCCGTTTCATTCTTCGTTTCTCCATTTATTTCTCCGTTTCTCCGTTTCTTTGTTCGTTTCTCCGTTTCTTTGTTCGTTTCTCCGTTTCTTTGTTCGTTTCTCCGTTTCTTTGTTAGTTTCTCCGTTTATTTCTTCGTTTCTCCATTTATTTCTTTGTTTCTCCGTATCTTTCTTCGCTTCTCCATTTCATTCTTCGTTTCTCCGTTTCTTTGTTCGTTTCTCCGTTTCTTTCTCCGTTTCTCGGTTTATTTCTTCGTTTCTCCATTTATTTCTCCGTTTCTCCGTTTCTTTGTTCGTTTCTCCGATTCTTTGTTCGTTTCTCCGTTTCTTTGATCGTTTCTCCGTTTCTTTCTTAGTTTCTCCGTTTCTTTCTTCGTTTCTCCGTTTCTCTCTTCGTTTCTCCGTTTCTTTGTTCGTTTCTCCGTTTCTTTTTTCGTTTCTCCGTTTATTTCTTCGTTTCTCCATTTATTTCTTCGTTTCTCCGTATCTTTCTTCGTTTCTCCGTTTCTTTCTTCGTTTCTCCGTTTCTTTCTTCGTTACTCCGTTTCTTTCTTCGTTTCTCCGTTTCATTCTTCGTTTCTCCGTTTATTTCTTAGTTTCTCCATTTATTTCTGCGTTTCTCCGCTTCTTTCTTCGTCTCTCCGATTCTTTGTTCGTTTCTCCGTTTCTTTGATCGTTTCTCCGTTTCTTTCTTCGTTACTCCGTTTCTCTCTGCGTTTCTCCGTTTCTTTGTTCGTTTCTCCGTTTATTTCTTCGTTTCTCCGTTTCATTCTTCGTTTCTCCATTTATTTCTCCGTTTCTCCGTTTCTTTGTTCGTTTCTCCGTTTCTTTGTTCGTTTCTCCGTTTCTTTGTTCGTTTCTCCGTTTCTTTGTTCGTTTCTCCGTTTATTTCTTCGTTTCTCCATTTATTTCTTTGTTTCTCCGTATCTTTCTTCGCTTCTCCATTTCATTCTTCGTTTCTCCGTTTCTTTGTTCGTTTCTCCGTTTCTTTCTCCGTTTCTCGGTTTATTTCTTCGTTTCTCCATTTATTTCTCCGTTTCTCCGTTTCTTTGTTCGTTTCTCCGTTTCTTTGTTCGTTTCTCCGTTTCTTTGTTCGTTTCTCCGTTTCTTTGTTCGTTTCTCCGTTTCTTTGTTCGTTTCTCCGTTTCTTTGTTCGCTTCTCCGTTTATTTCTTCGTTTCTCCATTTATTTCTTCGTTTCTCCGTATCTTTCTTCGTTTCTCCGTTTCTTTCTTCGTTTCTCCGTTTCTTTCTTCGTTACTCCGTTTCTTTCTTCGTTTCTCTGTTTCATTCTTCGTTTCTCCGTTTATTTCTTCGTTTCTCCATTTATTTCTGCGTTTCTCCGCTTCTTTCTTCGTTTCTCCGATTCTTTGTTCGTTTCTCCGTTTCTTTGATCGTTTCTCCGTTTCTTTCTTAGTTTCTCCGTTTCTTTCTTCGTTTCTCCGTTTCTCTCTTCGTTTCTCCGTTTCTTTGTTCGTTTCTCCGTTTCTTTTTTCGTTTCTCCGTTTCTTTGTTCGTTTCTCCGTTTCTTTGTTCGTTTCTCCGTTTCTTTGTTCGTTTCTCCGTTTCTTTGTTCGCTTCTCCGTTTATTTCTTCGTTTCTCCATTTATTTCTTCGTTTCTCCGTATCTTTCTTCGTTTCTCCGTTTCTTTCTTCGTTTCTCCGTTTCTTTCTTCGTTACTCCGTTTCTTTCTTCGTTTCTCTGTTTCATTCTTCGTTTCTCCGTTTATTTCTTCGTTTCTCCATTTATTTCTTCGTTTCTCCGCTTCTTTCTTCGTTTCTCCGATTCTTTGTTCGTTTCTCCGTTTCTTTGATCGTTTCTCCGTTTCTTTCTTAGTTTCTCCGTTTCTTTCTTCGTTTCTCCGTTTCTCTCTTCGTTTCTCCGTTTCTTTGTTCGTTTCTCCGTTTCTTTTTTCGTTTCTCCGTTTATTTCTTCGTTTCTCCATTTATTTCTTCGTTTCTCCGTATCTTTCTTCGTTTCTCCGTTTCTTTCTTCGTTTCTCCGTTTCTTTCTTCGTTACTCCGTTTCTTTCTTCGTTTCTCCGTTTCATTCTTCGTTTCTCCGTTTATTTCTTAGTTTCTCCATTTATTTCTGCGTTTCTCCGCTTCTTTCTTCGTCTCTCCGATTCTTTGTTCGTTTCTCCGTTTCTTTGATCGTTTCTCCGTTTCTTTCTTCGTTTCTCCGTTTCTCTCTGCGTTTCTCCGTTTCTTTGTTCGTTTCTCCGTTTATTTCTTCGTTTCTCCATTTCTTTCTTCGTTTCTCCGTTTCTTTGTTCGTTTCTCCGTTTATTTCTTCGTTTCTCCATTTATTTCTTCGTTTCTCCGTATCTTTCTTCGTTTCTCCGTTTCTTTCTTCGTTTCTCCGTTTCTTTCTTCGTTACTCCGTTTCTTTCTTCGTTTCTCCGTTTCATTCTTCGTTTCTCCGTTTATTTCTTAGTTTCTCCATTTATTTCTGCGTTTCTCCGCTTCTTTCTTCGTCTCTCCGATTCTTTGTTCGTTTCTCCGTTTCTTTGATCGTTTCTCCGTTTCTTTCTTCGTTTCTCCGTTTCTCTCTGCGTTTCTCCGTTTCTTTGTTCGTTTCTCCGTTTATTTCTTCGTTTCTCCATTTCTTTCTTCGTTTCTCCGTTTCTTTGTTCGTTTCTCCGTTTCTTTCTTCGTTTCTCCGTTTCTTTGTTCGTTTCTCCGTTTCTTTGTTCGTTTCTCCGTTTCTTTGTTCGTTTCTCCGTTTCTTTGTTCGTTTCTCCGTTTATTTCTTCGTTTCTCCATTTATTTCTTCGTTTCTCCGTATCTTTCTTCGCTTCTCCATTTCATTCTTCGTTTCTCCGTTTCTTTGTTCGTTTCTCCGTTTCTTTCTCCGTTTCTCGGTTTATCTCTTCGTTTCTCCATTTATTTCTCCGTTTCTCAGTTTCTTTGTACGTTTCTCCGTTTCTTTGTTCGTTTCTCCGTTTCTTTGTTTGTTTCTCCGTTTCTTTGTTCGTTTCTCCGTTTCTTTGTTCGTTTCTCCGTTTCTTTGTTCGCTTCTCCGTTTATTTCTTCGTTTCTCCATTTATTTCTTCGTTTCTCCGTATCTTTCTTCGTTTCTCCATTTCTTTCTCCGTTTCTCCGTTTCTTTGTTCGTTTCTCCGTTTCTTTCTCCGTTTCTCGGTTTATTTCTTCGTTTCTCCATTTATATCTCCGTTTCTCCGTTTCTTTGTTCGTTTCTCCGTTTCTTTGTTCGTTTCTCCGTTTCTTTGTTCGCTTCTCCGTTTATTTCTTCGTTTCTCCATTTATTTCTTCGTTTCTCCGTATCTTTCTTCGTTTCTCCGTTCTTTCTTCGTTTCTCCGTTTCTTTCTTCGTTACTCCGTTTCTTTCTTCGTTTCTCCGTTTCATTCTTCGTTTCTCCGTTTATTTCTTCGTTTCTCCATTTATTTCTGCGTTTCTCCGCTTCTTTCTTCATTTCTCCGTTTCTCTCTTCGTTTCTCCGTTTCTTTGTTCGTTTCTCCGTTTATTTCTTCGTTTCTCCATTTATTTCTTCGTTTCTCCGTATCTTTCTTCGTTTCTCTATTTCATTCTTCGTTTCTCCGTTTCTTTGTTCGTTTCTCCGTTTCTCGGTTTATTTCTTCGTTTCTCCATTTATTTCTCCGTTTCTCCGTTTCTTTGTTCGTTTCTCCGTTTCTTTGTTCGTTTCTCCGTTTCTTTGTTCGTTTCTCCGTTTATTTCTTCGTTTCTCCAATTATTTCTTCGTTTCTCCGTATCTTTCTTCGTTTCTCCGTTTCTTTCTTCGTTTCTCCGTTTCTTTCTTCGTTACTCCGTTTCTTTCTTCGTTTCTCCGTTTCATTCTTCGTTTCTCCATTTATTTCTCCGTTTCTCCGTTTCTTTGTTCGTTTCTCCGTTTCTTTGTTCGTTTCTCCGTTTCTTTGTTCGTTTCTCCGTTTATTTCTTCGTTTCTCCATTTATTTCTTCGTTTCTCCATATCTTTCTTGGCTTCTCCGTTTCTTTGTTCGTTTCTCCGTTTCTTTGTTCGTTTCTCCGTTTCTTTTTTCGTTTCTCCGTTTCTTTCTTCGTTTCTCCATTTCTTTCTTCGTTTCTCCGTTTCATTCTTCGTTTCTCCGTTTATTTCTTCGTTTCTCCATTTATTTCTCCGTTTCTCCGATTCTTTCTTCATTACTCCGTTTCTTTCATCGTATCTCCGTTTCTTTCTTCGTTTCTCCGTTTCTTTCTTCGTTTCTCCGTTTCTTTCTTCGTTTCTTCGTTTCTTTCTTCATTTCTCCGTTTCTTTCTTCGTTTCTCCGTTTCTTCCTTCGTTTCATCGTTTCTCCGTTTCTCCGTTTCTCGGTTTATTCCTTCGTTTCTCCATTTATTTCTCCGATTCTCCGTTGCTTTCTTCGTTTCTTCGTTTCTTTCATCGTCACTGCGTTTCTTTCTTCGTTTCTCCGTTCCTTTCTTCGTTTCTCCGTTTCCTTCTTCGTTTCTCCGTTTGCTTTTTCGATTCTCCGTTTATTTCTTCGTTTCTCCGTTTCTTTCTTCGTTTCTCCGTTTATTTCTTCGTTTCTCCGTTTCTTTCTTCGTTTCTTCGTTTCTTTGGTCGTTTCTCCGTTTCTTTGTTCGTTTCTCCGTTTCTTTCTTCGTTTCTCCGTTTCTTTCTTCGTATCTCCGTTTCTTCCTTCGTTTCATCGTTTCTCCATTTCTCCGTTTCTCGGTTTCTTCCTTCGTTTCTCCATTTCTTTCTTCGTATCCCCGTTTCTTTCTTCGTTTCTCCATTTCTTTCTTCGACTCTCCGTTTCTTTCTCCGTTTCCTGGGCCGTTTCTCCGTTTATTTCTTCGTTTCCCATTTATTTCTCCGTTTCTCCGTTTCTTTCTTCGTTTCTTCCATCGATTCTCCGTTTCTTTCTTCGTTTCTTCCTTCGTTTCTCCGTTTCTTTCTTCGTATCCCCGTTTCTTTCTTCGTTTCTGCGTTTCTTTCTTCGTTTCTCCGTTTCTTTCTTCGTTTCTCCATTTCTTTCTTCGTTTCTCCGTTTCATTCTTCGTTTCTCCGTTTATTTCTTCGTTTCTCCATTTATTTCTCCGTTTCTCCGATTCTTTCTTCATTACTCCGTTTCTTTCATCGTATCTCCGTTTCTTTCTTCGTTTCTCCGTTTCTTTCTTCGTTTCTCCGTTTCTTTGTTCGTTTCTCCGTTTCTTTGATCGTTTCTCCGTTTCTTTCTTCGTTTCTCCGTTTCTTTCTTCGTTTCTCCGTTTCTCTCTTCGTTTCTCCGTTTCTTTGTTCGTTTCTCCGTTTATTTCTTCGTTTCTCCATTTATTTCTTCGTTTCTCCGTATCTTTCTTCGTTTCTCCATTTCATTCTTCGTTTCTCCGTTTCTTTGTTCGTTTCTCCGTTTCTCGGTTTATTTCTTCGTTTCTCAATTTATTTCTCCGTTTCTCCGTTTCTTTGTTCGTTTCTCCGTTTCTTTGTTCGTTTCTCCGTTTCTTTGTTCGTTTCTCCGTTTATTTCTTCGTTTCTCCATTTATTTCTTCGTTTCTCCGTATCTTTCTTCGTTTCTCCGTATCTTTCTTCGTTTCTCCATTTCATTCTTCGTTTCTCCGTTTCTTTGTTCGTTTCTCCGTTTCTTTCTCCTTTTCTCGGTTTATTTCTTCGTTTCTCCATTAATTTCTCCGTTTCTCCGTTTCTTTGTTCGTTTCTCCGTTTCTTTGTTCGTTTCTCCGTTTCTTTGTTCGTTTCTCCGTTTATTTCTTCGTTTCTCCATTTATTTCTTCGTTTCTCCGTATCTTTCTTCGTTTCTCCGTTTCTTTCTTCGTTTCTCCGTTTTTTTCTTCGTTACTCCGTTCCTTTCTTCGTTTCTCCATTTCATTCTTCGTTTCTCCGTTTCTTTGTTCGTTTCTCCGTTTCTCGGTTTATTTCTTCGTTTCTCAATTTATTTCTCCGTTTCTCCGTTTCTTTGTTCGTTTCTCCGTTTCTTTGTTCGTTTCTCCGTTTCTTTGTTCGTTTCTCCGTTTATTTCTTCGTTTCTCCATTTCATTCTTCGTTTCTCCGTTTCTTTGTTCGTTTCTCCGTTTCTTTCTCCGTTTCTCGGTTTATTTCTTCGTTTCTCCATTTATTTCTCCGTTTCGCCGTTTCTTTGTTCGTTTCTCCGTTTCTTTGTTCGTTTCTCCGTTTCTTTCTTCGATTCTTCGTTTCTTTCTTCATTTCTCCGTTTCTTTCTTCGTTTCTCCGTTTCTTCCTTCGTTTTATCGTTTCTCCGTTTCTCCGTTTCTCGGTTTCTTCCTTCGTTTCTCCATTTATTTCTCCGATTCTCCGTTTCTTTCTTCGTTTCTTCCTTCGTTTCTCCGTTTCTTTCTTCGTTTCTTCCTTCGTTTCTCCGTTTCTTTCTTCGTATCCCCGTTTCTTTCTTCGTTTCTCCATTTCTTTCTTCGACTCTCCGTTTCTTTCTCCGTTTCCTGGTCCGTTTCTCCGTTTATTTCTTCGTTTCTCCATTTATTTCTCCGTTTCTTTCTTCGTTTCTTCCTTCGTTTCTCCGTTTCTTTCTTCGTATCCCCGTTTCTTTCTTCGTATCCCCGTTTCTTTCTTCGTTTCTGCGTTTCTTTCTTCGTTTCTCCGTTTCTTTCTTCGTTTCTCCGTTTCTCTCTTCGTTTCTCCGTTTCTTTGTTCGTTTCTCCGTTTATTTCTTCGTTTCTCCATTTATTTCTTCGTTTCTCCGTATCTTTCTTCGTTTCTCCATTTCATTCTTCGTTTCTCCGTTTCTTTGTTCGTTTCTCCGTTTCTCGGTTTATTTCTTCGTTTCTCAATTTATTTCTCCGTTTCTCCGTTTCTTTGTTCGTTTCTCCGTTTCTTTGTTCGTTTCTCCGTTTCTTTGTTCGTTTCTCCGTTTATTTCTTCGTTTCTCCATTTATTTCTTCGTTTCTCCGTATCTTTCTTCGTTTCTCCGTATCTTTCTTCGTTTCTCCATTTCATTCTTCGTTTCTCCGTTTCTTTGTTCGTTTCTCCGTTTCTTTCTCCGTTTCTCGGTTTATTTCTTCGTTTCTCCATTTATTTCTCCGTTTCTCCGTTTCTTTGTTCGTTTCTCCGTTTCTTTGTTCGTTTCTCCGTTTCTTTGTTCGTTTCTCCGTTTCTTTCTTCGTTACTCCGTTTCTTTCTTCGTTTCTCCGTTTCATTCTTCGTTTCTCCGTTTATTTCTTCGTTTCTCCATTTATTTCTGCGTTTCTCCGCTTCTTTCTTCATTTCTCCGTTTCTCTCTTCGTTTCTCCGTTTCTTTGTTCGTTTCTCCGTTTATTTCTTCGTTTCTCCATTTATTTCTTCGTTTCTCCGTATCTTTCTTCGTTTCTCTATTTCATTCTTCGTTTCTCCGTTTCTTTGTTCGTTTCTCCGTTTCTCGGTTTATTTCTTCGTTTCTCCATTTATTTCTCCGTTTCTCCGTTTCTTTGTTCGTTTCTCCGTTTCTTTGTTCGTTTCTCCGTTTCTTTGTTCGTTTCTCCGTTTATTTCTTCGTTTCTCCAATTATTTCTTCGTTTCTCCGTATCTTTCTTCGTTTCTCCGTTTCTTTCTTCGTTTCTCCGTTTCTTTCTTCGTTACTCCGTTTCTTTCTTCGTTTCTCCGTTTCATTCTTCGTTTCTCCATTTATTTCTCCGTTTCTCCGTTTCTTTGTTCGTTTCTCCGTTTCTTTGTTCGTTTCTCCGTTTCTTTGTTCGTTTCTCCGTTTATTTCTTCGTTTCTCCATTTATTTCTTCGTTTCTCCATATCTTTCTTGGCTTCTCCGTTTCTTTGTTCGTTTCTCCGTTTCTTTGTTCGTTTCTCCGTTTCTTTTTTCGTTTCTCCGTTTCTTTCTTCGTTTCTCCATTTCTTTCTTCGTTTCTCCGTTTCATTCTTCGTTTCTCCGTTTATTTCTTCGTTTCTCCATTTATTTCTCCGTTTCTCCGATTCTTTCTTGATTACTCCGTTTCTTTCATCGTATCTCCGTTTCTTTCTTCGTTTCTCCGTTTCTTTCTTCGTTTCTCCGTTTCTTTCTTCGTTTCTTCGTTTCTTTCTTCATTTCTCCGTTTCTTTCTTCGTTTCTCCGTTTCTTCCTTCGTTTCATCGTTTCTCCGTTTCTCCGTTTCTCGGTTTATTCCTTCGTTTCTCCATTTATTTCTCCGATTCTCCGTTGCTTTCTTCGTTTCTTCGTTTCTTTCATCGTCACTGCGTTTCTTTCTTCGTTTCTCCGTTCCTTTCTTCGTTTCTCCGTTTCCTTCTTCGTTTCTCCGTTTGCTTTTTCGATTCTCCGTTTATTTCTTCGTTTCTCCGTTTCTTTCTTCGTTTCTCCGTTTATTTCTTCGTTTCTCCGTTTCTTTCTTCGTTTCTTCGTTTCTTTGGTCGTTTCTCCGTTTCTTTGTTCGTTTCTCCGTTTCTTTCTTCGTTTCTCCGTTTCTTTCTTCGTATCTCCGTTTCTTCCTTCGTTTCATCGTTTCTCCATTTCTCCGTTTCTCGGTTTCTTCCTTCGTTTCTCCATTTCTTTCTTCGTATCCCCGTTTCTTTCTTCGTTTCTCCATTTCTTTCTTCGACTCTCCGTTTCTTTCTCCGTTTCCTGGTCCGTTTCTCCGTTTATTTCTTCGTTTCTCCATTTATTTCTCCGTTTCTCCGTTTCTTTCTTCGTTTCTTCCATCGATTCTCCGTTTCCTTCTTCGTTTCTTCCTTCGTTTCTCCGTTTCTTTCTTCGTATCCCCGTTTCTTTCTTCGTTTCTGCGTTTCTTTCTTCGTTTCTCCGTTTCTTTCTTCGTTTCTCCATTTCTTTCTTCGTTTCTCCGTTTCATTCTTCGTTTCTCCGTTTATTTCTTCGTTTCTCCATTTATTTCTCCATTTCTCCGATTCTTTCTTCATTACTCCGTTTCTTTCATCGTATCTCCGTTTCTTTCTTCGTTTCTCCGTTTCTTTCTTCGTTTCTCCGTTTCTTTGTTCGTTTCTCCGTTTCTTTGATCGTTTCTCCGTTTCTTTCTTCGTTTCTCCGTTTCTTTCTTCGTTTCTCCGTTTCTCTCTTCGTTTCTCCGTTTCTTTGTTCGTTTCTCCGTTTATTTCTTCGTTTCTCCATTTATTTCTTCGTTTCTCCGTATCTTTCTTCGTTTCTCCATTTCATTCTTCGTTTCTCCGTTTCTTTGTTCGTTTCTCCGTTTCTCGGTTTATTTCTTCGTTTCTCAATTTATTTCTCCGTTTCTCCGTTTCTTTGTTCGTTTCTCCGTTTCTTTGTTCGTTTCTCCGTTTCTTTGTTCGTTTCTCCGTTTATTTCTTCGTTTCTCCATTTATTTCTTCGTTTCTCCGTATCTTTCTTCGTTTCTCCGTATCTTTCTTCGTTTCTCCATTTCATTCTTCGTTTCTCCGTTTCTTTGTTCGTTTCTCCGTTTCTTTCTCCGTTTCTCGGTTTATTTCTTCGTTTCTCCATTTATTTCTCCGTTTCTCCGTTTCTTTGTTCGTTTCTCCGTTTCTTTGTTCGTTTCTCCGTTTCTTTGTTCGTTTCTCCGTTTATTTCTTCGTTTCTCCATTTATTTCTTCGTTTCTCCGTATCTTTCTTCGTTTCTCCGTTTTTTTCTTCGTTACTCCGTTCCTTTCTTCGTTTCTCCGTTTCATTCTTCGTTTCTCCGTTTATTTCTTCGTTTCTCCATTTATTTCTCCGTTTCTCCGTTTTTTTGTTCGTTTCTCCGTTTCTTTGTTCGTTTCTCCGTTTCTTTGTTCGTTTCTCCGTATCTTTGTTCGTATCTCCGTTTATTTCTTCGTTTCTCCATTTATTTCTTCGTTTCTCCGTATCTTTCTTCGTTTCTCCGTTTCTTTCTTCGTTTCTCCGTTTCATTCTTCGTTACTCCGTTTCTTTCTTCGTTTCTCCGTTTCATTCTTCGTTTCTCCGTTTATTTCTTCGTTTCTCCATTTCTTTCTCCGTTTCTCCGTTTCTTTGTTCGTTTCTCCGTTTCTTTCTCCGTTTCTCGGTTTATTTCTTCGTTTCTCCATTTATTTCTCCTTTTCTCCGTTTCTTTGCTCGTTTCTCCGTTTCTTTGTTCGTTTCTCCGTTTCTTTGTTCGCTTCTCCGTTTATTTCTTCGTTTCTCCATTTATTTCTTCGTTTCTCCGTATCTTTCTTCGTTTCTCCGTTTCTTTCTTCGTTTCTCCGTTTCTTTCTTCGTTACTCCGTTTCTTTCTTCGTTTCTCTGTTTCATTCTTCGTTTCTCCGTTTATTTCTTCGTTTCTCCATTTATTTCTGCGTTTCTCCGCTTCTTTCTTCGTTTCTCCGATTCTTTGTTCGTTTCTCCGTTTCTTTGATCGTTTCTCCGTATCTTTCTTCGTTTCTCCATTTCTTTCTCCGTTTCTCCATTTATTTCTTCGTTTCTCCGTATCTTTCTTCGTTTCTCCGTTTCTGTCTTCGTTTCTCCGTTTCTTTCTTCGTTACTCCGTTTCTTTCTTCGTTTCTCCGTTTCATTCTTCGTTTCTCCGTTTATTTCTTCGTTTCTCCATTTATTTCTGCGTTTCTCCGCTTCTTTCTTCGTTTCTGCGATTCTTTGTTCGTTTCTCCGTTTCTTTGATCGTTTCTCCGTTTCTTTCTTCGTTTCTCCGATTCTCTCTGCGTTTCTCCGTTTCTTTGTTCGTTTCTCCGTTTATTTCTTCGTTTCTCCATTTCTTTCTTCGTTTCTCCATTTCTTTGTCGTTTCTCCGTTTCTTTCTTCGTTTCTCCGTTTCTTTGTTCGCTTCTCCGTTTCTTTCTCCGATTCTCGGTTTATTTCTTTGTTTCTCCATTTATTTCTCCGACTCTCCGTTTCTTACTTCGTTTCTTCGTTTCTTTCTTCGATACTCCGTTTCTTTCTTCGTTTCTCCATTTCTTTCTTCGTTTCTCCGTTTCATTCTTCGTTTCTCCGTTTATTTCTTCGTTTCTCCATTTATTTCTCCGTTTCTCCGATTCTTTCTTCATTACTCCGTTTCTTTCATCGTATCTCCGTTTCTTTCTTCGTTTCTCCGTTTCTTTCTTCGTTTCTCCGTTTCTTTCTTCGTTTCTTCGTTTCTTTCTTCATTTCTCCGTTTCTTTCTTCGTTTCTCCATTTCTTTCTTCGACTCTCCGTTTCTTTCTCCGTTTCCTGGTCCGTTTCTCCGTTTATTTCTTCGTTTCTCCATTTATTTCTCCGTTTCTCCGTTTCTTTCTTCGTTTCTTCCTTCGTTTCTCCGTTTCTTTCTTCGTTTCTTCCTTCGTTTCTCCGTTTCTTTCTTCGTATCCCCGTTTCTTTCTTCGTATCCCCGTTTCTTTCTTCGTTTCTGCGTTTCTTTCTTCGTTTCTCCGTTTCTTTGTTCGTTTCTCCGTTTCTTTGTTCGTTTCTCCGTTTCTTTGTTCTTTTCTCCGTTTATTTCTTCGTTTCTCCATTTATTTCTTCGTTTCTCCGTATCTTTCTTCGCTTCTGCATTTCATTCTTCGTTTCTCCGTTTCTTTGTTCGTTTCTCCGTTTCTTTCTCCGTTTCTCGGTTTATCTCTTCGTTTCTCCATTTATTTCTCCGTTTCTCCGTTTCTTTGTTCGTTTCTCCGTTTCTTTGTTCGTTTCTCCGTTTCTTTGTTTGTTTCTCCGTTTCTTTGTTCGTTTCTCCGTTTCTTTGTTCGTTTCTCCGTTTCTTTGTTCGCTTCTCCGTTTATTTCTTCGTTTCTCCATTTATTTCTTCGTTTCTCCGTATCTTTCTTCGTTTCTCCATTTCTTTCTCCGTTTCTCCGTTTCTTTGTTCGTTTCTCCGTTTCTTTCTCCGTTTCTCGGTTTATTTCTTCGTTTCTCCATTTATATCTCCGTTTCTCCGTTTCTTTGTTCGTTTCTCCGTTTCTTTTGTTCGTTTCTCCGTTTCTTTGTTCGCTTCTCCGTTTATTTCTTCGTTTCTCCATTTATTTCTTCGTTTCTCCGTATCTTTCTTCGTTTCTCCGTTCTTTCTTCGTTTCTCCGTTTCTTTCTTCGTTACTCCGTTTCTTTCTTCGTTTCTCCGTTTCATTCTTCGTTTCTCCGTTTATTTCTTCGTTTCTCCATTTATTTCTGCGTTTCTCCGCTTCTTTCTTCATTTCTCCGTTTCTCTCTTCGTTTCTCCGTTTCTTTGTTCGTTTCTCCGTTTGTTTCTTCGTTTCTCCATTTATTTCTTCGTTTCTCCGTATCTTTCTTCGTTTCTCCATTTCATTCTTCGTTTCTCCGTTTCTTTGTTCGTTTCTCCGTTTCTCGGTTTATTTCTTCGTTTCTCCATTTATTTCTCCGTTTCTCCGTTTCTTTGTTCGTTTCTCCGTTTCTTTGTTCGTTTCTCCGTTTCTTTGTTCGTTTCTCCGTTTATTTCTTCGTTTCTCCAATTATTTCTTCGTTTCTCCGTATCTTTCTTCGTTTCTCCGTTTCTTTCTTCGTTTCTCCGTTTCTTTCTTCGTTACTCCGTTTCTTTCTTCGTTTCTCCGTTTCATTCTTCGTTTCTCCATTTATTTCTCCGTTTCTCCGTTTCTTTGTTCGTTTCTCCGTTTCTTTGTTCGTTTCTCCGTTTCTTTGTTCGTTTCTCCGTTTATTTCTTCGTTTCTCCATTTATTTCTTCGTTTCTCCGTATCTTTCTTGGCTTCTCCGTTTCTTTGATCGTTTCTCCGTTTCTTTGTTCGTTTCTCCGTTTCTTTTTCCGTTTCTCGGTTAATTTCTTCGTTTCTCCATTTATTTCTCCGTTTCTCCGTTTCTTTGTTCGTTTCTCCGTTTCTTTGTTCGTTTCTCCGTTTCTTTTTTCGTTTCTCCGTTTCTTTCTTCGTTTCTCCATTTCTTTCTTCGTTTCTCCGTTTCATTCTTCGTTTCTCCGTTTATTTCTTCGTTTCTCCATTTATTTCTCCGTTTCTCCGATTCTTTCTTCATTACTCCGTTTCTTTCATCGTATCTCCGTTTCTTTCTTCGTTTCTCCGTTTCTTTCTTCGTTTCTCCGTTTCTTTCTTCGTTTCTTCGTTTCTTTCTTCATTTCTCCGTTTCTTTCTTCGTTTCTCCGTTTCTTCCTTCGTTTCATCGTTTCTCCGTTTCTCCGTTTCTCGGTTTATTCCTTCGTTTCTCCATTTATTTCTCCGATTCTCCGTTGCTTTCTTCGTTTCTTCGTTTCTTTCATCGTCACTGCGTTTCTTTCTTCGTTTCTCCGTTCCTTTCTTCGTTTCTCCGTTTCCTTCTTCGTTTCTCCGTTTGCTTTTTCGATTCTCCGTTTATTTCTTCGTTTCTCCGTTTCTTTCTTCGTTTCTCCGTTTATTTCTTCGTTTCTCCGTTTCTTTCTTCGTTTCTTCGTTTCTTTGGTCGTTTCTCCGTTTCTTTGTTCGTTTCTCCGTTTCTTTCTTCGTTTCTCCGTTTCTTTCTTCGTATCTCCGTTTCTTCCTTCGTTTCATCGTTTCTCCATTTCTCCGTTTCTCGGTTTCTTCCTTCGTTTCTCCATTTCTTTCTTCGTATCCCCGTTTCTTTCTTCGTTTCTCCATTTCTTTCTTCGACTCTCCGTTTCTTTCTCCGTTTCCTGGTCCGTTTCTCCGTTTATTTCTTCGTTTCTCCATTTATTTCTCCGTTTCTCCGTTTCTTTCTTCGTTTCTTCCATCGATTCTCCGTTTCTTTCTTCGTTTCTTCCTTCGTTTCTCCGTTTCTTTCTTCGTATCCCCGTTTCTTTCTTCGTTTCTGCGTTTCTTTCGTCGTTTCTCCGTTTCTTTCTTCGTTTCTCCATTTCTTTCTTCGTTTCTCCGTTTCATTCTTCGTTTCTCCGTTTATTTCTTCGTTTCTCCATTTATTTCTCCGTTTCTCCGATTCTTTCTTCATTACTCCGTTTCTTTCATCGTATCTCCGTTTCTTTCTTCGTTTCTCCGTTTCTTTCTTCGTTTCTCCGTTTCTTTGTTCGTTTCTCCGTTTCTTTGATCGTTTCTCCGTTTCTTTCTTCGTTTCTCCGTTTCTTTCTTCGTTTCTCCGTTTCTCTCTTCGTTTCTCCGTTTCTTTTTTTTCGTTTCTCCGTTTATTTCTTCGTTTCTCCATTTATTTCTTCGTTTCTCCGTATCTTTCTTCGTTTCTCCATTTCATTCTTCGTTTCTCCGTTTCTTTGTTCGTTTCTCCGTTTCTCGGTTTATTTCTTCGTTTCTCAATTTATTTCTCCGTTTCTCCGTTTCTTTGTTCGTTTCTCCGTTTCTTTGTTCGTTTCTCCGTTTCTTTGTTCGTTTCTCCGTTTATTTCTTCGTTTCTCCATTTATTTCTTCGTTTCTCCGTATCTTTCTTCGTTTCTCCGTATCTTTCTTCGTTTCTCCATTTCATTCTTCGTTTCTCCGTTTCTTTGTTCGTTTCTCCGTTTCTTTCTCCGTTTCTCGGTTTATTTCTTCGTTTCTCCATTTATTTCTCCGTTTCTCCGTTTCTTTGTTCGTTTCTCCGTTTCTTTGTTCGTTTCTCCGTTTCTTTGTTCGTTTCTCCGTTTATTTCTTCGTTTCTCCATTTATTTCTTCGTTTCTCCGTATCTTTCTTCGTTTCTCCGTTTCTTTCTTCGTTTCTCCGTTTTTTTCTTCGTTACTCCGTTCCTTTCTTCGTTTCTCCGTTTCATTCTTCGTTTCTCCGTTTATTTCTTCGTTTCTCCATTTATTTCTCCGTTTCTCCGTTTTTTTGTTCGTTTCTCCGTTTCTTTGTTCGTTTCTCCGTTTCTTTGTTCGTTTCTCCGTATCTTTGTTCGTTTCTCCGTTTATTTCTTCGTTTCTCCATTTATTTCTTCGTTTCTCCGTATCTTTCTTCGTTTCTCCGTTTCTTTCTTCGTTTCTCCGTTTCATTCTTCGTTACTCCGTTTCTTTCTGCGTTTCTCCGTTTCTTTCTTCGTTTCTTCGTTTCTTTCTTCATTTCTCCGTTTCTTTCTTCGTTTCTCCGTTTCTTCCTTCGTTTCATCGTTTCTCCGTTTCTCCGTTTCTCGGTTTCTTCCTTCGTTTCTCCATTTATTTCTCCGATTATCCGTTTCTTTCTTCGTTTCTTCCTTCGTTTCTCCGTTTCTTTCTTCGTTTCTTCCTTCGTTTCTCCGTTTCTTTCTTCGTATCCCCGTTTCTTTCTTCGTATCCCCGTTTCTTTCTTCGTTTCTGCGTTTCTTTCTTCGTTTCTCCGTTTCTTTGTTCGTTTCTCCGTTTCTTTGTTCGTTTCTCCGTTTCTTTGTTCGTTTCTCCGTTTCTTTCTTCGTTTCTCCGTTCCTTTGTTCGTTTCTCCGTTTCTTTCTCCGTTTCTCGGTCTATTTCTTCGTTTCTCCATTTATTTCTCCGATTCTCCGTTTCTTTCTTCGTTTCTCCGATTCTTTCTTCGTTTCTCCGTTTATTTCTTCGTTTCTCCGTTTCTTTCTCCGTTTCTCCGTTTCTTTCTTTGTTTCTCCGTTTCTTTCTTCGATTCTCCGTTTATTTCTTCGTTTCTCCATTTATTTCTTCGTTTCTTCGTTTCCTTGTTCGTTTCTCCGTTTATTTCTTCGTTTCTCCATTTATTTCTCCGTTTCTTCGTTTCTTTCTTCGTTTCTCCATTTATTTCTCCGTTTGTACGTTTCTTTCTTCGTTATTCCGTTTCTTTCTTCGTTTCTCCGTTTCTTTCTTCGTTTTTCCGTTTCATTCATCGTTTCTTCGTTTCTCCGTTTCTTTCTTCGTTTCTCCGTTTATATCTTTGTTTCTCCATTTATTTCTCCGTTTCTTTCTTCGTTTCTCCGTTTCTTTCATCTTTTCTCCGTCTCTTTCTTCGTTTCTCCGTATCTATCTTCGTTTCTCCGTTTCTTTCTTCATTTCTCCGTTTCTTTCTTCGTTTCTCCGTTTCTTTCTTCGATTCTCCGTTTCTTTGTCCGTTTCTCCGTTTCTTTGTTCGTTTCTCCGTTTATTTCTTCGTTTCTCCATTTATTTCTCCGTTTCTCCGTTTCTTTCTTCGTTTCTCCGTTTCTTTGTTCGTTTCTCCGTTTCTTTGTTCGTTTCTCCGTTTCTTTGTTCGTTTCTCCGTTTCTTTCTGCGTTTCTCGGTTAATTTCTTCGTTTCTCCATTTATTTCTCCGTTTCTCCGTTTCTTTGTTCGTTTCTCCGTTTCTTTGTTCGTTTCTCCGTTTCTTTGTTCGTTTCTCCGTTTCTTTGTTCGTTTCTCCGTTTCTTTGTTCGTTTCTCCGTTTATTTCTTCGTTTCTCCATTTGTTTCTTCGTTTCTCCGTATCTTTCTTCGTTTTTCCGTTTCTTTCTTCGTTTCTCCGTTTCATTCTTCGTTACTCCGTTTCTTTCTTCGTTTCTCCGTTTCATTCTTCGTTTCTCCGTTTATTTCTTCGTTTCTCCATTTATTTCTGCGTTTCTCCGCTTCTTTCTTTGTTTCTCCGATTCTTTGTTCGTTTCTGCGTTCCTTTGATCGTTTCTCCGTTTCTTTCTTCGTTTCTCCGTTTCTCTCTTCGTTTCTCCGTTTCTTTGTTCGTTTCTCCGTTTATTTCTTCGTTTCTCCATTTATTTCTTCGTTTCTCCGTATCTTTCTTCGTTTCTCCATTTCTTTCTCCGTTTCTCCGTTTCTTTGTTCGTTTCTCCGTTTCTTTGTTCGTTTCTCCATTTATTTCTTCGTTTCTCCATTTATTTCTTCGTTTCTCCGTATCTTTCTTCGTTTCTCCGTTTCTTTCTTCGTTTCTCCGTTTCTTTCTTCGTTACTCCGTTTCTTTCTTCGTTTCTCCGTTTCATTCTTCGTTTCTCCGTTTATTTCTTCGTTTCTCCATTTATTTCTGCGTTTCTCCGCTTCTTTCTTCGTTTCTCCGATTCTTTGTTCGTTTCTCCGTTTCTTTGATCGTTTCTCCGTTTCTTTCTTCGTTTCTCCGTTTATTTCTTCGTTTCTCCATTTATTTCTTCGTTTCTCCGTTTCTTTCTTCGTTTCTCCGTTTCTTTCTTCGTTTCTCCGTTTCTCTCTTCGTTTCTCCGTTTCTTTGTTCGTTTCTCCGTTTCTTTGCACGTTTCTCCGTTTATTTCTTCGTTTCTCCATTTATTTCTTCGTTTCTCCGTATCTTTCTTCGTTTCTCCGTTTCTTTCTTCGTTTCTCCGTTTCTTTCTTCGTTACTCCGTTTCTTTCTTCGTTTCTCCATTTCTTTCTTCGTTTCTCCGTTTCATTCTTCGTTTCTCCGTTTATTTCTTCGTTTCTCCATTTATTTCTCCGTTTCTCCGATTCTTTCTTCATTACTCCGTTTCTTTCATCGTATCTCCGTTTCTTTCTTCGTTTCTCCGTTTCTTTCTTCGTTTCTCCGTTTCTTTTTTCGTTTCTTCGTTTCTTTCTTCATTTCTCCGTTTCTTTCTTCGTTTCTCCGTTTCTTCCTTCGTTTCATCGTTTCTCCGTTTCTCCGTTTCTCGGTTTATTCCTTCGTTTCTCCATTTATTTCTCCGATTCTCCGTTGCTTTCTTCGTTTCTTCGTTTCTTTCATCGTCACTGCGTTTCTTTCTTCGTTTCTCCGTTCCTTTCTTCGTTTCTCCGTTTCCTTCTTCGTTTCTCCGTTTGCTTTTTCGATTCTCCGTTTATTTCTTCGTTTCTCCGTTTCTTTCTTCGTTTCTCCGTTTATTTCTTCGTTTCTCCGTTTCTTTCTTCGTTTCTTCGTTTCTTTGGTCGTTTCTCCGTTTCTTTGTTCGTTTCTCCGTTTCTTTCTTCGTTTCTCCGTTTCTTTCTTCGTATCTCCGTTTCTTCCTTCGTTTCATCGTTTCTCCATTTCTCCGTTTCTCGGTTTCTACCTTCGTTTCTCCATTTCTTTCTTCGTATCCCCGTTTCTTTCTTCGTTTCTCCATTTCTTTCTTCGACTCTCCGTTTCTTTCTCCGTTTCCTGGTCCGTTTCTCCGTTTATTTCTTCGTTTCTCCATTTATTTCTCCGTTTCTCCGTTTCTTTCTTCGTTTCTTCCATCGATTCTCCGTTTCCTTCTTCGTTTCTTCCTTCGTTTCTCCGTTTCTTTCTTCGTATCCCCGTTTCTTTCTTCGTTTCTGCGTTTCTTTCTTCGTTTCTCCGTTTCTTTCTTCGTTTCTCCATTTCTTTCTTCGTTTCTCCGTTTCATTCTTCGTTTCTCCGTTTATTTCTTCGTTTCTCCATTTATTTCTCCATTTCTCCGATTCTTTCTTCATTACTCCGTTTCTTTCATCGTATCTCCGTTTCTTTCTTCGTTTCTCCGTTTCTTTCTTCGTTTCTCCGTTTCTTTGTTCGTTTCTCCGTTTCTTTGATCGTTTCTCCGTTTCTTTCTTCGTTTCTCCGTTTCTTTCTTCGTTTCTCCGTTTCTCTCTTCGTTTCTCCGTTTCTTTGTTCGTTTCTCCGTTTATTTCTTCGTTTCTCCATTTATTTCTTCGTTTCTCCGTATCTTTCTTCGTTTCTCCATTTCATTCTTCGTTTCTCCGTTTCTTTGTTCGTTTCTCCGTTTCTCGGTTTATTTCTTCGTTTCTCAATTTATTTCTCCGTTTCTCCGTTTCTTTGTTCGTTTCTCCGTTTCTTTGTTCGTTTCTCCGTTTCTTTGTTCGTTTCTCCGTTTATTTCTTCGTTTCTCCATTTATTTCTTCGTTTCTCCGTATCTTTCTTCGTTTCTCCGTATCTTTCTTCGTTTCTCCATTTCATTCTTCGTTTCTCCGTTTCTTTGTTCGTTTCTCCGTTTCTTTCTCCGTTTCTCGGTTTATTTCTTCGTTTCTCCATTTATTTCTCCGTTTCTCCGTTTCTTTGTTCGTTTCTCCGTTTCTTTTTTCGTTTCTCCGTTTCTTTGTTCGTTTCTCCGTTTATTTCTTCGTTTCTCCATTTATTTCTTCGTTTCTCCGTATCTTTCTTCGTTTCTCCGTTTCTTTCTTCGTTTCTCCGTTTTTTTCTTCGTTACTCCGTTCCTTTCTTCGTTTCTCCGTTTCATTCTTCGTTTCTCCGTTTATTTCTTCGTTTCTCCATTTATTTCTCCGTTTCTCCGTTTTTTTGTTCGTTTCTCCGTTTCTTTGTTCGTTTCTCCGTTTCTTTGTTCGTTTCTCCGTATCTTTGTTCGTATCTCCGTTTATTTCTTCGTTTCTCCATTTATTTCTTCGTTTCTCCGTATCTTTCTTCGTTTCTCCGTTTCTTTCTTCGTTTCTCCGTTTCATTCTTCGTTACTCCGTTTCTTTCTTCGTTTCTCCGTTTCATTCTTCGTTTCTCCGTTTATTTCTTCGTTTCTCCATTTATTTCTGCGATTCTCCGCTTCTTTCTTCGTTTCTCCGATTCTTTGTTCGTATCTCCGTTTCTTTGATCGTTTCTCCGTTTCTTTCTTCGTTTCTCCGTTTCTCTCTTCGTTTCTCCGTTTCTTTGTTCGTTTCTCCGTTTATTTCTTCGTTTCTCCATTTATTTCTTCGTTTCTCCGTATCTTTCTTCGTTTCTCCATTTCTTTCTCCGTTTCTCCGTTTCTTTGTTCGTTTCTCCGTTTCTTTCTCCGTTTCTCGGTTTATTTCTTCGTTTCTCCATTTATTTCTCCTTTTCTCCGTTTCTTTGCTCGTTTCTCCGTTTCTTTGTTCGTTTCTCCGTTTCTTTGTTCGCTTCTCCGTTTATTTCTTCGTTTCTCCATTTATTTCTTCGTTTCTCCGTATCTTTCTTCGTTTCTCCGTTTCTTTCTTCGTTTCTCCGTTTCTTTCTTCGTTACTCCGTTTCTTTCTTCGTTTCTCTGTTTCATTCTTCGTTTCTCCGTTTATTTCTTCGTTTCTCCATTTATTTCTGCGTTTCTCCGCTTCTTTCTTCGTTTCTCCGATTCTTTGTTCGTTTCTCCTTTTCTTTGATCGTTTCTCCGTTTCTTTCTTCGTTTCTCCGTTTCTTTCTTCGTTTCTCCGTTTCTCTCTTCGTTTCTCCGTTTCTTTGTTCGTTTCTCCGTTTCTTTTTTCGTTTCCCCGTTTATGTCTTCGTTTCTCCATTTATTTCTTCGTTTCTCCGTATCTTTCTTCGTTTCTCCGTTTCTGTCTTCGTTTCTCCGTTTCTTTCTTCGTTACTCCGTTTCTTTCTTCGTTTCTCCGTTTCATTCTTCGTTTCTCCGTTTATTTCTTCGTTTCTCCATTTATTTCTGCGTTTCTCCGCTTCTTTCTTCGTTTCTGCGATTCTTTGTTCGTTTCTCCGTTTCTTTGATCGTTTCTCCGTTTCTTTCTTCGTTTCTCCGATTCTCTCTGCGTTTCTCCGTTTCTTTGTTCGTTTCTCCGTTTATTTCTTCGTTTCTCCATTTCTTTCTTCGTTTCTCCATTTCTTTGTCGTTTCTCCGTTTCTTTCTTCGTTTCTCCGTTTCTTTGTTCGCTTCTCCGTTTCTTTCTCCGATTCTCGGTTTATTTCTTTGTTTCTCCATTTATTTCTCCGACTCTCCGTTTCTTACTTCGTTTCTTCGTTTCTTTCTTCGATACTCCGTTTCTTTCTTCGTTTCTCCATTTCTTTCTTCGTTTCTCCGTTTCATTCTTCGTTACTCCGTTTATTTCTTCGTTTCTCCATTTATTTCTCCGTTTCTCCGATTCTTTCTTCATTACTCCGTTTCTTTCATCGTATCTCCGTTTCTTTCTTCGTTTCTCCGTTTCTTTCTTCGTTTCTCCGTTTCTTTCTTCGTTTCTTCGTTTCTTTGTTCGTTTCTCCGTTTATTTCTTCGTTTCTCCATTTCTTTCTTCGTTTCTCCATTTCTTTCTTCGTTTCTCCGTTTCTTTCTTCGTTTCTCCGTTTCTTTGTTCGTTTCTCCGTTTCTTTGATCGTTTCTCCGTTTCTTTCTTCGTTTCTCCGTTTCTTTCTTCGTTTCTCCGTTTCTCTCTTCGTTTCTCCGTTTCTTTGTTCGTTTCTCCGTTTATTTCTTCGTTTCTCCATTTATTTCTTCGTTTCTCCGTATCTTTCTTCGTTTCTCCATTTCATTCTTCGTTTCTCCGTTTCTTTGTTCGTTTCTCCGTTTCTCGGTTTATTTCTTCGTTTCTCAATTTATTTCTCCGTTTCTCCGTTTCTTTGTTCGTTTCTCCGTTTCTTTGTTCGTTTCTCCGTTTCTTTGTTCGTTTCTCCGTTTATTTCTTCGTTTCTCCATTTATTTCTTCGTTTCTCCGTATCTTTCTTCCTTTCTCCGTATCTTTCTTCGTTTCTCCATTTCATTCTTCGTTTCTCCGTTTCTTTGTTCGTTTCTCCGTTTCTTTCTCCGTTTCTCGGTTTATTTCTTCGTTTCTCCATTTATTTCTCCGTTTCTCCGTTTCTTTGTTCGTTTCTCCGTTTCTTTTTTCGTTTCTCCGTTTCTTTGTTCGTTTCTCCGTTTATTTCTTCGTTTCTCCATTTATTTCTTCGTTTCTCCGTATCTTTCTTCGTTTCTCCGTTTCTTTCTTCGTTTCTCCGTTTTTTTCTTCGTTACTCCGTTCCTTTCTTCGTTTCTCCGTTTCATTCTTCGTTTCTCCGTTTATTTCTTCGTTTCTCCATTTATTTCTCCGTTTCTCCGTTTTTTTGTTCGTTTCTCCGTTTCTTTGTTCGTTTCTCCGTTTCTTTGTTCGTTTCTCCGTATCTTTGTTCGTATCTCCGTTTATTTCTTCGTTTCTCCATTTATTTCTTCGTTTCTCCGTATCTTTCTTCGTTTCTCCGTTTCTTTCTTCGTTTCTCCGTTTCATTCTTCGTTACTCCGTTTCTTTCTTCGTTTCTCCGTTTCATTCTTCGTTTCTCCGTTTATTTCTTCGTTTCTCCATTTATTTCTGCGATTCTCCGCTTCTTTCTTCGTTTCTCCGATTCTTTGTTCGTATCTCCGTTTCTTTGATCGTTTCTCCGTTTCTTTCTTCGTTTCTCCGTTTCTCTCTTCGTTTCTCCGTTTCTTTGTTCGTTTCTCCGTTTATTTCTTCGTTTCTCCATTTATTTCTTCGTTTCTCCGTATCTTTCTTCGTTTCTCCATTTCTTTCTCCGTTTCTCCGTTTCTTTGTTCGTTTCTCCGTTTCTTTCTCCGTTTCTCGGTTTATTTCTTCGTTTCTCCATTTATTTCTCCTTTTCTCCGTTTCTTTGCTCGTTTCTCCGTTTCTTTGTTCGTTTCTCCGTTTCTTTGTTCGCTTCTCCGTTTATTTCTTCGTTTCTCCATTTATTTCTTCGTTTCTCCGTATCTTTCTTCGTTTCTCCGTTTCTTTCTTCGTTTCTCCGTTTCTTTCTTCGTTACTCCGTTTCTTTCTTCGTTTCTCTGTTTCATTCTTCGTTTCTCCGTTTATTTCTTCGTTTCTCCATTTATTTCTGCGTTTCTCCGCTTCTTTCTTCGTTTCTCCGATTCTTTGTTCGTTTCTCCGTTTCTTTGATCGTTTCTCCGTTTCTTTCTTCGTTTCTCCGTTTCTTTCTTCGTTTCTCCGTTTCTCTCTTCGTTTCTCCGTTTCTTTGTTCGTTTCTCCGTTTCTTTTTTCGTTTCCCCGTTTATTTCTTCGTTTCTCCATTTATTTCTTCGTTTCTCCGTATCTTTCTTCGTTTCTCCGTTTCTGTCTTCGTTTCTCCGTTTCTTTCTTCGTTACTCCGTTTCTTTCTTCGTTTCTCCGTTTCATTCTTCGTTTCTCCGTTTATTTCTTCGTTTCTCCATTTATTTCTGCGTTTCTCCGCTTCTTTCTTCGTTTCTGCGATTCTTTGTTCGTTTCTCCGTTTCTTTGATCGTTTCTCCGTTTCTTTCTTCGTTTCTCCGATTCTCTCTGCGTTTCTCCGTTTCTTTGTTCGTTTCTCCGTTTATTTCTTCGTTTCTCCATTTCTTTCTTCGTTTCTCCATTTCTTTGTCGTTTCTCCGTTTCTTTCTTCGTTTCTCCGTTTCTTTGTTCGCTTCTCCGTTTCTTTCTCCGATTCTCGGTTTATTTCTTTGTTTCTCCATTTATTTCTCCGACTCTCCGTTTCTTACTTCGTTTCTTCGTTTCTTTCTTCGATACTCCGTTTCTTTCTTCGTTTCTCCATTTCTTTCTTCGTTTCTCCGTTTCATTCTTCGTTACTCCGTTTATTTCTTCGTTTCTCCATTTATTTCTCCGTTTCTCCGATTCTTTCTTCATTACTCCGTTTCTTTCATCGTATCTCCGTTTCTTTCTTCGTTTCTCCGTTTCTTTCTTCGTTTCTCCGTTTCTTTCTTCGTTTCTTCGTTTCTTTCTTCATTTCTCCGTTTCTTTCTTCGTTTCTCCATTTCTTTCTTCGACTCTCCGTTTCTTTCTCCGTTTCCTGGTCCGTTTCTCCGTTTATTTCTTCGTTTCTCCATTTATTTCTCCGTTTCTCCGTTTCTTTCTTCGTTTCTTCCTTCGTTTCTCCGTTTCTTTCTTCGTTTCTTCCTTCGTTTCTCCGTTTCTTTCTTCGTATCCCCGTTTCTTTCTTCGTATCCCCGTTTCTTTCTTCGTTTCTGCGTTTCTTTCTTCGTTTCTCCGTTTCTTTGTTCGTTTCTCCGTTTCTTTGTTCGTTTCTCCGTTTCTTTGTTCGTTTCTCCGTTTCTTTCTTCTTTTCTCCGTTCCTTTGTTCGTTTCTCCGTTTCTTTCTCCGTTTCTCGGTCTATTTCTTCGTTTCTCCATTTATTTCTCCGATTCTCCGTTTCTTTCTTCGTTTCTCCGATTCTTTCTTCGTTTCTCCGTTTATTTCTTCGTTTCTCCGTTTCTTTCTCCGTTTCTCCGTTTCTTTCTTTGTTTCTCCGTTTCATTCTTCGATTCTCCGTTTATTTCTTCGTTTCTCCATTTATTTCTTCGTTTCTTCGTTTCCTTGTTCGTTTCTCCGTTTATTTCTTCGTTTCTCCATTTATTTCTCCGTTTCTTCGTTTCTTTCTTCGTTTCTCCATTTATTTCTCCGTTTGTACGTTTCTTTCTTCGTTATTCCGTTTCTTTCTTCGTTTCTCCGTTTCTTTCTTCGTTTTTCCGTTTCATTCATCGTTTCTTCGTTTCTCCGTTTCTTTCTTCGTTTCTCCGTTTATATCTTTGTTTCTCCATTTATTTCTCCGTTTCTTTCTTCGTTTCTCCGTTTCTTTCATCTTTTCTCCGTCTCTTTCTTCGTTTCTCCGTATCTATCTTCGTTTCTCCGTTTCTTTCTTCATTTCTCCGTTTCTTTCTTCGTTTCTCCGTTTCTTTCTTCGATTCTCCGTTTCTTTGTCCGTTTCTCCGTTTCTTTGTTCGTTTCTCCGTTTATTTCTTCGTTTCTCCATTTATTTCTCCGTTTCTCCGTTTCTTTCTTCGTTTCTCCGTTTCTTTGTTCGTTTCTCCGTTTCTTTGTTCGTTTCTCCGTTTCTTTCTGCGTTTCTCGGTTAATTTCTTCGTTTCTCCATTTATTTCTCCGTTTCTCCGTTTCTTTGTTCGTTTCTCCGTTTCTTTGTTCGTTTCTCCGTTTCTTTGTTCGTTTCTCCGTTTCTTTGTTCGTTTCTCCGTTTCTTTGTTCGTTTCTCCGTTTCTTTGATCGTTTCTCCGTTTCTTTCTTCGTTTCTCCGTTTATTTCTTCGTTTCTCCATTTATTTCTTCGTTTCTACGTTTCTTTCTTCGTTTCTCCGTTTCTTTCTTCGTTTCTCCGTTTCTCTCTTCGTTTCTCCGTTTCTTTGTTCGTTTCTCCGTTTCTTTGCACGTTTCTCCGTTTATTTCTTCGTTTCTCCATTTATTTCTTCGTTTCTCCGTATCTTTCTTCGTTTCTCCGTTTCTTTCTTCGTTTCTCCGTTTCTTTCTTCGTTACTCCGTTTCTTTCTTCGTTTCTCCGTTTCATTCTTCGTTTCTCCGTTTATTTCTTCGTTTCTCCATTTATTTCTGCGTTTCTCCGCTTCTTTCTTCGTTTCTCCGATTCTTTGTCCGTTTCTCCGTTTCTTTCTTCGTTTCTCCGTTTCTTTCTTCGTTACTCCGTTTCTTTCTTCGTTTCTCTGTTTCATTCTTCGTTTCTCCGTTTATTTCTTCGTTTCTCCATTTATTTCTGCGTTTCTCCGCTTCTTTCTTCGTTTCTCCGATTCTTTGTTCGTTTCTCCGTTTCTTTGATCGTTTCTCCGTTTCTTTCTTCGTTTCTCCGTTTCTTTCTTCGTTTCTCCGTTTCTCTCTTCGTTTCTCCGTTTCTTTGTTCGTTTCTCCGTTTATTTCTTCGTTTCTCCATTTATTTCTTCGTTTCTCCGTATCTTTCTTCGTTTCTCCATTTCATTCTTCGTTTCTCCGTTTCTTTGTTCGTTTCTCCGTTTCTCGGTTTACTTCTTCGTTTCTCCATTTATTTCTCCGTTTCTCCGTTTCTTTGTTCGTTTCTCCGTTTCTTTGTTCGTTTCTCCGTTTCTTTGTTCGTTTCTCCGTTTATTTCTTCGTTTCTCCATTTATTTCTTCGTTTCTCCGTATCTTTCTTCGTTTCTCCGTATCTTTCTTCGTTTCTCTATTTCATTCTTCGTTTCTCCGTTTCTTTGTTCGTTTCTCCGTATCTTTCTCCGTTTCTCGGTTTATTTCTTCGTTTCTCCACTTATTTCTCCGTTTCTCCGTTTCTTTTTTCGTTTCTCCGTTTCTTTGTTCGTTTCTCCGTTTCTTTGTTCGTTTCTCCGTTTATTTCTTCGTTTCTCCATTTATTTCTTCGTTTCTCCGTATCTTTCTTCGTTTCTCCGTTTCTTTCTTCGTTTCTCCGTTTTTTTCTTCGTTACTCCGTTTCTTTCTTCGTTTCTCCGTTTCATTCTTCGTTTCTCCGTTTATTTCTCCGTTTCTCCATTTATTTCTCCGTTTCTCCGTTTCTTTGTTCGTTTCTCCGTTTCTTTGTTCGTTTCTCCGTTTCTTTGTTCGTTTCTCCGTATCTTTGTTCGTTTCTCCGTTTATTTCTTCGTTTCTCCATTTATTTCTTCGTTTCTCCGTATCTTTCTTCGTTTCTCCGTTTCTTTCTTCGTTTCTCCGTTTCATTCTTCGTTACTCCGTTTCTTTCTTCGTTTCTCCGTTTCATTCTTCGTTTCTCCGTTTATTTCTTCGTTTCTCCATTTATTTCTGCGTTTCTCCGCTTCTTCCTTCGTTTCTCCGATTCTTTGTTCGTATCTCCGTTTCTTTGATCGTTTCTCCGTTTCTTTCTTCGTTTCTCCGTTTCTCTCTTCGTTTCTCCGTTTCTTTGTTCGTTTCTCCGTTTATTTCTTCGTTTCTCCATTTATTTCTTCGTTTCTCCGTATCTTTCTTCGTTTCTCCATTTCTTTCTCCGTTTCTCCGTTTCTTTGTTCGTTTCTCCGTTTCTTTCTCCGTTTCTCGGTTTATTTCTTCGTTTCTCCATTTATTTCTCCGTTTCTCCGTTTCTTTGTTCGTTTCTCCGTTTCTTTGTTCGTTTCTCCGTTTCTTTGTTCGCTTCTCCGTTTATTTCTTCGTTTCTCCATTTATTTCTTCGTTTCTCCGTATCTTTCTTCGTTTCTCCGTTTCTTTCTTCGTTTCTCCGTTTCTTTCTTCGTGACTCCGTTTCTTTCTTCGTTTCTCTGTTTCATTCTTCGTTTCTCCGTTTATTTCTTCGTTTCTCCATTTATTTCTGCGTTTCTCCGCTTCTTTCTTCGTTTCTCCGATTCTTTGTTCGTTTCTCCGTTTCTTTGATCGTCTCTCCGTTTCTTTCTTCGTTTCTCCGTTTCTTTCTTCGTTTCTCCGTTTCTCACTTCGTTTCTCCGTTTCTTTGTTCGTTTCTCCTTTTTTTTTTTCGTTTCCCCGTTTATTTCTTCGTTTCTCCATTTATTTCTTCGTTTCTCCGTATCTTTCTTCGTTTCTCCGTTTCTGCCTTCGTTTCTCCGTTTCTTTCTTCGTTACTCCGTTTCTTTCTTCGTTTCTCCGTTTCATTCTTCGTTTCTCCGTTTATTTCTTCGTTTCTCCATTTATTTCTGCGTTTCTCCGCTTCTTTCTTCGTTTCTCCGATTCTTTGTTCGTTTCTCCGTTTCTTTGATCGTTTCTCCGTTTCTTTCTTCGTTTCTCCGTTTCTCTCTGCGTTTCTCCGTTTCTTTGTTCGTTTCTCCGTTTATTTCTTCGTTTCTCCATTTCTTTCTTCGTTTCTCCGTTTCTTTGTTCGTTTCTCCGTTTCTTTCTTCGTTTCTCCGTTTCTTTGTTCGCTTCTCCGTTTCTTTCTCCGATTCTCGGTTTATTTCTTTGTTTCTCCATTTATTTCTCCGACTCTCCGTTTCTTACTTCGTTTCTTCGTTTCTTTCTTCGTTACTCCGTTTCTTTCTTCGTTTCTCCATTTCTTTCTTCGTTTCGCCGTTTCATTCTTCGTTTCTCCGTTTATTTCTTCGTTTCTCCATTTATTTCTCCGTTTCTCCGATTCTTTCTTCATTACTCCGTTTCTTTCATCGTATCTCCGTTTCTTTCTTCGTTTCTCCGTTTCTTTCTTCGTTTCTCCGTTTCTTTCTTCGTTTCTTCGTTTCTTTCTTCATTTCTCCGTTTCTTTCTTCGTTTCTCCGTTTCTTCCTTCGTTTCATCGTTTCTCCGTTTCTTCCTTCGTTTCATCGTTTCTCCGTTTCTCCGTTTCTCGGTTTCTTCCTTCGTTTCTCCATTTATTTCTCCGATTCTCCGTTTCTTTCTTCGTTTCTTCCTTCGTTTCTCCGTTTCTTTCTTCGTTTCTTCCTTCGTTTCTCCGTTTCTTTCTTCGTATCCCCGTTTCTTTCTTCGTTTCTCCATTTCTTTCTTCGACTCTCCGTTTCTTTCTCCGTTTCCTGGTCCGTTTCTCCGTTTATTTCTTCGTTTCTCCATTTATTTCTCCGTTTCTCCGTTTCTTTCTTCGTTTCTTCCTTCGTTTCTCCGTTACTTTCTTCGTTTCTTCCTTCGTTTCTCCGTTTCTTTCTTCGTATCCCCGTTTCTTTCTTCGTATCCCCGTTTCTTTCTTCGTTTCTGCGTTTCTTTCTTCGTTTCTCCGTTTCTTTGTTCGTTTCTCCGTTTCTTTGTTCGTTTCTCCGTTTCTTTGTTCGTTTCCCCGTTTCTTTCTTCGTTTCTCCGTTCCTTTGTTCGTTTCTCCGTTTCTTTCTCCGTTTCTCGGTCTATTTCTTCGTTTCTCCATTTATTTCTCCGATTCTCCGTTTCTTTCTTCGTTTCTCCGATTCTTTCTTCGTTTCTCCGTTTATTTCTTCGTTTCTCCGTTTCTTTCCCCGTTTCTCCGTTTCTTTCTTTGTTTCTCCGTTTCTTTCTTCGATTCTCCGTTTATTTCTTCGTTTCTCCATTTATTTCTTCGTTTCTTCGTTTCCTTGTTCGTTTCTCCGTTTATTTCTTCGTTTCTCCATTTATTTCTCCGTTTCTTCGTTTCTTTCTTCGTTTCTCCATTTATTTCTCCGTTTCTACGTTTCTTTCTTCGTTATTCCGTTTCTTTCTTCGTTTCTCCGTTTCTTTCTTCGTTTTTCCGTTTCATTCATCGTTTCTTCGTTTCTCCGTCTCTTTCTTCGTTTCTCCGTTTATATCTTTGTTTCTCCATTTATTTCTCCGTTTCTTTCTTCGTTTCTCCGTTTCTTTCATCTTTTCTCCGTCTCTTTCTTCGTTTCTCCGTTTCTATCTTCGTTTCTCCGTTTCTTTCTTCATTTCTCCGTTTCTTTCTTCGTTTCTCCGTTTCTTTCTTCGATTCTCCGTTTCTTTGTCCGTTTCTCCGTTTCTTTGTTCGTTTCTCCGTTTCTTTGTTCGTTTCTCCGTTTCTTTCTGCGTTTCTCGGTTAATTTCTTCGTTTCTCCATTTATTTCTCCGTTTCTCCGTTTCTTTGTTCGCTTCTCCGTTTCTTTGTTCGTTTCTCCGTTTCTTTGTTCGTTTCTCCGTTTCTTTGTTCGTTTCTCCGTTTCTTTGTTCGTTTCTCCGTTTATTTCTTCGTTTCTCCATTTGTTTCTTCGTTTCTCCGTATCTTTCTTCGTTTTTCCGTTTCTTTCTTCGTTTCTCCGTTTCATTCTTCGTTACTCCGTTTCTTTCTTCGTTTCTCCGTTTCATTCTTCGTTTCTCCGTTTATTTCTTCGTTTCTCCATTTATTTCTGCGTTTCTCCGCTTCTTTCTTTGTTTCTCCGATTCTTTGTTCGTTTCTCCGTTCCTTTGATCGTTTCTCCGTTTCTTTCTTCGTTTCTCCGTTTCTCTCTTCGTTTCTCCGTTTCTTTGTTCGTTTCTCCGTTTATTTCTTCGTTTCTCCATTTATTTCTTCGTTTCTCCGTATCTTTCTTCGTTTCTCCATTTCTTTCTCCGTTTCTCCGTTTCTTTGTTCGTTTCTCCGTTTCTTTGTTCGTTTCGCCATTTATTTCTTCGTTTCTCCATTTATTTCTTCGTTTCTCCGTATCTTTCTTCGTTTCTCCGTTTCTTTCTTCGTTTCTCCGTTTCTTTCTTCGTTACTCCGTTTCTTTCTTCGTTTCTCCGTTTCATTCTTCGTTTCTCCGTTTATTTCTTCGTTTCTCCATTTATTTCTGCGTTTCTCCGCTTCTTTGTTCGTTTCTCCGATTCTTTTTTCGTTTCTCCGTTTCTTTGATCTTTTCTCCGTTTCTTTCTTCGTTTCTCCGTTTATTTCTTCGTTTCTCCATTTATTTCTTCGTTTCTCCGTTTCTTTCTTCGTTTCTCCGTTTCTTTCTTCGTTTCTCCGTTTCTCTCTTCGTTTCTCCGTTTCTTTGTTCGTTTCTCCGTTTCTTTGCTCGTTTCTCCGTTTATTTCTTCGTTTCTCCATTTATTTCTTCGTTTCTCGTATCTTTCTTCGTTTCTCCGTTTCTTTCTTCGTTTCTCCGTTTCTTTCTTCGTTACTCCGTTTCTTTCTTCGTTTCTCCGTTTCATTCTTCGTTTCTCCGTTTATTTCTTCGTTTCTCCATTTATTTCTGCGTTTCTCCGCTTCTTTCTTCGTTTCTCCGATTCTTTGTTCGTTTCTCGGTTTCTTTGATCGTTTCTCCGTGTTTTTCTTCGTTTCTCCGTTTCTCTCTTCGTTTCTCCGTTTCTTTGTTCGTTTCTCCGTTTATTTCTTCGTTTCTCCATTTCTTTCTTCGTTTCTCCGTTTCTTTGTTCGTTTCTCCGTTTCTTTCTTCGTTTCTCCGTTTCTTTGTTCGCTTCTCCGTTTCTTTCTCCGATTCTCGGTTTATTTCTTCGTTTCTCCATTTATTTCTCCGACTCTCCGTTTCTTTCTTCGTTTCTTCGTTTCTTTCTTCGTTGCTCCGTTTCTTTCTTCGTTTCTTCGTTTCTTTCTTCGTTACTCCGTTTCTTTCTTCGTTTCTCCGTTTCATTCTTCGTTTCTCCGTTTATTTCTTCGTTTCTCCATTTATTTCTGCGTTTCTCCGCTTCTTTCTTCGTTTCTCCGATTCTTTGTTCGTTTCTCCGTTTCTTTGATCTTTTCTCCGTTTCTTTCTTCGTTTCTCCGTTTATTTCTTCGTTTCTCCATTTATTTCTTCGTTTCTCCGTTTCTTTCTTCGTTTCTCCGTTTCTTTCTTCGTTTCTCCGTTTCTCTCTTCGTTTCTCCGTTTCTTTGTTCGGTTCTCCGTTTCTTTGCTCGTTTCTCCGTTTATTTCTTCGTTTCTCCATTTATTTCTTCGTTTCTCCGTATCTTTCTTCGTTTCTCCGTTTCTTTCTTCGTTTCTCCGTTTCTTTCTTCGTTACTCCGTTTCTTTCTTCGTTTCTCCGTTTCATTCTTCGTTTCTCCGTTTATTTCTTCGTTTCTCCATTTATTTCTGCGTTTCTCCGCTTCTTTCTTCGTTTCTCCGATTCTTTGTTCGTTTCTCGGTTTCTTTGATCGTTTCTCCGTGTTTTTCTTCGTTTCTCCGTTTCTCTCTTCGTTTCTCCGTTTCTTTGTTCGTTTCTCCGTTTATTTCTTCGTTTCTCCATTTCTTTCTTCGTTTCTCCGTTTCTTTGTTCGTTTCTCCGTTTCTTTCTTCGTTTCTCCGTTTCTTTGTTCGCTTCTCCGTTTCTTTCTCCGATTCTCGGTTTATTTCTTCGTTTCTCCATTTATTTCTCCGACTCTCCGTTTCTTTCTTCGTTTCTTCGTTTCTTTCTTCGTTGCTCCGTTTCTTTCTTCGTTTCTCCGTTTCTCTCTCCGTTTCTCCGTTTCTTTGTTCGTTTCTCCGTTTATTTCTTCGTTTCTCCATTTCTTTCTTCGTTTCTCCGTTTCTTTGTTCGTTTCTCCGTTTCTTTCTTCGTTTCTCCGTTTCTTTGTTCGCTTCTCCGTTTCTTTCTCCGATTCTCGGTTTATTTCTTCGTTTCTCCATTTATTTCTCCGACTCTCCGTTTCTTTCTTCGTTTCTTCGTTTCTTTCTTCGTTACTCCGTTTCTTTCTTCGTTTCTCCGTTTCATTCTTCGTTTCTCCGTTTATTTCTTCGTTTCTCCATTTATTTCTGCGTTTCTCCGCTTCGTTCTTCGTTTCTCCGATTCTTTGTTCGTTTCTCCGTTTCTTTGATCGTTTCTCCGTTTCTTTCTTCGTTTCTCCGTTTCTCTCTTCGTTTCTCCGTTTCTTTGTTCGTTTCTCCGTTTATTTCTTCGTTTCTCCATTTATTTCTGCGTTTCTCCGCTTCGTTCTTCGTTTCTCCGATTCTTTGTTCGTTTCTCCGTTTCTTTGATCGTTTCTCCGTTTCTTTCTTCGTTTCTCCGTTTCTCTCTTCGTTTCTCCGTTTCTTTGTTCGTTTCTCCGTTTATTTCTTCGTTTCTCCATTTATTTCTGCGTTTCTCCGCTTCGTTCTTCGTTTCTCCGATTCTTTGTTCGTTTCTCCGTTTCTTTGATCGTTTCTCCGTTTCTTTCTTCGTTTCTCCGTTTCTCTCTTCGTTTCTCCGTTTCTTTGTTCGTTTCTCCGTTTATTTCTTCGTTTCTCCATTTATTTCTTCGTTTCTCCGTATCTTTCTTCGTTTCTCCATTTCTTTCTTCGTTTCTCCGTTTCTTTGTTCGTTTCTCCGTTTATTTCTTCGTTTCTCCATTTCTTTCTTCGTTTCTCCGTTTCTTTGTTCGTTTCTCCGTTTCTTTCTTCGTTTCTCCGTTTCTTTGTTCGCTTCTCCGTTTCTTTCTCCGATTCTCGGTTTATTTCTTCGTTTCTCCATTTATTTCTCCGACTCTCCGTTTCTTTCTTCGTTTCTTCGTTTCTTTCTTCGTTGCTCCGTTTCTTTCTTCGTTTCTTCGTTTCTTTCTTCGTTACTCCGTTTCTTTCTTCGTTTCTCCGTTTCATTCTTCGTTTCTCCGTTTATTTCTTCGTTTCTCCATTTATTTCTGCGTTTCTCCGCTTCTTTCTTCGTTTCTCCGATTCTTTGTTCGTTTCTCCGTTTCTTTGATCTTTTCTCCGTTTCTTTCTTCGTTTCTCCGTTTATTTCTTCGTTTCTCCATTTATTTCTTCGTTTCTCCGTTTCTTTCTTCGTTTCTCCGTTTCTTTCTTCGTTTCTCCGTTTCTCTCTTCGTTTCTCCGTTTCTTTGTTCGGTTCTCCGTTTCTTTGCTCGTTTCTCCGTTTATTTCTTCGTTTCTCCATTTATTTCTTCGTTTCTCCGTATCTTTCTTCGTTTCTCCGTTTCTTTCTTCGTTTCTCCGTTTCTTTCTTCGTTACTCCGTTTCTTTCTTCGTTTCTCCGTTTCATTCTTCGTTTCTCCGTTTATTTCTTCGTTTCTCCATTTATTTCTGCGTTTCTCCGCTTCTTTCTTCGTTTCTCCGATTCTTTGTTCGTTTCTCGGTTTCTTTGATCGTTTCTCCGTGTTTTTCTTCGTTTCTCCGTTTCTCTCTTCGTTTCTCCGTTTCTTTGTTCGTTTCTCCGTTTATTTCTTCGTTTCTCCATTTCTTTCTTCGTTTCTCCGTTTCTTTGTTCGTTTCTCCGTTTCTTTCTTCGTTTCTCCGTTTCTTTGTTCGCTTCTCCGTTTCTTTCTCCGATTCTCGGTTTATTTCTTCGTTTCTCCATTTATTTCTCCGACTCTCCGTTTCTTTCTTCGTTTCTTCGTTTCTTTCTTCGTTGCTCCGTTTCTTTCTTCGTTTCTCCGTTTCTCTCTCCGTTTCTCCGTTTCTTTGTTCGTTTCTCCGTTTATTTCTTCGTTTCTCCATTTCTTTCTTCGTTTCTCCGTTTCTTTGTTCGTTTCTCCGTTTCTTTCTTCGTTTCTCCGTTTCTTTGTTCGCTTCTCCGTTTCTTTCTCCGATTCTCGGTTTATTTCTTCGTTTCTCCATTTATTTCTCCGACTCTCCGTTTCTTTCTTCGTTTCTTCGTTTCTTTCTTCGTTACTCCGTTTCTTTCTTCGTTTCTCCGTTTCATTCTTCGTTTCTCCGTTTATTTCTTCGTTTCTCCATTTATTTCTGCGTTTCTCCGCTTCGTTCTTCGTTTCTCCGATTCTTTGTTCGTTTCTCCGTTTCTTTGATCGTTTCTCCGTTTCTTTCTTCGTTTCTCCGTTTCTCTCTTCGTTTCTCCGTTTCTTTGTTCGTTTCTCCGTTTATTTCTTCGTTTCTCCATTTATTTCTGCGTTTCTCCGCTTCGTTCTTCGTTTCTCCGATTCTTTGTTCGTTTCTCCGTTTCTTTGATCGTTTCTCCGTTTCTTTCTTCGTTTCTCCGTTTCTCTCTTCGTTTCTCCGTTTCTTTGTTCGTTTCTCCGTTTATTTCTTCGTTTCTCCATTTATTTCTTCGTTTCTCCGTATCTTTCTTCGTTTCTCCATTTCTTTCTTCGTTTCTCCGATTCTTTGTTCGCTTCTTCGTTTCTCCGTTTCTTTGTTCGCTTCTCCGTTTCTTTCTCCGATTCTCGGTTTATTTCTTTGTTTTTCCATTTATTTCTCCGACTCTCCGTTTCTTTCTTCGTTTCTTCGTTTCTTTCTTCGTTACTCCGTTTCGTTCTTCGTTTCTCCATTTCTTTCTTCGTTTCTCCGTTTCATTCTTCGTTTCTCCGTTTATTTCTTCGTTTCTCCATTTATTTCTCCGTTTCTCCGATTCTTTCTTCATTACTCCGTTTCTTTCATCGTATCTCTGTTTCTTTCTTCGTTTCTCCGTTTCTTTCTTCGTTTCTCCGTTTCTTTCTTCGTTTCGTCGTTTCTTTCTTCGAATCTCCGTTTCCTTGTTCGTTTCTCCGTTTATTTCTTCGTTTCCCCATTTATTTCTCCGTTTCTCCGTTTCTTTGTTCGTTTCTCCGTTTCTTCCTTCGTTTCTCCGTTTCTTTCTTCGTATCTCCGTTTCTTTCTTCGTTTCTCCGTTTCTTTCTTCGTTTCTCCATTTCTTTCTTCGATTCTCCGTTTCTTTCTTCGTTTCTCCGTTTCCTGGTTCGCTTCTCCGTTTATTTCTTCGTTTCTCCATTTATTTCTCCGTTTCTCCGTTTCTTTCTTCGTTTCTCCGTTTCTTTCTTCGTTTCTCCGTTTCTTTCTTCGTATCTCCGTTTCTTTCTTCGTTTCTCCGTTTCTTTCTTCGTTTCTCCGTTTCTTCCTTCGTTTCTCCGTTTCTTTCTTGGTTTCTCCGTTTCTTTCTTCGAATCTCCGTTTCCATGTTCGCTTCTCCGTTTATTTCTTCTTTTCTCCATTTATTTCTCCGTTTCTCCGTTTCTTTGTTCGTTTCTCCGTTTCTTTGTTCGTTTCTCCGTTTCTTTGTTCGTTTCTCCGTTTCTTCCTTCGTTTCATCGTTTCTCCATTTCTCCGTTTCTCGGTTTCTTCCTTCGTTTCTCCATTTATTTCTCCGATTCTCCGTTTCTTTCTTCGTTTCTTCCTTCGTTTCTCCGTTTCTTTCTTCGTATCCCCGTTTCTTTCTTCGTTTCTGCGTTTCTTTCTTCGTTTCTCCGTTTCTTTGTTCGTTTCTCCGTTTCTTTGTTCGTTTCTCCGTTTCTTTGTTCGTTTCCCCGTTTGTTTCTTCGTTTCTCCGTTTCTTTGTTCGTTTCTCCGTTTCTTTCTCCGTTTCTCGGTCTATTTCATCGTTTCTCCATTTATTTCTCCGATTCTCCGTTTCTTTCTTCGTTTCTCCGATTCTTTCTTCGTTTCTCCGTTTATTTCTTCGTTTCTCCGTTTCTTTCTCCGTTTCTCCGTTTCTTTCTTCGTTTCTCCGTTTATTTCTTCGTTTCTCCATTTCTTTCTCCGTTTCCCCGTTTCTTTCTTCGTTTCATCGTTTCTTTCTTCGTTACTCCGTTTCGTTCTTCGTTTCTTCGTTTCTTTCTTCGTTTCTCCGATTCTTTCTTCGTTTCTCCGTTTATTTCTTCGTTTCTCCGTTTCTTTCTCCGTTTCTCCGTTTCTTTCTTCGATTCTCCGTTTATTTCTTCGTTTCTCCATTTATTTCTTCGTTTCTTCGTTTCCTTGTTCGTTTCTCCGTTTATTTCTTCGTTTCTCCATTTATTTCTCCGTTTCTTCGTTTCTTTCTTCGTTTCTCCATTTATTTCTCCGTTTCTACGTTTCTTTCTTCGTTTTTCCGTTTCTTTCATCGTTTCTTCGTTTCTCCGTTTCTTTCTTCGTTTCTCCGTTTATATCTTTGTTTCTCCATTTATTTCTCCGTTTCTTTCTTCGTTTCTCCGTTTCTTTCTTCGTTTCTCCGTTTCTTTCATCTTTTCTCCGTCTCTTTCTTCGTTTCTCCGTTTCTATCTTCGTTTCTCCGTTTCTTTCTTCATTTCTCCGTTTCTTTCTTCTTTTTTCCGTTTCTTTGTTCGTTTCTCCGTTTCTTTTTTCGTTTCTCCGTTTCTTTGTTCGTTTCTCCGTTTCTTTCTCCGTTTCGCGGTCTATTTCTTCGTTTCTCCATTTATTTCTCCGATTCTCCGTTTCTTTCTTCGTTTCTCCGATTCTTTCTTCGTTTCTCCGTTTATTTCTTCGTTTCTCCGTTTCTTTCTCCGTTTCTCCGTTTCTTTCTTCGTTTCTCCGTTTATTTCTTCGTTTCTCCATTTCTTTCTCCGTTTCCCCGTTTCTTTCTTCGTTTCATCGTTTCTTTCTTCGTTACTCCGTTTATTTCTTCGTTTCTCCATTTATTTCTGCGTTTCTCCGCTTCTTTCTTCGTTTCTCCGATTCTTTGTTCGTTTCTCCGTTTCTTTAATCGTTTCTCCGTTTCTTTCTTCGTTTCTCCGTTTCTCTCTTCGTTTCTCCATTTCTTTCTTCGTTTCTCCGTTTATTTCTTCGTTTCTCCATTTATTTCTTCGTTTCTCCGTTTCTTTCTTCGTTACTCCGTTTCTTTCTTCGTTTCTCCGTTTCATTCTTCGTTTCTCCGTTTATTTCTTCGTTTCTCCATTTATTTCTGCGTTTCTCCGCTTCGTTCTTCGTTTCTCCGATTCTTTGTTCGTTTCTCCGTTTCTTTGATCGTTTCTCCGTTTCTTTGTTCGTTTCTCCGTTTCTTTGTTCGTTTCCCCGTTCGTTTCTTCGTTTCTCCGTTTCTTTGTTCGATTCTCCGTTTCTTTCTCCGATTCTCGGTTTATTTCTTTGTTTCTCCATTTATTTCTCCGACTCTCCGTTTCTTTCTTCGTTTCTTCGTTTCTTTCTTCGTTACTCCGTTTCTTTCTTCGTTTCTCCATTTCTTTCTTCGTTTCTCCGTTTCATTCTTCGTTTCTCCGTTTATTTCTTCGTTTCTCCATTTATTTCTGCGTTTCTCCGCTTCTTTCTTCGTTTCTCCGATTCTTTGTTCGTTTCTCCGTTTCTTTGATCTTTTCTCCGTTTCTTTCTACGTTTCTCCGTTTATTTCTTCGTTTCTCCATTTATTTCTTCGTTTCTCCGTTTCTTTCTTCGTTTCTCCGTTTCCTTCTTCGTTTCTCCGTTTCTCTCTTCGTTTCTCCGTTTCTTTGTTCGTTTCTCCGTTTCTTTGCTCGTTTCTCCGTTTATTTCTTCGTTTCTCCATTTATTTCTTCGTTTCTCCGTATCTTTCTTCGTTTCTCCGTTTCTTTCTTCGTTTCTCCGTTTCTTTCTTCGTTACTCCGTTTCTTTCTTCGTTTCTCCGTTTCATTCTTCGTTTCTCCGTTTATTTCTTCGTTTCTCCATTTATTTCTGCGTTTCTCCGCTTCTTTCTTCGTTTCTCCGATTCTTTGTTCGTATCTCGGTTTCTTTGATCGTTTCTCCGTTTCTTTCTTCGTTTCTCCGCTTCTCTCTTCGTTTCTCCGTTTCTTTGTTCGTTTCTCCGTTTATTTCTTCGTTTCTCCATTTCTTTCTTCGTTTCTCCGTTTCTTTGTTCGTTTCTCCGTTTCTTTCTTCGTTTCTCCGTTTCTTTGTTCGCTTCTCCGTTTCTTTCTCCGATTCTCGGTTTATTTCTTCGTTTCTCCATTTATTTCTCCCACTCTCCGTTTCTTTCTTCGTTTCTTCGTTTCTTTCTTCGTTGCTCTGTTTCTTTCTTCGTTTCTCCGTTTCTCTCTCCGTTTCTCCGTTTCTTTGTTCGTTTCTCCGTTTATTTCTTCGTTTCTCCATTTCTTTCTTCGTTTCTCCGTTTCTTTGTTCGTTTCTCCGTTTCTTTCTTCGTTTCTCCGTTTCTTTGTTCGCTTCTCCGTTTCTGTCTCCGATTCTCGGTTTATTTCTTCGTTTCTCCATTTATTTCTCCGACTCTCCGTTTCTTTCTTCGTTTCTTCGTTTCTTTCTTCGTTACTCCGTTTCTTTCTTCGTTTCTCCGTTTCATTCTTCGTTTCTCCGTTTATTTCTTCGTTTCTCCATTTATTTCTGCGTTTCTCCGCTTCGTTCTTCGTTTCTCCGATTCTTTGTTCGTTTCTCCGTTTCTTTGATCGTTTCTCCGTTTCTTTCTTCGTTTCTCCGTTTCTCTCTTCGTTTCTCCGTTTCTTTGTTCGTTTCTCCGTTTATTTCTTCGTTTCTCCATTTATTTCTGCGTTTCTCCGCTTCGTTCTTCGTTTCTCCGATTCTTTGTTCGTTTCTCCGTTTCTTTGATCGTTTCTCCGTTTCTTTCTTCGTTTCTCCGTTTCTCTCTTCGTTTCTCCGTTTCTTTGTTCGTTTCTCCGTTTATTTCTTCGTTTCTCCATTTATTTCTTCGTTTCTCCGTATCTTTCTTCGTTTCTCCATTTCTTTCTTCGTTTCTCCGTTTCTTTGTTCGTTTCTTCGTTTCTCCGTTTCTTTGTTCGCTTCTCCGTTTCTTTCTCCGATTCTCGGTTTATTTGTTTGTTTCTCCATTTATTTCTCCGACTCTCCGTTTCTTTCTCCGTTTCTTCGTTTCTTTCTTCGTTACTCCGTTTCTTTCTTCGTTTCTCCATTTCTTTCTTCGTTTCTCCGTTTCATTCTTCGTTTCTCCGTTTATTTCTTCGTTTCTCCATTTATTTCTCCGTTTCTCCGATTCTTTCTTCATTACTCCGTTTCTTTCATCGTATCTCTGTTTCTTTCTTCGTTTCTCCGTTTCTTTCTTCGTTTCTCCGTTTCTTTCTTCGTTTCGTCGTTTCTTTCTTCGAATCTCCGTTTCCTTGTTCGTTTCTCCGTTTATTTCTTCGTTTCCCCATTTATTTCTCCGTTTCTCCGTTTCTTTGTTCGTTTCTCCGTTTCTTCCTTCGTTTCTCCGTTTCTTTCTTCGTTTCTCCGTTTCTTTCTTCGTTTCTCCATTTCTTTCTTCGATTCTCCGTTTCTTTCTTCGTTTCTCCGTTTCCTGGTTCGCTTCTCCGTTTATTTCTTCGTTTCTCCATTTATTTCTCCGTTTCTCCGTTTCTTTCTTCGTTTCTCCGTTTCTTTCTTCGTTTCTCCGTTTCTTTCTTCGTATCTCCGTTTCTTTCTTCGTTTCTTCCTTCGTTTCTCCGTTTCTTTCTTCGTATCCCCGTTTCTTTCTTCGTTTCTGCGTTTCTTTCTTCGTTTCTCCGTTTCTTTGTTCGTTTCTCCGTTTCTTCCTTCGTTTCATCGTTTCTCCATTTCTCCGTTTCTCGGTTTCTTCCTTCGTTTCTCCATTTATTTCTCCGATTCTCCGTTTCTTTCTTCGTTTCTTCCTTCGTTTCTCCGTTTCTTTCTTCGTATCCCCGTTTCTTTCTTCGTTTCTGCGTTTCTTTCTTCGTTTCTCCGTTTCTTTCTTCGTTTCTCCGTTTCTTTGTTCGTTTCTCCGTTTCTTTGTTCGTTTCCCCGTTTGTTTCTTCGTTTCTCCGTTTCTTTGTTCGTTTCTCCGTTTCTTTCTCCGTTTCTCGGTCTATTTCATCGTTTCTCCATTTATTTCTCCGATTCTCCGTTTCTTTCTTCGTTTCTCCGATTCTTTCTTCGTTTCTCCGTTTATTTCTTCGTTTCTCCGTTTCTTTCTCCGTTTCTCCGTTTCTTTCTTCGTTTCTCCGTTTATTTCTTCGTTTCTCCATTTCTTTCTCCGTTTCCCCGTTTCTTTCTTCGTTTCATCGTTTCTTTCTTCGTTACTCCGTTTCGTTCTTCGTTTCTTCGTTTCTTTCTTCGTTTCTCCGATTCTTTCTTCGTTTCTCCGTTTCTTTCATCATTTCTCCGTTTCTTTCTTCTTTTTTCCGTTTCTTTGTTCGTTTCTCCGTTTCTTTGTTCGTTTCTCCGTTTCTTTGTTCGTTTCTCCGTTTCTTTCTCCGTTTCGCGGTCTATTTCTTCGTTTCTCCATTTATTTCTCCGATTCTCCGTTTCTTTCTTCGTTTCTCCGATTCTTTCTTCGTTTCTCCGTTTATTTCTTCGTTTCTCCGTTTCTTTCTCCGTTTCTCCGTTTCTTTCTTCGTTTCTCCGTTTATTTCTTCGTTTCTCCATTTCTTTCTCCGTTTCCCCGTTTCTTTCTTCGTTTCATCGTTTCTTTCTTCGTTACTCCGTTTATTTCTTCGTTTCTCCATTTATTTCTGCGTTTCTCCGCTTCTTTCTTCGTTTCTCCGATTCTTTGTTCGTTTCTCCGTTTCTTTAATCGTTTCTCCGTTTCTTTCTTCGTTTCTCCGTTTCTCTCTTCGTTTCTCCATTTCTTTCTTCGTTTCTCCGTTTATTTCTTCGTTTCTCCATTTATTTCTTCGTTTCTCCGTTTCTTTCTTCGTTACTCCGTTTCTTTCTTCGTTTCTCCGTTTCATTCTTCGTTTCTCCGTTTATTTCTTCGTTTCTCCATTTATTTCTGCGTTTCTCCGCTTCGTTCTTCGTTTCTCCGATTCTTTGTTCGTTTCTCCGTTTCTTTGATCGTTTCTCCGTTTCTTTCTTCGTTTCTCCGTTTCTCTCTTCATTTCTCCGTTTCTTTGTTCGTTTCTACATTTATTTCTCCGATTCTCCGTTTCTTTCTTCGTTTCTTCGTTTCTTTCATCGTTACTCCGTTTCTTTCTTCGTTTCTCCATTTATTTCTCCGATTCTCCGTTTCTGTCTTCGTTTCTTCGTTTCCTTCATCGTTACTGCGTTTCTTTCTTCGTTTCTCCGTTTCTTTCTTCGTTTCTCCGTTTCTTTCTTCGTTTCTCCGGTTGCTTCGTCGAATCTCCGTTTATTTCTTCGTTTCTGCGTTTCTTTCTTCGTTTCTCTGTTTATTTCTTCGTTTCTCCGTTTCTTTCTTCATTTCTTCGTTTCTTTCATCGTTACTCCGTTTCTTTCATCGTTTCTCCGTTTCTCGGTTTATTCCTTCATTTCTCCGTTTCTTTCTTCGTTTCTCCGTTTCTTCCTTCGTTTCATCGTTTCTCCATTTCTCCGTTTCTCGGTTTCTTCCTCCGTTTCTCCATTTACTTCTCCGATTCTCCGTTTCTTTCTTCGTTTCTTCCTTCGTTTCTCCGTTTCTTTCTTCGTACCCCCTTTCTTTCTTCGTTTCTCCATTTCTTTCTTCGACTCTCCGTTTCTTTCTCCGTTTCCTGGTCCGTTTCTCCGTTTATTTCTTCGTTTCTCCATTTATTTCTCCGTTTCTCCGTTTCTTTCTTCGTTTCTTCCTTCGTTTCTCCGTTTCTTTCTTCGTTTCTTCCTTCGTTTCTCCGTTTCTTTCTTCGTATCCCCGTTTCTTTCTTCGTTTCTGCGTTTCTTTCTTCGTTTCTCCGTTTCTTTGTTCGTTTCTCCGTTTCTTTGTTCGTTTCTCCGTTTCTTTGTTCGTTACCCCGTTTCTTTGTTCGTTTCTCCGTTTCTTTCTTCGTTTCTCCGTTTCTTTGCTCGTTTCTCCGTTTCTTTCTCCGTTTCTCGGTCTATTTCTTCGTTTCTCCATTTATTTCTCCGTTTCTCCGTTTCTTTCTTCGTTTCTCCGATTCTTTCTTCGTTTCACCGTTTATTTCTTCGTTTCTCCGTTTCTTTCTCCGTTTCTCCGTTTCTTTCTTCGTTTCTCCGTTTATTTCTTCGTTTCTCCATTTCTTTCTCCGTTTCCCCGTTTCTTTCTTCGTTTCATCGTTTCTTTCTTCGTTACTCCGTTTCGTTCTTCGTTTCTTCGTTTCTTTCTTCGTTTCTCCGATTCTTTCTTCGTTTCTGCGTTTCTTTCTTCGTTTCTCCGTTTCTTTGTTCGTTTCTCCGTTTCTTTGTTCGTTTCTCCGTTTCTTTCTTCGTTTTTCCGTTTCTTTCATCGTTTCTTCGTTTCTCCGTTTCTTTCTTCGTTTCTCCGTTTATATCTTTGTTTCTGCATTTATTTCACCGTTTCTTTCTTCGTTTCTCCGTTTCTTTCTTCGTTTCTCCGTTTCTTTCATCTTTTCTCCGTCTCTTTCTTCGTTTCTCCGTTTCTATCTTCGTTTCTCCGTTTCTTTCTTCATTTCTCCGTTTCTTTCTTCGTTTTCCCGTTTCTTTGTTCGTTTCTCCGTTTCTTTGTTCGTTTCTCCGTTTCTTTGTTCGTTTCTCCGTTTATTTCTTCGTTTCTCCATTTATTTCTCCGTTTCTCCGATTCTTTCTTCGTTTCCCCGTTTCTTTGTTCGTTTCTCCGTTTCTCCGTTTCTTTGTTCGTTTCTCCGTTTCTTTATCCGTTTCGCGGTCTATTTCTTCGTTTCTCCATTTATTTCTCCGATTCTCCGTTTCTTTCTTCGTTTCTGCGATTCATTCTTCGTTTCTCCGTTTATTTGTTCGTTTCTCCGTTTCTTTCTCCGTTTCTCCGTTTCTTTCTTCGATTCTCCGTTTATTTCTTCGTTTCTCCATTTATTTCTTCGTTTCTTCGTTTCCTTGTTCGTTTCTCCGTTTATTTCTTCGTTTCTCCATCTATTTCTCCGTTTCTTCGTTTCTTTCTTCGTTTCTCCATTTATTTCTCCGTTTCTACGTTTCTTTCTTCGTTACTCCGTTTCTTTCTTCGGTTCTCCGTTTCTTTCCTCGTTTTTCCGTTTCTTTCATCGTTTCTTCGTTTCTCCGTTTCTTTCTTCGTTTCTCCGTTTCTTTCTTCGTTTCTCCGTTTATATCTTTGTTTCTCCATTTATTTCTCCGTTTCTTTCTTCGTTTCTCCGTTTCTATCTTCGTTTCTCCGTTTCTTTCTTCATTTCTCCGTTTCTTTCTTCGTTTTTCCGTTTCTTTGTTCGTTTCTCAGTTTCTTTGTTCGTTTCTCCGTTTCTTTGTTCGTTTCTCCGTTTATTTCTTCGTTTCTCCATTCATTTCTACGTTTCTCCGTTTCTTTCTTCGTTTCTCCGTTTCTTTGTTCGTTTCTCCGTTTCTTTGTTCGTTTCTCCGTTTCTTTGTTCGTTTCTCCGTTTCTTTGTTCGTTTCTCCGTTTCTTTCTCCGTTTCTCGGTTAATTTCTTCGTTTCTCCGTTGCTTTCTTCATTTCTCCGTTTCTTTCTTCGTTTCTCCGTTTCTTTGTTCGTTTCTCCGTTTCTTTGTTCGTTTCTCCGTTTCTTTGTTCGTTTCTCCGTTTATTTCTTCGTTTCTCCATTTATTTCTCCGTTTCTCCGTTTCTTTGTTCGTTTCTCCGTTTCTTTGTTCGTTTCTCCGATTCTTTGTTCGTTTCTCCGTTTCTTTGATCGATTCGTCGTTTCTTTCTTCGTTTCTCCGTTTCTCTCTTCGTTTCTCCGTTTCTTTGTTCGTTTCTCCATTTATTTCTTCGTATCTCCATTTCTTTCTTCGTTTCTCCGTTTCTTTCTTCGTTTCTCCATTTATTTCTCCGTTTCTACGTTTCTTTCTTCGTTACTCCGTTTCTTTCTTCGGTTCTCCGTTTCTTTCTTCGTTTCTCCGTTTCTTTCTTCGTTTCTCCGTTTATATCTTTGTTTCTCCATTTATTTCTCCGTTTCTTTCTTCGTTTCCCCGTTTCTTTCTTCGTTTCTCCGTTTCTTTCATCTTTTCTCCGTCTCTTTCTTCGTTTCTCCGTTTCTATCTTCGTTTCTCCGTTTCTTTCTTCATTTCTCCGTTTCTTTCTTCGTTTTTCCGTTTCTTTGTTCGTTTCTCCGTTTCTTGTTCGTTTCTCCGTTTCTTTGTTCGTTTCTCCGTTTATTTCTTCGTTTCTCCATTTATTTCTCCGTTTCTCCGTTTCTTTCTTCGTTTCTCCGTTTCTTTGTTCGTTTCTCCGTTTCTTTGTTCGTTTCTCCGTTTCTTTGTTCGTTTCTCCGTTTCTTTGTTCGTTTCTCCGTTTCTTTCTCCGTTTCTCGGTTAATTTCTTCGTTTCTCCGTTTCTTTCTTCATTTCTCCGTTTCTCCGTTTCTTTGTTCGTTTCTCCGTTTCTTTGTTCGTTTCTCCGTTTCTTTGTTCGTTTCTCCGTTTATTTCTTCGTTTCTCCATTTATTTCTCCGTTTCTCCGTTTCTTTGATCGTTTCTCCGTTTCTTTCTTCGTTTCTCCGTTTCTCTCTTTGTTTCTCCGTTTCTTTGTTCGTTTCTCCGTTTATTTCTTCGTTTCTCCATTTATTTCTTCGTTTCTCCGTTTCTTTCTTCGTTTCTCCGTTTCTTTCTTCATTTTTCCGTTTCTTTGTTTGTTTCTCCGTTTCTTTGTTCGTTTCTCCGTTTCTTTGTTCGTTTCTCCGTTTCTTTGTTCGTTTCTCCGTTTATTTCTTCGTTTCTCCATTTATTTCTCGGTTTCTCCGTTTCTTTCTTCGTTTCTCCGTTTCTTTGTTCGTTTCTCCGTTTCTTTGTTCGTTTCTCCGTTTCTTTGTTCGTTTCTCTGTTTCTTTGTTCGTTTCTCCGTTTCTTTCTCCGTTTCTCGGTTAATTTCTTCGTTTCTCCGTTTCTTTCTTCATTTCTCCGTTTCTTTCTTCGTTTCTCCGTTTCTTTGTTCGTTTCTCCGTTTCTTTGTTCGTTTCTCCGTTTCTTTGTTCGTTTCTCCGTTTATTTCTTCGTTTCTCCATTTATTTCTCCGTTTCTCCGTTTCTTTGATCGTTTCTCCGTTTCTTTCTTCGTTTCTCCGTTTCTCTCTTCGTTTCTCCGTTTCTTTGTTCGTTTCTCCGTTTATTTCTTCGTTTCTCCATTTCTTTCTTCGTTTCTTCGTTTCTTTCTTCGTTACTACGTTTCTTTCTTCGTTTCTCCATTTCTCTCTTCGTTTCTCCGTTTCTTTGTTCGTTTCTCCGTATATTTCTTCGTTTCTCCATTTATTTCTCCGTTTCTCCGATTCTTTCTTCGTTACTCCGTTTCTTTAATCGTATCTCCGTTTCTTTCTTCTTTTCTCCGTTTCTTTCTTCGTTTCTCCGTTTCTTTCTTCGTTTCTCCGATTCTTCCTTCGATTCTCCGTTTCTTTCTTCGTATCTCCGTTTCTTTCTTCGTTTCTCCGTTTCTTTCTTCGAATCTCTGTTTCCTTGTTCGTTTCTCCGTTTATTTCTTCGTTTCTCCATTTATTTCTCCGTTTCTCCGTTTCTTTGTTCGTTTCTCCGTTTCTTTCTTTGTTTCTCCGTTTCTTTCTTCGATTCTCCGTTTATTTCTTCGTTTCTCCATTTATTTCTTCGTTTCTTCGTTAGTTTCTTCGTTTCTCCGATTCTTTCTTCGTTTCTCCGTTTCTCTCTTTGTTTCTCCGTTTCTTTGTTCGTTTCTCCGTTTATTTCTTCGTTTCTCCATTTATTTCTCCGTTTCTCCGTTTCTTTGATCGTTTCTCCGTTTCTTTCTTCGTTTCTCCGTTTCTCTCTTTGTTTCTCCGTTTCTTTGTTCGTTTCTCCGTTTCTTTGTTCGTTTCTCCGTTTATTTCTTCGTTTCTCCATTCATTTCTCCGTTTCTTCGTTTCTTTCTTCGTTTCTCCATTTATTTCTCCGTTTCTCCGTTTCTTTCTTCGTTTCTCCGTTTCTTCCTTCGTTTCTCCGTTTCTTTCTTCGTATCTCCGTTTCTTTCTTCGTTTCTCCGTTTCTTTCTTCCTTTCTCCGTTTCTTTCTTCGAATCACCGTTTCCTTGTTCGTTTCTCCGTTTACTTCTTCGTTTCTCCATTTATTTCTCCGTTTCTCCGTTTCTTTGTCCGTTTCTCCGTTTCTTTGTTCGTTTCTCCGTTTCTTTGTTCGTTACTCCGTTTCTTTGTTCGTTTCTCCGTTTATTTCTTCGTTTCTCCGTTTCTTTCTTCGTTTCTCCGTTAGTTCCTTCGTTTCTCCATTTCTTTCTTCGTTTCTCCGTTTCTTTCTTCGTTTCTCCGTTTCTTTCTTCGTTACTCCGTTTCTTTCTTCGTTTCTCCGATTCATTCTTCGTTTCTCCGTTTATTTCTTCGTTTCTCCATTTCTTTCTCCGTTTCTCGGTTTATTTCTTCGTTTCTCCATTTATTTCTCCGTTTCTCCGTTTCTTTCTTCGTTTCTCCGTTTCTTTGTTCGTTTCTCCGTTTCTTTGTTCGTTTCTCCGTTTATTTCTTCGTTTCTCCGTTTATTTCTTCGTTTCTCCATTTATTTCTGCGTTTCTCCGCTTCTTTCTTCGTTTCTCCGATTCTTTGTTCGTTTCTCCGTTTCTTTGATCGTTTCTCCGTTTCTTTCTTCGTTTCTCCGTTTCTCTCTTCGTTTCTCCGTTTCTTTGTTCGTTTCTCCGTTTATTTCTTCGTTTCTCCATTTATTTATTCGGTTCTCCGTATCTTTCTTCGTTTCTCCATTTCTTTCTTCGTTTCTCCGTTTCTTTGTTCGTTTCTCCATTTCTTTCTCCGTTTCTCGGTTTATTTCTTCGTTTCTCCATTTATTTCTCCGTTTCTCCGTTTCTTTCTTCGTTTCTCCGTTTCTTTGTTCGTTTCTCCGTTTCTTTGTTCGTTTCTCCGTTTATTTCTTCGTTTCTCCATTTATTTCTTCGTTTCTCCGTATCTTTCTTCGTTTCTCCGACTCTTTCTTCGTTTCTCCGTTTCATTCTTCGTTTCTCCGTTTATTTCTTCGTTTCTCCATTTTTTTCTGCGTTTCTCCGCTTCTTTCTTCGTTTCTCCGATTCTTTGTTCGTTTCTCCGTCTCTTTGATCGTTTCTCCGTTTCTTTCTTCGTTTCTCCGTTTCTTTCTTCGTTTCTCCGTTTCTCTCTTCGTTTCTCCGTTTCTTTGTTCGTTTCTCCGTTTATTTCTTCGTTTCTCCGTTTATTTCTTCGTTTCTCCATTTATTTCTCCGTTTCTCCGTTTCTTTCTTCGTTTCTCCGTTTCTTTGTTCGTTTCTCCGTTTATTTCTTCGTTTCTCCATTTATTTCTTCGTTTCTCCGTATCTTTCTTCGTTTCTCCATTTCTTTCTTCGTTTCTCCGTTTCTTTGTTCGTTTCTCCATTTCTTTCTCCGTTTCTCGGTTTATTTCTTCGTTTCTCCATTTATTTCTCCGTTTCTCCGTTTCTTTCTTCGTTTCTCCGTTTCTTTGTTCGTTTCTCCGTTTCTTTGTTCGTTTCTCCGTTTATTTCTTCGTTTCTCCATTTATTTCTTCGTTTCTCCGTATCTTTCTTCGTTTCTCCGTTTCTTTCTTCGTTTCTCCGTTTCTTTCTTCGTTACTCCGTTTCTTTCTTCGTTTCTCCGTTTCATTCTTCGTTTCTCCGTTTATTTCTTCGTTTCTCCATTTATTTCTGCGTTTCTCCGCTTCTTTCTTCGTTTCTCCGATTCTTTGTTCGTTTCTCCGTCTCTTTGATCGTTTCTCCGTTTCTTTCTTCGTTTCTCCGTTTCTTTCTTCATTTCTCCGTTTCTCTCTTCGTTTCTCCGTTTCTTTGTTCGTTTCTCCGTTTATTTCTTCGTTTCTCCATTTATTGCTTCGTTTCTCCGTATCTTTCTTCGGTTCTCCATTTCTTTCTTCGTTTCTCCGTTTCTTTGTTCGTTTCTCCGTTTCTTTCTCCGTTTCTCGGTTTATTTCTTCGTTTCTCCATTTATTTCTCCGTCTCCCCGTTTCTTTGTTCGTTTCTCCGTTTCTTTGTTCGTTTCTCCGTTTCTTTGTTCGTTTCTCTGTTTATTTCTTCGTTTCTCCATTTATTTCTTCGTTTCTTCGTATCTTTCTTCGTTTCTCTGTTTCTTTCTTCGTTTCTCCGTTTCTTTCTTCGTTTCTCCGTTTCATTCTTCGTTTCTCCGTTTATTTCTTCGTTTCTCCATTTATTTCTGCGTTTCTCCGCTTCGTTCTTCGTTTCTCCGATTCTTTGTTCGTTTCTCCGTTTCTTTGATCGTTTCTCCGTTTCTCTCTTCGTTTCTCCGTTTCTGTGTTCGTTTCTCCGTTTATTGCTTCGTTTCTCCATTTATTTCTCCGTTTCTCCGTATCTTTCTTCGTTTCTCCATTTCTTTCTTCGTTTCTCCGTTTCTTTGTTCGTTTCTCCGTTTCTTTCTTCGTTTCTCCGTTTCTTTGTTCGCTTCTCCGTTTCTTTCTCCGATTCTCGGTTTATTTCTTCGTTTCTCCATTTATTTCTCCGACTCTCCGTTTCTTTCTTCGTTTCTTTCTTCGTTACTCTGTTTCTTTCTTCGTTTCTCCATATCTTTCTTCGTTTCTCCGTTTCATTCTTCGTTTCTCCGTTTATTTCTTCGTTTCTCCATTTATTTCTCCGTTTATCCGATTCTTTCTTCGTTACTCCGTTTCTTTCATCGTATCTCCGTTTCTTTCTTCGTTTCTCCGTTTCTTTCTTCGTTTCTCCGTTTCTTTCTTCGAATCTCTGTTTCCTTGTTCGTTTCTCCGTTTATTTCTTCGTTTCTCCATTTATTTCTCCGTTTCTCCGTTTCTTTGTTCGTTTCTCCGTTTCTTTCTTTGTTTCTCCGTTTCTTTCTTCGATTCTCCGTTTATTTCTTCGTTTCTCCATTTATTTCTTCGTTTCTTCGTTTCCTTGTTCGTTTCTCCGTTTATTTCTTCGTTTCTCCATTTATTTCTCCGTTTCTTCGTTTCTTTCTTCGTTTCTCCACTTATTTCTCCGTTTCTACGGTTCTTTCTTCGTTACTCCGTTTCTTTCTTCGTTTCTCCGTATCTTTCTTCGTTTTTCCGTTTCTTTCTTCGTTTCTCCGTTAGTTTCTTCGTTTCTCCGTTTCTTTCTTCGTTTCTCCGTTTCTTTCTTCGTTTCTCCGTTTCTTTCTTCGTTTCTCCGTTTCTTCCTTCGTTTCTCCGTTTCTTTCTTCGTATCTCCGTTTCTTTCTTCGTTTCTCCGTTTCTTTCTTCCTTTCTCCGTTTCTTTCTTCGAATCACCGTTTCCTTGTTCGTTTCTCCGTTTACTTCTTCGTTTCTCCATTTATTTCTCCGTTTCTCCGTTTCTTTGTTCGTTTCTCCGTTTCTTTGTTCGTTTCTCCGTTTCTTTGTTCGTTTCTCCGTTTCTTTCTTCGTTTCTCCGTTAGTTTCTTCGTTTCTCCGTTTCTTTCTTCGTTTCTCCGTTTCTTTCTTCGTTTCTCCGTTTCTTTCTTCGTTTCTCCGTTTCTTCCTTCGTTTCTCCGTTTCTTTCTTCGTATCTCCGTTTCTTTCTTCGTTTCTCCGTTTCTTTCTTCGTTTCTCCGTTTCTTTCTTCGAATCTCCGTTTCCTTGTTCGTTTCTCCGTTTATTTCTTCGTTTCTCCATTTATTTCTCCGTTTCTCCGTTTCTTTGTTCGTTTCTCCGTTTCTTTGTTCGTTTCTCCGTTTCTTTGTTCGTTTCTCCGTTTCTTTCTTCGTTTCTCCGTTTCTTTCTTCGAATCTCTGTTTCCTTGTTCGTTTCTCCGTTTATTTCTTCGTTTCTCCATTTATTTCTCCGTTTCTCCGTTTCTTTGTTCGTTTCTCCGTTTCTTTGTTCGTTTCTCCGTTTATTTCTTCGTTTCTCCATTTATTTATTCGGTTCTCCGTATCTTTCTTCGTTTCTCCATTTCTTTCTTCGTTTCTCCGTTTCTTTGTTCGTTTCTCCACTTCTTTCTCCGTTTCTCGGTTTATTTCTTCGTTTCTCCATTTATTTCTCCGTTTCTCCATTTATTTCTTCGTTTCTCCGTATCTTTCTTCGTTTCTCCGTTTCTTTCTTCGTTTCTCCGTTTCTTTCTTCGTTACTCCGTTTCTTTCTTCGTTTCTCCGTTCCATTCTTCGTTTCTCCGTTTATATCTTCGTTTCTCCATTTATTTCTGCGTTTCTCCGCTTCTTTCTTCGTTTCTCCGATTCTTTGTTCGTTTCTCCGTCTCTTTGATCGTTTCTCCGTTTCTTTCTTCGTTTCTCCGTTTCTTTCTTCGTTTCTCCGTTTCTCTCTTCGTTTCTCCGTTTCTTTGTTCGTTTCTCCGTTTATTTCTTCGTTTCTCCATTTATTTCTTCGTTTCTCCGTTTATTTCTTCGTTTCTCCATTTATTTCTTCGTTTCTCCATTTATTTCTTCGTTTCTCCGTATCTTTCTTCGGTTCTCCACTTCTTTCTTCGTTTCTCCGTTTCTTTCTTCGTTTCTCCGCTTCTTTCTTCGTTTCTCCGATTCTTTGTTCGTTTCTCCGTTTCTTTGATCGTTTCTCCGTTTCTTTCTTCGTTTCTCCGTTTCTCTCTTCGTTTCTCCGTTTCTTTGTTCGTTTCTCCGTTTATTTCTTCGTTTCTCCATTTATTTATTCGGTTCTCCGTATCTTTCTTCGTTTCTCCATTTCTTTCTTCGTTTCTCCGTTTCTTTGTTCGTTTCTCCATTTCTTTCTCCGTTTCTCGGTTTATTTCTTCGTTTCTCCATTTATTTCTCCGTTTCTCCGTTTCTTTCTTCGTTTCTCCGTTTCTTTGTTCGTTTCTCCGTTTCTTTGTTCGTTTCTCCGTTTATTTCTTCGTTTCTCCATTTATTTCTTCGTTTCTCCGTATCTTTCTTCGTTTCTCCGTCTCTTTCTTCGTTTCTCCGTTTCTTTCTTCGTTACTCCGTTTCTTTCTTCGTTTCTCCGTTTCATTCTTCGTTTCTCCGTTTATTTCTTCGTTTCTCCATTTTTTTCTGCGTTTCTCCGCTTCCTTCTTCGTTTCTCCGATTCTTTGTTCGTTTCTCCGTCTCTTTGATCGTTTCTCCGTTTCTTTCTTCGTTTCTCCGTTTCTTTGTTCGTTTCTCCGTTTATTTCTTCGTTTCTCCATTTATTTCTTCGTTTCTCCGTATCTTTCTTCGTTTCTCCGTTTCTTTGTTCGTTTCTCCGTTTATTTCTTCGTTTCTCCATTTATTTCTTCGTTTCTCCGTATCTTTCTTCGGTCCTCCATTTCTTTCTTCGTTTCTCCGTTTCTTTGTTCGTTTCTCCGTTTATTTCTTCGTTTCTCCATTTATTTATTCGGTTCTCCGTATCTTTCTTCGTTTCTCCATTTCTTTCTTCGTTTCTCCGTTTCTTTGTTCGTTTCTCCATTTCTTTCTCCGTTTCTCGGTTTATTTCTTCGTTTCTCCATTTATTTCTCCGTTTCTCCGTTTCTTTCTTCGTTTCTCCGTTTCTTTGTTCGTTTCTCCGTTTCTTTGTTCGTTTCTCCGTTTATTTCTTCGTTTCTCCATTTATTTCTTCGTTTCTCCGTATCTTTCTTCGTTTCTCCGTCTCTTTCTTCGTTTCTCCGTTTCTTTCTTCGTTACTCCGTTTCTTTCTTCGTTTCTCCGTTTCATTCTTCGTTTCTCCGTTTATTTCTTCGTTTCTCCATTTTTTTCTGCGTTTCTGCGCTTCCTTCTTCGTTTCTCCGATTCTTTGTTCGTTTCTCCGTCTCTTTGATCGTTTCTCCGTTTCTTTCTTCGTTTCTCCGTTTCTTTCTTCGTTTCTCCGTTTCTCTCTTCGTTTCTCCGTTTCTTTGTTCGTTTCTCCGTTTATTTCTTCGTTTCTCCATTTATTTCTTCGTTTCTCCGTTTATTTCTTCGTTTCTCCATTTATTTCTTCGTTTCTCCATTTATTTCTTCGTTTCTCCGTATCTTTCTTCGGTTCTCCACTTCTTTCTTCGTTTCTCCGTTTCTTTCTTCGTTTCTCCGCTTCTTTCTTCGTTTCTCCGATTCTTTGTTCGTTTCTCCGTTTCTTTGATCGTTTCTCCGTTTCTTTCTTCGTTTCTCCGTTTCTCTCTTCGTTTCTCCGTTTCTTTGTTCGTTTCTCCGTTTATTTCTTCGTTTCTCCATTTATTTATTCGGTTCTCCGTATCTTTCTTCGTTTCTCCATTTCTTTCTTCGTTTCTCCGTTTCTTTGTTCGTTTCTCCATTTCTTTCTCCGTTTCTCGGTTTATTTCTTCGTTTCTCCATTTATTTCTCCGTTTCTCCGTTTCTTTCTTCGTTTCTCCGTTTCTTTGTTCGTTTCTCCGTTTCTTTGTTCGTTTCTCCGTTTATTTCTTCGTTTCTCCATTTATTTCTTCGTTTCTCCGTATCTTTCTTCGTTTCTCCGTCTCTTTCTTCGTTTCTCCGTTTCTTTCTTCGTTACTCCGTTTCTTTCTTCGTTTCTCCGTTTCATTCTTCGTTTCTCCGTTTATTTCTTCGTTTCTCCATTTTTTTCTGCGTTTCTCCGCTTCCTTCTTCGTTTCTCCGATTCTTTGTTCGTTTCTCCGTCTCTTTGATCGTTTCTCCGTTTCTTTCTTCGTTTCTCCGTTTCTTTGTTCGTTTCTCCGTTTATTTCTTCGTTTCTCCATTTATTTCTTCGTTTCTCCGTATCTTTCTTCGTTTCTCCGTTTCTTTGTTCGTTTCTCCGTTTATTTCTTCGTTTCTCCATTTATTTCTTCGTTTCTCCGTATCTTTCTTCGGTCCTCCATTTCTTTCTTCGTTTCTCCGTTTCTTTGTTCGTTTCTCCGTTTATTTCTTCGTTTCTCCATTTATTTATTCGGTTCTCCGTATCTTTCTTCGTTTCTCCATTTCTTTCTTCGTTTCTCCGTTTCTTTGTTCGTTTCTCCATTTCTTTCTCCGTTTCTCGGTTTATTTCTTCGTTTCTCCATTTATTTCTCCGTTTCTCCGTTTCTTTCTTCGTTTCTCCGTTTCTTTGTTCGTTTCTCCGTTTCTTTGTTCGTTTCTCCGTTTATTTCTTCGTTTCTCCATTTATTTCTTCGTTTCTCCGTATCTTTCTTCGTTTCTCCGTCTCTTTCTTCGTTTCTCCGTTTCTTTCTTCGTTACTCCGTTTCTTTCTTCGTTTCTCCGTTTCATTCTTCGTTTCTCCGTTTATTTCTTCGTTTCTCCATTTTTTTCTGCGTTTCTCCGCTTCCTTCTTCGTTTCTCCGATTCTTTGTTCGTTTCTCCGTCTCTTTGATCGTTTCTCCGTTTCTTTCTTCGTTTCTCCGTTTCTTTGTTCGTTTCTCCGTTTATTTCTTCGTTTCTCCATTTATTTCTTCGTTTCTCCGTATCTTTCTTCGTTTCTCCGTTTCTTTGTTCGTTTCTCCGTTTATTTCTTCGTTTCTCCATTTATTTCTTCGTTTCTCCGTATCTTTCTTCGGTCCTCCATTTCTTTCTTCGTTTCTCCGTTTCTTTGTTCGTTTCTCCGTTTATTTCTTCGTTTCTCCATTTATTTCTCCGTTTCTCCGTTTCTTTCTTCGTTTCTCCGTTTCTTTGTTCGTTTCTCCGTTTCTTTGTTCGTTTCTCCGTTTCTTTGTTCGTTTCTCCGTTTCTTTGTTCGTGTCTCCGTTTCTTTCTCCGTTTCTCGGTTAATTTCTTCGTTTCTCCATTTATTTCTCCGTTTCTCCGTTTCTTTGTTCGTTACTCCGTTTCTTTGTTCGTTTCTCCGTTTCTTTGTTCGTTTCTCCGTTTATTTCTTCGTTTCTCCATTTATTTCTTCGTTTCTCCGTATCTTTCCTCGTTTCTCCGTTTCTTTCTTCGTTTCTCCGTTTCTTTCTTCGTTACTCCGTTTCTTTCTTCGTTTCTCCGTTTTATTCTTCGTTTCTCCGTTTATTTCTTCGTTTCTCCATTTATTTCTGCGTTTCTCCGCTTCTTTCTTCGTTTCTCCGATTCTTTGTTCGTTTCTCCGTTTCTTTGATCGTTTCTCCGTTTCTTTCTTCGTTTCTCCGTTTCTCTCTTCGTTTCTCCGTTTCTTTGTTCGTTTCTCCGTTTATTTCTTCGTTTCTCCATTTATTTCTTCGTTTCTCCGTATCTTTCTTCGTTTCTCCATTTCTTTCTCCGTTTCTCCGTTTCTTTGTTCGTTTCTCCGTTTCTTTCTCCGTTTCTCGGTTTATTTCTTCGTTTCTCCATTTATTTCTCCGTTTCTCCGTTTCTTTGTTCGTTTCTCGGTTTCTTTGTTCGTTTCTCCGTTTCTTTGTTCGCTTCTCCGTTTATTTCTTCGTTTCTCCATTTATTTCTTCGTTTCTCCGTATCTTTCTTCGTTTCTCCGTTTCTTTCTTCGTTTCTCCGATTCTTTGTTCGTTTCTCCGTTTCTTTGATCGTTTCTCCGTTTCTTTCTTCGTTTCTCCGTTTCTTTCTTCGTTTCTCCGTTTCTCTCTTCGTTTCTCCGTTTCTTTTTTCGTTTCTCCGTTTATTTCTTCGTTTCTCCATTTATTTCTTCGTTTCTCCGTATCTTTCTTCGTTTCTCCATTTCATTCTTCGTTTCTCCGTTTCTTTGTTCGTTTCTCCGTTTCTTTCTCCGTTTCTCCGTTTCTTTGTTCGTTTCTCCGTTTCTTTCTCCGTTTCTCGGTTTATTTTTTCGTTTCTCCATTTATTTCTCCGTTTCTCCGTTTCTTTGTTCGTTTCTCCGTTTCTTTGTTCGTTTCTCCGTTTCTTTGTTCGTTTCTCCGTTTATTTCTTCGTTTCTCCATTTATTTCTTCGTTTCTCCGTATCTTTCTTCGTTTCTCCGTTTCTTTCTTCGTTTCTCCGTTTCTTTGTTCGTTTCTCCGTTTATTTCTTCGTTTCTCCATTTATTTATTCGGTTCTCCGTATCTTTCTTCGGTCCTCCATTTCTTTCTTCGTTTCTCCGTTTCTTTGTTCGTTTCTCCGTTTATTTCTTCGTTTCTCCGTTTCTTTCTCCGTTTCTCCGTTTCTTTGTTCGTTTCTCCGTTTCTTTCTCCGATTCTCGGTTTATTTCTTTGTTTCTCCATTTATTTCTCCGACTCTCCGTTTCTTTCTTCGTTTCTTCGTTTCTTTCTTCGTTACTCCGTTTCTTTCTTCGTTTCTCCATTTCTTTCTTCGTTTCTCCGTTTCATTCTTCGTTTCTCCGTTTATTTCTTCGTTTCTCCATTTATTTCTCCGTTTCTCCGATTCTTTCTTCATTTCTCCGTTTCTTTCTTCGTTTCGTCGTTTCTTTCTTCGAATCTCCGTTTCCTTGTTCGTTTCTCCGTTTATTTCTTCGTTTCTCCATTTATTTCTCCGTTTCTCCGTTTCTTTGTTCGTTTGTCCGTTTCTTTGTTTGTTTCTCCGTTTCTTTGTTCGTTTCTAAGTTTCTTTCTTCGTTTCTCCGTTTCTTTCTTCGTATCTCCGTTTCTTTCTTCGTTTCTTCGTTTCATTCTTAATTTCTCCGTTTCTTTCTTCGTTTCTCCGTTTCTTCCTTCGTCTCATCGTTTCTCGGTTTCCCCGTTTCTCGGTTTATTCCTTCGTTTCTCCGTTTCTTTCATCGTTTCTTCGTTTCTTTCTTCGTTACTCCGTTTCTTTCTCCGATTCTCCGTTTCTTTCTTCGTTTCTTCGTTCCTTTCATCGTTACTCCGTTGCTTTCTTCGTTTCTTCGTTTCTTTCTTCGTTACTCCGACTCTTTCTCCGATTCTCGGTTTATTTATTCGTTGCTCCATCTATTTCTCCGATTCTGTGTTTCTTTCTTCGTTTCTTTCTTCGTTTCCCCGTTTCTTCCTTCGTTTCATCGTTTCTCCGTTTCTCCGTTTGTCGGCTTATTCCTTCGTTTCTCCATTTATTTCTCCGATTCTCCGTTTCTTTCTTCGTTTCTTCGTTTCCTTCATCGTTACTGCGTTTCTTTCTTCGTTTCTCCGTTTCTCTCTTCGTTTCTCCGTTCCTTTCTTCGTTTCTCCGTTTGCTTCTTCGAATCTCCGTTTATTTCTTCGTTTCTGCGTTTCTTTCTTCGTTTCTCCGTTTATTTCTTCGTTTCTCCGTTTCTTTCTTCGTTTCTTCGTTTCATTCTTCATTTCTCCGTTTCTTTCTTCGTTTCTCCGTTTCTTCCTTCGTCTCATCGTTTCTCGGTTTCCCCGTTTCTCGGTTTATTCCTTCGTTTCTCCGTTTCTTTCTTCGTTTCTTCGTTTCTTTCTTCGTTACTCCGTTTCTTTCTCCGATTCTCCGTTTCTTTCTTCGTTTCTTCGTTCCTTTCATCGTTACTCCGTTTCTTTCTTCGTTTCTTCGTTTCTTTCTTCGTTACTCCGACTCTTTCTCCGATTCTCGGTTTATTTATTCGTTGCTCCATCTATTTCTCCGATTCTGTGTTTCTTTCTTCGTTTCTTTCTTCGTTTCCCCGTTTCTTCCTTCGTTTCATCGTTTCTCCGTTTCTCCGTTTGTCGGCTTATTCCTTCGTTTCTCCATTTATTTCTCCGATTCTCCGTTTCTTTCTTCGTTTCTTCGTTTCCTTCATCGTTACTGCGTTTCTTTCTTCGTTTCTCTGTTTCTCTCTTCGTTTCTCCGTTCCTTTCTTCGTTTCTCCGTTTGCTTCTTCGAATCTCCGTTTATTTCTTCGTTTCTGCGTTTCTTTCTTCGTTTCTCCGTTTATTTCTTCGTTTCTCCGTTTCTTTCTTCGTTTCTTCGTTTCTTTCTTCATTTCTCCGTTTCTTTCTTCGTTTCTCCGTTTCTTCCTTCGTTTCATCGTTTGTCCGTTTCTCCGTTTCTCCATTTCTTTCTTCGTTTCTCCGTTTCATTCTTCGTTTCTCCGTTTATTTCTTCGTTTCTCCATTTATTTCTCCGTTTCTCCGATTCTTTCTTCATTTCTCCGTTTCTTTCTTCGTTTCGTCGTTTCTTTCTTCGAATCTCCGTTTCCTTGTTCGTTTCTCCGTTTATTTCTTCGTTTCCCCATTTATTTCTTCGTTTCTCCGTTTATTTCTTCGTTTCTCCGTTTCTTTCTTCGTTTCTTCGTTTCTTTCTTCATTTCTCCGTTTCTTTCTTCGTTTCCCCGTTTCTTCCTTCGTTTCATCGTTTCTCCGTTTCTCCGTTTGTCGGCTTATTCCTTCGTTTCTCCATTTATTTCTCCGATTCTCCGTTTCTTTCTTCGTTTCTTCGTTTCCTTCATCGTTACTGCGTTTCTTTCTTCGTTTCTCCGTTTCTCTCTCCGTTTCTCCGTTCCTTTCTTCGTTTCTCCGTTTGCTTCTTCGAATCTCCGTTTATTTCTTCGTTTCTGCGTTTCTTTCTTCGTTTCTCCGTTTCTTTCTTCGTTTCTCCATTCCTTTCTTCGTTTCTCCGTTTGCTTCTTCGAATCTCCGTTTATTTCTTCGTTTCTGCGTTTCTTTCTTCGTTTCTCCGTTTATTTCTTCGTTTCTCCGTTTCTTTCTTCGTTTCTCCGTTTATTTCTTCGTTTCATCGTTTCTCCTTTTCTCCGTTTCTCGGTTTATTTCTTCGTTTCTCCATTTATTTCTCCGATTCTCCGTTTCTTTCTTCGTTTCTTTGTTCGTTTCTCCGTTTCTTTCTTCGTTTCTCCGTTTCTTTCTTCGTTTCTCCGTTTCTTTCTTCGTATCTCCGTTTCTTTCTTCGTTTCTTCGTTTCATTCTTCATTTCTCCGTTTCTTTCTTCGTTTCTCCGTTTCTTCCTTCGTCTCATCGTTTCTCGGTTTCCCCGTTTCTCGGTTTATTCCTTCGTTTCTCCGTTTCTTTCTTCGTTTCTTCGTTTCTTTCTTCGTTACTCCGTTTCTTTCTCCGATTCTCCGTTTCTTTCTTCGTTTCTTCGTTCCTTTCATCGTTACTCCGTTTCTTTCTTCGTTTCTTCGTTTCTTTCTTCGTTACTCCGACTCTTTCTCCGATTCTCGGTTTATTTATTCGTTGCTCCATCTATTTCTCCGATTCTGTGTTTCTTTCTTCGTTTCTTTCTTCGTTTCCCCGTTTCTTCCTTCGTTTCATCGTTTCTCCGTTTCTCCGTTTGTCGGCTTATTCCTTCGTTTCTCCATTTATTTCTCCGATTCTCCATTTCTTTCTTCGTTTCTTCGTTTCCTTCATCGTTACTGCGTTTCTTTCTTCGTTTCCCCGCTTCTCTCTTCGTTTCTCCGTTCCTTTCTTCGTTTCTCCGTTTGCTTCTTCGAATCTCTGTTTATTTCTTCGTTTCTGCGTTTCTTTCTTCGTTTCTCCGTTTATTTCTTCGTTTCTCCGTTTCTTTCTTCGTTTCTTCGTTTCTTTCTTCATTTCTCCGTTTCTTTCTTCGTTTCTCCGTTTCTTCCTTCGTTTCATCGTTTGTCCGTTTCTCCGTTTCTCCATTTCTTTCTTCGTTTCTCCGTTTCATTCTTCGTTTCTCCGTTTATTTCTTCGTTTCTCCATTTATTTCTCCGTTTCTCCGATTCTTTCTTCATTTCTCCGTTTCTTTCTTCGTTTCGTCGTTTCTTTCTTCGAATCTCCGTTTCCTTGTTCGTTTCTCCGTTTATTTCTTCGTTTCCCCATTTATTTCTTCGTTTCTCCGTTTATTTCTTCGTTTCTCCGTTTCTTTCTTCGTTTCTTCGTTTCTTTCTTCATTTCTCCGTTTCTTTCTTCGTTTCCCCGTTTCTTCCTTCGTTTCATCGTTTCTCCGTTTCTCCGTTTGTCGGCTTATTCCTTCGTTTCTCCATTTATTTCTCCGATTCTCCGTTTCTTTCTTCGTTTCTTCGTTTCCTTCATCGTTACTGCGTTTCTTTCTTCGTTTCTCCGTTTCTTTCTTCGTTTCTCCATTCCTTTCTTCGTTTCTCCGTTTGCTTCTTCGAATCTCCGTTTATTTCTTCGTTTCTGCGTTTCTTTCTTCGTTTCTCCGTTTATTTCTTCGTTTCTCCGTTTCTTTCTTCGTTTCTCCGTTTATTTCTTCGTTTCTCCATTTCTTTCTTCGTTTCTCCGTTTCTTTCTTCGTTTCTCCGTTTCTTTCTTCGTTTCTCCGTTTCTTTGTTCGTTTCTCCGTTTCTTTCTCCGTTTCTCGGTTTATTTCTTCGTTTCTCCATTGTTTTCTCCGTTTCTTTCTTCGTTTCTCCGTTTCTTTCTTCGTTTCTCCGTTTATTTCTTCGTTTATCCATTTATTTCTCCGTTTCTCCGTTTCTTTCTTCGTTACTCCGTTTCTTTCATCGAATCTCCGTTTCTTTCTTCGTTTCTCCGTTTCTTTCTTCGTTTCGCCGTTCCTTTCTTCGTTTCTCCGTTTATTTCTTCGTTTCTCCATTTATTTCTCCGTTTCTCCGTTTCACTCTTCGTTTGTCCGTTTCCTTGTTCGTTTCTCCGTTTATTTCTTCGTTTCTCCATTTATTTCTCCGTTTCTCCGTTTCTTTCTCCGTTCCTCCGTTTCTTTCTTCGTTTCTTTCTTCGCTTCACCGTTTATTTCTTCGTTTCTCCATTTATTTCTCCGTTTCTCTGTTTCTTTCTTCGTTTCTCCGTTTCTTTCTTCGTTTCTCCGTTCCATTCTTCGTTTCTCCGTTTATTTCTTTGTTTCTCCGTTTCTATCTTCGTTTCTCCGTTTCTTTGTTCGTTTCTCCGTTTCTTTCTCCGTTTCTCGGTTAATTTCTTCGTTTCTCCATTTATTTCCCCGTTTCTCCGTTTCTTTCTTCGTTTCACCGTTTCTTTCTTGGTTTCTCCGTTTCTTTCTTCGTTTCTTCGTTTCTTTCTTCGTTTCTCGGTTTCCTTGTTCGTTTCTCCGTTTATTTCTTCGTTTCTCCATTTATTTCTCCGTTTCTCGGTTAATTTCTTCGTTTCTCCATTTATTTCTCCGTTCCTCCGTTTTCTTTCTTCGTTTCTCCGTTTATTTCTTCGTTTCTCCATTTATTTCTCCGTTTCTCCGTTTCTTTCTCCGTTTCTCCGTTTCTTTCTTCGTTTCTCCGTTTCTTTCTTCGTTTCTCCGTTTATTTCTTCGTTTATCCATTTATTTCTCCGATTCTCCGTTTCTTTCTTCGTTACTCCGTTTCTTTCATCGAATCTCCGTTTCTTTCTTCGTTTCTCCGTTTCTTTCTTCGTTTCGCCGTTCCTTTCTTCGTTTCTCCGTTTATTTCTTCGTTTCTCCATTTATTTCTCCGTTTCTCCGTTTCATTCTTCAATTGTCCGTTTCCTTGTTCGTTTCTCCGTTTATTTCTTCGTTTCTCCATTTATTTCTCCGTTTCTCCGTTTCTTTCTTCGTGTCTCCGTTTCTTTGTTCGTTTCTCCGTTTCTTTCTCCGTTTCTCGGTTTATTTCTTCGTTTCTCCATTGTTTTCTCCGTTTCTTTCTCTCGTTTCTCCGTTCCATTCTTCGTTTCTCCGTTTATTTCTTTGTTTCTCCATTTATTTCTCCGTTTCTCCGTTTCTTTCTTCGTTTCTCCGTTTCCTTGTTCGTTTCTCCGTTTATTTCTTCGTTTCTCCATTTATTTCTCCGTTTCTCCGTTTCTTTCTTCGTGTCTCCGTTTGTTTGTTCGTTTCTCCGTTTCTTTGTTCGTTTCTCCGGTTCTTTCTTCGTTTCTCCGTTTCTTTCTTCGTTTCTCGGTTTCCTTGTTCGATTCTCCGTTTATTTCTTCGTTTCTCCATTTATTTCTCCGTTTCTACGTTTCTTTGTTCGTTTCTCCGTTTCTTTGTTCGTTTCTCCGTTTCTTTCTTCGTTTCTCCGTTTCTTTCTTCGTGTCTCCGTTTCTCACTTCGTTACTCCGTTTCTTGATTCGTTGCTCCGTTTCTTTCTTCGTTTCTCCGTTTCTTTCTTCGTTTCTCCGTTTATTTCTTCGTTTCTCCATTTATTTCTCCGTTTCTCCGTTTCTTTCTCCGTTCCTCCGTTTCTTTCTTCGTTTCACCGTTTATTTCTTCGTTTATCCATTTATTTCTCCGTTTCTCCGTTTCTTTCTTCGTTACTCCGTTTCTTTCATCGAATCTGCGTTTCTTTCTTCGTTTCTCCGTTTCTTTCTTCGTTTCTCCGTTTCTTTCTTCGTTTCTCCATTTCTTTCTTCGTTTCTCCATTTCTTTCTTCGATTCTCTGTTTCTTTCTTCGTTTCTCCGTTTCCTGGTTCGTTCCTCCGTTTATTTCTTCGTTTCTCCATTTATTTCTCCGTTTCTCCGTTTCTTTCTTCGTTACTCCGTTTCTTTCATCGTATCTCCGTTTCTTTCTTCGTTTCTCCGTTTCTTTCTTCGTTTCTCCGTTTCTTTCTTCGTTTCTTCGTTTCTTTCTTCGTTTCTCGGTTTCCTTGTTCGATTCTCCGTTTATTTCTTCGTTTCTCCATTTATTTCTCCGTTTCTACGTTTCTTTGTTCGTTTCTCCGTTTCTTTGTTCGTTTCTCCGTTTCTTTCTTCGTTTCTCCGTTTCTTTCTTCGTGTCTCCGTTTCTTACTTCGTTTCTCCGTTTCTTGATTCGTTGCTCCGTTTCTTCCTTCGTTTCTCCGTTTCTTTCTTCGTTTCTCCGTTTATTTCTTCGTTTCTCCATTTATTTCTCCGTTTCTCCGTTTCTTTCTCCGTTCCTCCGTTTCTTTCTTCGTTTCACCGTTTATTTCTTCGTTTCTCCATTTATTTCTCCGTTTCTCCGTTTCTTTCTCCGTTCCTCCGTTTCTTTCTTCGTTTCACCGTTTATTTCTTCGTTTATCCATTTATTTCTCCGTTTCTCCGTTTCTTTCTTCGTTACTCCGTTTCTTTCATCGAATCTGCGTTTCTTTCTTCGTTTCTCCGTTTCTTTCTTCGTTTCTCCGTTCCTTTCTTCGTTTCTCCGTTTATTTCTTCGTTTCTCCATTTATTTCTCCGTTTCTCCGTTTGTTTCTTCGTTTCTCCGTTTCTTTCATCGAATCTCCATTTCTTTCTTCGTTTCTCCTGTTCTTTCTTCGTTTCTCCGTTTCTTTCTTCGTTTCTCCGTTTCTTTGTTGGTTTCTCCGTTCCTTTCTCCGTTTCTCGGTTTATTTCTTCGCTTCTCCATTTATTTCTCCGTTTCTCCGTTTCTTTCTCCGTTCCTCCGTTTCTTTCTTCGTTTCACCGTTTATTTCTTCGTTTATCCATTTATTTCTCCGTTTCTCCGTTTCTTTCTTCGTTACTCCGTTTCTTTCATCGTATCTCCGTTTCTTTCTTCGTTGCTCCGTTTCTTTCTTCGTTTCTCCGTTTCTTTCTTCGTTTCTCCGTTTATTTCTTCGTTTCTCCATTTATTTCTCCGTTTCTCCGTTTCTTTCTTCGTTTCTCCGTTTCTTTGTTCGTTTCTCCGTTTCTTTCTTCGTTTCTCCGGTTCTTTCTTCGTTTCTCCTGTTCTTTCTTCGTTTCTCCGTTTCTTTCTTCGTTTCTCCGTTTATTTGTTCGTATCTCCGTTTCTTTCTTCGTTTCTCCGTTTCTTTCTTCGTTTCTCCATTTCTTTCTTCGATTCTCCGTTTCTTTCTTCGTTTCTCCGTTTCCTGGTTCGTTCCTCCGTTTATTTCTTCGTTTCTACATTTATTTCTCCGTTTCTCCGTTTCTTTCTTCGTTACTCCGGTCCTTTCATCGAATCTCCGTTTCTTTCTTCGTTTCTCCGTTTCTTTCTTCGTTTCTCCGTTCCTTTCTTCGTTTCTCCGTTTATTTCTGCGTTTCTCCATTTATTTCTCCGTTTCTCCGTTTCTTTCTTCGTTTCTCCGTTTCCTTGTTCGTTTCTCCGTTTATTTCTTCGTTTATCCATTTATTTCTCCGTTTCTCCGTTTCTTCCCTCGTTTCTCCATTTATTTCTCCGTTTCTACGTTTCTTTGTTCGTTTCTCCGTTTCTTTGTTCGTTTCTCCGTTTCTTTCTTCGTTTCTCCGTTTCTTTCTTCGTGTCTCCGTTTCTTTCTTCGTTTCTCCGTTTCTTTCTTCGTTTCTCCGTTTATTTGTTCGTATCTCCGTTTCTTTCTTCGTTTCTCCGTTTCTTTCTTCGTTTCTCCATTTCTTTCTTCGATTCTCCGTTTCTTTCTTCGTTTCTCCGTTTCCTGGTTCGTTCCTCCGTTTATTTCTTCGTTTCTACATTTATTTCTCCGTTTCTCCTTTTCTTTCTTCGTTTCACCGTTTATTTCTTCGTTTATCCATTTATTTCTCCGTTTCTCCATTTATTTCTCTGTTTCTCCGTTTCTTTCTTCGTTTCTCCGTTTCTTTTTTCATTTCTCCGTTTCTTTCATCGTTTCTACGTTACTTTGTTCGTTTCTCCGTTTCTTTGTTCGTTTCTCCGTTTCTTTCTTCGTTTCTCCGTTTCTTTCTTCGTGTCTCCGTTTCTTTCTTCGTTTCTCCGTTTATTTCTTCGTTTATCCATTTATTTCTCCGCTTCTCCGTATCTTTCTTCGTTACTCCGTTTCTTTCATCGAATCTCCGTTTCTTTCTTCGTTTCTCCGTTTCCTTCTTCGTTTCGCCGTTCCTTTCTTCGTTTCTCCGTTTATTTCTTCGTTTCTCCATTTATTTCTCCGTTTCTCCGTTTCATTCTTCAATTGTCCGTTTCCTTGTTCGTTTCTCCGTTTATTTCTTCGTTTCTCCATTTATTTCTCCGTTTCTCCGTTTCTTTCTCCGTTTCTCCGTTTCTTTCTTCGTTTCTCCGTTTCTTTCTTCGTTTCTCCGTTTATTTCTTCGTTTATCCATTTATTTCTCCGATTCTCCGTTTCTTTCTTCGTTACTCCGTTTCTTTCATCGAATCTCCGTCTCTTTCTTCGTTTCTCCGTTTCTTTCTTCGTTTCTCCGTTCCTTTCTTCGTTTCTCCGTTTATTTCTTCGTTTCTCCATTTATTTCTTCGTTACTCCGTTTCTTTCATCGAATCTCCGTTTCTTTCTTCGTTTATCCGTTTCTTTCTTCGTCTCTCCGTTTCCATGTTCGTTTCTCCGTTTATTTCTTTGTATCTCCATTTATTTCTCCGTTTCTCCGTTTCTTTCTTCGTTTCTCCGTTTCTTTGTTCGTTTCTCCGTTTCTTTGTTCGTTTCTCCGGTTCTTTCTTCGTTTCTCCGTTTCTTTCTTCGTTTCACCGTTTCTTTCTTCGTTTCTCCGTTTCTTTCTTCGTTTCTTCGTTTCTTTCTTCGTTTCTCGGTTTCCTTGTTCGTTTCTCCGTTTATTTCTTCGTTTCTCCATTTATTTCTCTGTTTCTACGTTTCTTGGTTCGTTTCTCCGTTTCTTTGTTCGTTTCTCCGTTTCTTTCTTCGTTTCTCCGTTTCTTTCTTCGTGTCTCCGTTTCTTTCTTCGTTTCTCCGTTTCTTTCTTCGTTTCTCCGTTTGTTTGTTCGCTTCTCCGTTTCTTTCTTCGTTTCTCCGTTTCTTTCCTCGTTTCTCCGTTTCTTCCCTCGTTTCTCCATTTATTTCTCCGTTTCTACGTTTCTTTGTTCGTTTCTCCGTTTCTTTGTTCGTTTCTCCGTTTCTTTCTTCGTTTCTCCGTTTCTTTCTTCGTGTCTCCGTTTCTTTCTTCGTTTCTCCGTTTCTTTCTTCGTTTCTCCGTTTAATTGTTCGTATCTCCGTTTCTTTCTTCGTTTCTCCGTTTCTTTCTTCGTTTCTCCATTTCTTTCTTCGATTCTCCGTTTCTTTCTTCGTTTCTCCGTTTCCTGGTTCGTTCCTCCGTTTATTTCTTCGTTTCTACATTTATTTCTCCGTTTCTCCGTTTCTTTCTTCGTTACTCCGTTTCTTTCATCGTATCTCCGTTTCTTTCTTCGTTTCTCCGTTTCTTTCTTGGTTTCTCCGGTTCTTTCTTCGTTTCTCCTGTTCTTTCTTCGTTTCTCCGTTTCTTTGTTCGTTTCTCCGTTTCTTTGTTCGTTTCTCCGTTCCTTTCTCCGCTTCTCGGTTTATTTCTTCGTTTCTCCGGTTCTTTCTTCGTTTCTCCTGTTCTTTCTTCGTTTCTCCGTTTCTTTCTTCGTTTCTCCGTTTCTTTGTTGGTTTCTCCGTTCCTTTCTCCGTTTCTCGGTCTATTCCTTCGCTTCTCCATTTATTTCTCCGTTTCTCCGTTTCTTTCTCCGTTCCTCCGTTTCTTTCTTCGTTTCACCGTTTATTTCTTCGTTTATCCATTTATTTCTCCGTTTCTCCGTTTCTTTCTTCGTTACTCCGGTCCTTTCATCGAATCTCCGTTTCTTTCTTCGTTTCTCCGTTTCTTTCTTCGTTTCTCCGTTCCTTTCTTCGTTTCTCCGTTTATTTCTTCGTTTCTCCATTTATTTCTCCGTTTCTCCGTTTCTTACTTCGTTTCTCCGTTTCCTTGTTCGTTTCTCCGTTTATTTCTTCGTTTATCCATTTATTTCTCCGTTTCTCCGTTTCTTCCCTCGTTTCTCCATTTATTTCTCCGTTTCTACGTTTCTTTGTTCGTTTCTCCGTTCCTTTCTCCGTTTCTCGGTCTATTCCTTCGCTTCTCCATTTATTTCTCCGTTTCTCCGTTTCTTTCTCCGTTCCTCCGTTTCTTTCTTCGTTTCACCGTTTATTTCTTCGTTTATCCATTTATTTCTCCGTTTCTCCGTTTCTTTCTTCGTTACTCCGGTCCTTTCATCGAATCTCCGTTTCTTTCTTCGTTTCTCCGTTTCTTTCTTCGTTTCTCCGTTCCTTTCTTCGTTTCTCCGTTTATTTCATCGTTTCTCCATTTATTTCTCCGTTTCTCCGTTTCTTTCTTCGTTTCTCCGTTTCCTTGTTCGTTTCTCCGTTTATTTCTTCGTTTATCCATTTATTTCTCCGTTTCTCCGTTTCTTCCCTCGTTTCTCCATTTATTTCTCCGTTTCTACGTTTCTTTGTTCGTTTCTCCGTTTCTTTGTTCGTTTCTCCGTTTCTTTCTTCGTTTCTCCGTTTCTTTCTTCGTGTCTCCGTTTCTTTCTTCGTTTCTCCGTTTCTTTCTTCGTTTCTCCGTTTATTTGTTCGTATCTCCGTTTCTTTCTTCGTTTCTCCGTTTCTTTCTTCGTTTCTCCATTTCTTTCTTCGATTCTCCGTTTCTTTCTTCGTTTCTCCGTTTCCTGGTTCGTTCCTCCGTTTATTTTTTCGTTTCTACATTTATTTCTCCGTTTCTCCGTTTCTTTCTTCGTTAGTCCGTTTCTTTCATCGTATCTCCGTTTCTTTCTTCGTTTCTCCGTTTCTTTCTTCGTTTCTCCGGTTCTTTCTTCGTTTCTCCTGTTCTTTCTTCGTTTCTCCGTTTCTTTCTTCGTTTCTCCGTTTCTTTGTTCGTTTCTCCGTTCCTTTCTCCGTTTCTCGGTTTATTTCTTCGTTTCTCCGGTTCTTTCTTCGTTTCTCCTGTTCTTTCTTCGTTTCTCCGTTTCTTTCTTCGTTTCTCCGTTTCTTTGTTGGTTTCTCCGTTTCTCGGTCTATTTCTTCGCTTCTCCATTTATTTCTCCGTTTCTCCGTTTCTTTCTCCGTTCCTCCGTTTCTTTCTTCGTTTCACCGTTTATTTCTTCGTTTATCCATTTATTTCTCCGTTTCTCCGTTTCTTTCTTCGTTACTCCGTTTCTTTCATCGAATCTCCGTTTCTTTCTTCGTTTCTCCGTTTCTTTCTTCGTTTCTCCGTTCCTTTCTTCGTTTCTCCGTTCCTTTCTTCGTTTCTCCGTTTATTTCTTCGTTTCTCCATTTATTTCCCCGTTTCTCCGTTTCTTTCTTCGTTTCTCCGTTTCCTTGTTCGTTTCTCCGTTTATTTCTTCGTTTATCCATTTATTTCTCCGTTTCACCGTTTCTTCCCTCGTTTCTCCATTTATTTCTCCGTTTCTACGTTTCTTTGTTCGTTTCTCCGTTTCTTTGTTCGTTTCTCCGTTTCTTTCTTCGTTTCTCCGTTTCTTTCTTCGTGTCTCCGTTTCTTTCTTCGTTTCTCCGTTTCTTTCTTCGTTTCTCCGTTTATTTGTTCGTATCTCCGTTTCTTTCTTCGTTTCTCCGTTTCTTTCTTCGTTTCTCCGTTTATTTGTTCGTATCTCCGTTTCTTTCTTCGTTTCTCCGTTTATTTCTTTGTTTCTCCATTTATTTCTCCGTTTCTCCGTTTCTTTCTTCGTTTCTCCGTTTCCTTGTTCGTTTCTCCGTTTATTTCTTCGTTTCTCCATTTATTTCTCCGTTTCTCCGTTTCTTTCTTCGTGTCTCCGTTTCTTTGTTCGTTTCTCCGTTTCTTTGTTCGTTTCTCCGGTTCTTTCTTCGTTTCTCCGTTTCTTTCTTCGTTTCTCCGTTTCTTTCTTCGTTTCTCCGTTTCTTTGTTCGTTTCTCCGTTTCTCGGTTTATTTCTTCGTTTCTCCATTGTTTTCTCCGTTTCTTTCTTCGTTTCTCCGTTTCTTTCTTCGTTTCTCCGTTTATTTCTTCGTTTATCCATTTATTTCTCCGTTTCTCCGTTTCTTTCTTCGTTACTCCGTTTCTTTCATCGAATCTCCGTTTCTTTCTTCGTTTCTCCGTTTCTTTCTTCGTTTCGCCGTTCCTTTCTTCGTTTCTCCGTTTATTTCTTCGTTTCTCCATTTATTTCTCCGTTTCTCCGTTTCACTCTTCGTTTGTCCGTTTCCTTGTTCGTTTCTCCGTTTATTTCTTCGTTTCTCCATTTATTTCTCCGTTTCTCCGTTTCTTTCTCCGTTCCTCCGTTTCTTTCTTCGTTTCTTTCTTCGCTTCACCGTTTATTTCTTCGTTTCTCCATTTATTTCTCCGTTTCTCTGTTTCTTTCTTCGTTTCTCCGTTTCTTTCTTCGTTTCTCCGTTCCATTCTTCGTTTCTCCGTTTATTTCTTTGTTTCTCCATTTATTTCTCCGTTTCTCCGTTTCTTTCTTCGTTTCTCCGTTTCTTTGTTCGTTTCTCCGTTTCTTTGTTCGTTTCTCCGGTTCTTTGTTCGTTTCTCCGTTTCTTTCTTCGTTTCTCCGTTTCTTTCTTCGTTTCTCCGTTTCTTTCTCCGTTTCTCGGTTAATTTCTCCGTTTCTCCATTTATTTCTCCGTTTCTCCGTTTCTTTCTACGTTTCACCGTTTCTTTCTTGGTTTCTCCGTTTCTTTCTTCGTTTCTTCGTTTCTTTCTTCGTTTCTCGGTTTCCTTGTTCGTTTCTCCGTTTATTTCTTCGTTTCTCCATTTATTTCTCCGTTTCTCCGTTTCTTTCTCCGTTCCTCCGTTTCTTTCTTCGTTTCTTTCTTCGCTTCACCGTTTATTTCTTCGTTTCTCCATTTATTTCTCCGTTTCTCTGTTTCTTTCTTCGTTTCTCCGTTTCTTTCTTCGTTTCTCCGTTCCATTCTTCGTTTCTCCGTTTATTTCTTTGTTTCTCCATTTATTTCTCCGTTTCTCCGTTTCTTTCTTCGTTTCTCCGTTTCTTTGTTCGTTTCTCCGTTTCTTTGTTCGTTTCTCCGGTTCTTTGTTCGTTTCTCCGTTTCTTTCTTCGTTTCTCCGTTTCTTTCTTCGTTTCTCCGTTTCTTTGTTCGTTTCTCCGTTTCTAGGTTAATTTCTTCGTTTCTCCATTTATTTCTCCGTTTCTCCGTTTCTTTCTTCGTTTCACCGTTTCTTTCTTGGTTTCTCCGTTTCTTTCTTCGTTTCTTCGTTTCTTTCTTCGTTTCTCGGTTTCCTTGTTCGTTTCTCCGTTTATTTCTTCGTTTCTCCATTTATTTCTCCGTTTCTCGGTTAATTTCTTCGTTTCTCCATTTATTTCTCCGTTCCTCCGTTTCTTTCTTCGTTTCTCCGTTTATTTCTTCGTTTCTCCATTTATTTCTCCGTTTCTCCGTTTCTTTATTCGTTACTCCGTTTCTTTCATCGAATCTCCGTTTCTTTCTTCGTTTCTCCGTTTCTTTCTTCGTTTCGCCGTTCCTTTCTTCGTTTCTCCGTTTATTTCTTCGTTTCTCCATTTATTTCTCCGTTTCTCCGTTTCATTCTTCAATTGTCCGTTTCCTTGTTCGTTTCTCCGTTTATTTCTTCGTTTCTCCATTTATTTCTCCGTTTCTCCGTTTCTTTCTCCGTTTCTCCGTTTCTTTCTTCGTTTCTCCGTTTCCTTCTTCGTTTCTCCGTTCCATTCTTCGTTTCTCCGTTTATTTCTTTGTTTCTCCATTTATTTCTCCGTTTCTCCGTTTCTTTGTTCGTTTCTCCGTTTCTTTGTTCGTTTCTCCGTTTCTTTGTTCGTTTCTCCGGTTCTTTGTTCGTTTCTCCGTTCCTTTCTTCGTTTCTCCGTTTATTTCTTCGTTTCTCCATTTATTTCTCCGTTTCTCCGTTTCATTCTTCAATTGTCCGTTTCCTTGTTCGTTTCTCCGTTTATTTCTTCGTTTCTCCATTTATTTCTCCGTTTCTCAGTTTCTTTCTCCGTTTCTCCGTTTCTTTCTTCGTTTCTCCGTTTCTTTCTCCGGTTCTTTCTTCGTTTCTACGTTTCTTTCTTCGTTTCTCCGTTTCTTTCTTCGTTTCTCCGTTTCTTTGTTCGCTTCTCCGTTTCTTTCTCCGTTTCTCGGTTTATTTCTTCGTTTCTCCATTGTTTTCTCCGTTTCTTTCTTCGTTTCTTTCTTCGTTTCTTTCTTCGTTTCTCCGTTTATTTCTTCGTTTATCCATTTATTTCTCCGTTTCTCCGTTTCTTTCTTCGTTACTCCGTTTCTTTCATCGAATCTCCGTTTCTTTCTTCGTTTCTCCGTTTCTTTCTTCGTTTCGCCGTTCCTTTCTTCGTTTCTCCGTTTATTTCTTCGTTTCTCCATTTATTTCTCCGTTTCTCCGTTCCATTCTTCGTTTCTCCGTTTATTTCTTTGTTTCTCCATTTATTTCTCCGTTTCTCCGTTTCTTTCTTCGTTTCTCCGTTTCCTTGTTCGTTTCTCCGTTTATTTCTTCGTTTCTCCATTTATTTCTCCGTTTCTCCGTTTCTTTCTTCGTGTCTCCGTTTGTTTGTTCGTTTCTCCGTTTCTTTGTTCGTTTCTCCGGTTCTTTCTTCGTTTCTCCGTTTCTTTGTTCGTTTCTCCGTTTCTTTCTCCGTTTCTCGGTTTATTTCTTCGTTTCTCCATTGTTTTCTCCGGTTCTTTCTTCGTTTCTCCGTTTCTTTCTTCGTTTCTCCGTTTATTTCTTCGTTTCTCCATTTATTTCTCCGTTTCTCCGTTTCATTCTTCGTTTGTCCGTTTCCATGTTCGTTTCTCCGTTTATTTCTTCGTTTCTCCATTTATTTCTCCGTTTCTCCGTTTCTTTCTCCGTTCCTCCGTTTCTTTCTTCGTTTCTTTCTTCGTTTCACCGTTTATTTCTTCGTTTCTCCATTTATTTCTCCGTTTCTCCGTTTCTTTCTCCGTTTCTCGGTTAATTTCTTCGTTTCTACGTTTCTTTGTTCGTTTCTCCGTTTCTTTCACCGTTTCTCCGTTTCTTTCTTCGTTTCTCCGTTTCTTTCTTCGTTTCTCCGTTTCATTCTTCGTTTCTCCATTTCTTTCTTCGTTTCTCCATTTCTTTCTTCGATTCTCTGTTTCTTTCTTCGTTTCTCCGTTTCCTGGTTCGTTCCTCCGTTTATTTCTTCGTTTCTCCATTTATTTCTCCGTTTCTCCGTTTCTTTCTTCGTTTCTCCTGTTCTTTCTTCGTTTCTCCGTTTATTTCTTCGTTTCTCCGTTTCTTTCTTCGTTTCTCCATTTATTTCTCCGTTTCTACGTTTCTTTGTTCGTTTCTCCGTTTCTTTCACCGTTTCTCCGTTTCTTTCATCGTATCTCCGTTTCTTTCTTCGTTTCTCCGTTTCTTTCTTCGTTTCTCCGTTTCTTTCTTCGTTTCTTCGTTTCTTTCTTCGTTTCTCGGTTTCCTTGTTCGATTCTCCGTTTATTTCTTCGTTTCTCCATTTATTTCTCCGTTTCTCCGTTTCTTTCTTCGTTACTCCGTTTCTTTCATCGAATCTCCGTTTCTTTCTTCGTTTCTCCGTTTCTTTCATCGAATCTCCGTTTCATTCTTCGTTTCTCCGTTTCTTTCTTCGTTTCTCCGTTCCTTTCTTCGTTTCTCCGTTCCTTTCTTCGTTTCTCCGTTTATTTCTTCGTTTAACCATTTATTTCTCCGTTTCTTTCTTCGTTACTCCGTTTCTTTCATCGAATCTCCGTTTCTTACTTCGTTTCTCCGTTTCTTTCTTCGTTTCTCCGTTCCTTTCTTCGTTTCTCCGTTTATTTCTTCGTTTCTCCGTTTCTTTCTTCGTTTCTTCGTTTCTTTCTTCGTTTCTCGGTTTCCTTGTTCGTTTCTCCGTTTCTTTCTCCGTTTCTCCGTTTCTTTCTTCGTTTCTCCATTTCTTTCTTCGATTCTCCGTTTCTTTCTTCGTTTCTCCGTTTCCTGGTTCGTTCCTCCGTTTATTTCTTCGTTTCTACATTTATTTCTCCGTTTCTCCGTTTCTTTCTTCGTTACTCCGTTTCTTTCATCGTATCTCCGTTTCTTTCTTCGTTTCTCCGTTTCTTTCTTCGTTTCGCCGTTCCTTTCTTCGTTTCTCCTGTTCTTTCTTCGTTTCGCCGTTTCTTTCTTCGTTTCTCCGTTTCTTTGTTCGTTTCTCCGTTCCTTTCTCCGTTTCTCGGTTTATTTCTTCGTTTCTCCGGTTCTTTTTTCGTTTCTCCTGTTCTTTCTTCGTTTCTCCGTTTCTTTCTTCGTTTCTCCGTTTCTTTGTTGGTTTCTCCGTTCCTTTCTCCGTTTCTCGGTCTATTTCTTCGCTTCTCCATTTATTTCTCCGTTTCTCCGTTTCTTTCTCCGTTCCTCCGTTTCTTTCTTCGTTTCACCGTTTATTTCTTCGTTTATCCATTTATTTCTCCGTTTCTCCGTTTCTTTCTTCGTTGCTCCGTTTCTTTCATCGAATCTCCGTTTCTTTCTTCGTTTCTCAGTTTCTTTCTTCGTTTCTCCGATCCTTTCTTCGTTTCTCCGTTTATTTCTTCGTTTCTCCATTTATTTCTCCGTTTCTTTCTTCGTTTGTCCGTTTCCTTTTTCGTTTCTCCGTTTATTTCTTCGTTTCTCCATTTATTTCTCCGTTTCTCCGTTTGTTTCTTCGTTTCTCCGTTTCTTTCATCGAATCTCCGTTTCTTTCTTCGTTTCTCCGTTTCTTTCTTCGTTTCTCCGTTCCTTTCTTCGTTTCTCCGTTTATTTCTTCGTTTCTCCATTTATTTCTCCGTTTCTCCGTTTCTTTCTCCGTTCCTCCGTCTCTTTCTTCGTTTCACCGTTTATTTCTTCGTTTATCCATTTATTTCTCCGTTTCTCCGTTTCTTTCTTCGTTACTCCGTTTCTTTCATCGAATCTCCGTTTCTTTCTTCGTTTCTCCGTTTCTTTCTTCGTTTCTCCGTTCCTTTCTTCGTTTCTCCGTTTATTTCTTCGTTTCTCCATTTATTTCTCCGTTTCTTTCTTCGTTTGTCCGTTTCCTTGTTCGTTTCTCCGTTTACTTCTTCGTTTCTCCATTTATTTCTCCGTTTCTCCGTTTGTTTCTTCGTTTCTCCGTTTCTTTCATCGAATCTCCGTTTCTTTCTTCGTTTCTCCGTTTCTTTCTTCGTTTCTCCGTTCCTTTCTTCGTTTCTCCGTTTATTTCTTCGTTTCTCCATTTATTTCTCCGTTTCTCCGTTTCTTTCTTCGTTTCTCCGTTTCCTTGTTCGTTTCTCCGTTTATTTCTTCGTTTCTCCATTTATTTCTCCGTTTCTCCGTTTTTTTCTTCGTGTCTCCGTTTCTTTGTTCGTTTCTCCGTTTCTTTCTTCGTTTCTCCGGTTCTTTCTTCGTTTCTCCGTTTCTTTCTTCGTTTCTCCGTTTCTTTCTTCGTTTCTCCGTTTCTTTGTTCGTTTCTCCGTTTCTTTCTCCGTTTCTCGGTTTATTTCTTCGTTTCTCCATTGTTTTCTCCGTTTCTCCGTTTCTTTCTTCGTTTCTCCGTTTCTTTCTTCGTTTCTCCGTTTCTTTGTTCGTTTCTCCGTTTCTTTGTCCGTTTCTCCGGTTCTTTCTTCGTTTCTACTATTCTTTCTTCGTTTCTCCATTTATTTCTCCGTTTCTCCGTTTCTTTCTTCGTTACTCCGTTTCTTTCATCGAATCTCCGTTTCTTTCTTCGTTTCTCCGTCTCTTTCTTCGTTTCTCCGTTCCTTTCTTCGTTTCTCCGTTTATTTCTTCGTTTCTCCATTTATTTCTCCGTTTCTCCGTTTCTTTCTTCGTTTCTCCGTTTCCTTGTTCGTTTCTCCGTTTATTTCTTCGTTTATCCATTTATTTCTCCGTTTCTCCGTTTCTTTCTTCGTTTCTCCGTTTCTTTGTTCGTTTCTCCGTTTCTTTGTCCGTTTCTCCGGTTCTTTCTTCGTTTCAACTATTCTTTCTTCGTTTCTCCGTTTCTTTCTTCGTGTCTCCGTTTCTTTCTTCGTTTCTCCGTTTCTTTCTTCGTTTCTCCATTTCTTTCTTCGATTCTCCGTTTCTTTCTTCGTTTCTCCGTTTCCTGGTTCGTTCCTCCGTTTATTTCTTCGTTTCTACATTTATTTCTCCGTTTCTCCGTTTCTTTCTTCGTTACTCCGTTTCTTTCATCGTATCTCCGTTTCTTTCTTCGTTTCTCCGTTTCTTTCTTCGTTTCTCCGGTTCTTTCTTCATTTCTCCTGTTCTTTCTTCGTTTCTCCGTTTCTTTCTTCGTTTCTCCGTTTCTTTGTTCGTTTCTCCGTTCCTTTCTCCGTTTCTCGGTTTATTTCTTCGTTTCTCCGGTTCTTTCTTCGTTTCTCCTGTTCTTTCTTCGTTTCTCCGTTTCTTTCTTCGTTTCTCCGTTTCTTTGTTGGTTTCTCCGTTCCTTTCTCCGTTTCTCGGTCTATTTCTTCGCTTCTCCATTTATTTCTCCGTTTCTCCGTTTCTTTCTCCGTTCCTCCGTTTCTTTCTTCGTTTCACCGTTTATTTCTTCGTTTATCCATTTATTTCTCCGTTTCTCCGTTTCTTTCTTCGTTACTCCGTTTCTTTCATCGAATCTCCGTTTCTTTCTTCGTTTCTCCGTTTATTTCTTCGTTTCTCCATTTATTTCTCCGTTTCTTTCTTCGTTTGTCCGTTTCCTTGTTCGTTTCTCCGTTTATTTCTTCGTTTCTCCATTTATTTCTCCGTTTCTCCGTTTGTTTCTTCGTTTCTCCGTTTCTTTCATCGAATCTCCGTTTCTTTCTTCGTTTCTCCGTTTCTTTCTTCGTTTCTCCGTTCCTTTCTTCGTTTCTCCGTTTATTTCTTCGTTTCTCCATTTATTTCTCCGTTTCTCCGTTTCTTTCTCCGTTCCTCCGTTTCTTTCTTCGTTTCACCGTTTATTTCTTCGTTTATCCATTTATTTCTCCGTTTCTCCGTTTCTTTCTTCGTTACTCCGTTTCTTTCATCGAATCTCCGTTTCTTTCTTCGTTTCTCCGTTTCTTTCTTCGTTTCTCCGTTCCTTTCTTCGTTTCTCCGTTTATTTCTTCGTTTCTCCATTTATTTCTCCGTTTCTTTCTTCGTTTGTCCGTTTCCTTGTTCGTTTCTCCGTTTATTTCTTCGTTTCTCCATTTATTTCTCCGTTTCTCCGTTTGTTTCTTCGTTTCTCCGTTTCTTTCATCGAATCTCCGTTTCTTTCTTCGTTTGTCCGTTTCCTTGTTCGTTTCTCCGTTTATTTCTTTGTTTCTCCATTTATTTCTCCGATTCTCCGTTTCTATCTCCGTTTCTTTCTCCGTTTCTCCGTTTCTTTCTTCGTTTCTCCGTTTCTTTCTTCGTTTCTCCATTGTTTTCTCCGTTTCTCCGTTTCTTTCTTCGTTTCTCCGTTTCTTTCTTCGTTTCTCCGTTTCTTTGTTCGTTTCTCCGTTTCTTTGTACGTTTCTCCGGTTCTTTCTTCGTTTCTACTATTCTTTCTTCGTTTCTCCATTTATTTCTCCGTTTCTCCGTTTCTTTCTTCGTTACTCCGTTTCTTTCATCGAATCTCCGTTTCTTTCTTCGTTTCTCCGTTTCTTCCTTCGTTTCTCCGTTCCTTTCTTCGTTTCTGCGTTTATTTCTTCGTTTCTCCATTTATTTCTCCGTTTCTCCGTTTCTTTCTTCGTTTCTCCGTTTCTTTGTTCATTTCTCCGTTTCTTTCATCGTTTCTCCGTTTCCTTCTTCGTTTCTCCGTTTCTTTCTTCGTTTCTCCGTTTCTTTCTTCGTTTCTCCGTTTCTTTGTTCGCTTCTCCGTTTCTTTCTTCGTTTCTCCGTTTCTTTCCTCGTTTCTCCGTTTCTTTCTTCGTTTCTCCATTTATTTCTCCGTTTCTACGTTTCTTTGTTCGTTTCTCCGTTTCCTTGTTCGTTTCTCCGTTTCTTTCTTCGTTTCTCCGTTTCTTTCTTCGTGTCTCCGTTTCTTTCATCGTTTCTCCGTTTCTTTATTCGTTGCTCCGATTCTTTCTTCGTTTCTCCGTTTCTTTGTTCGTTTCTCCGTTTATTTCTTCGTTTCTCCATTTATTTCTCCGTTTCTCCGTTTCTTTCTTCGTTTCTCCGTTTCTTTGTTCGTTTCTCCGTTTCTTTCTTCGTTTCTCCGGTTCTTTCTTCGTTTCTCCTGTTCTTTCTTCGTTTCTCCGTTTCTTTCTTCGTTTCTCCGTTTCTTTGTTCGTTTCTCCGTTCCTTTCTCCGTTTCTCGGTTTATTTCTTCGTTTCTCCGTTTCTTTCTTCGTTTCTCCTGTTCTTTCTTCGTTTCTCCGTTTCTTTCTTCGTTTCTCCGTTTCTTTGTTCGTTTCTCCGTTCCTTTCTCCGTTTCTCGGTTTATTTCTTCGTTTCTCCATTTATTTCTCCGTTTCTCCGTTTCTTTCTCCGTTCCTCCGTTTCTTTCTTCGTTTCTTTCTTCGTTTCACCGTTTATTTCTTCGTTTATCCATTTATTTCTCCGTTTCTCCGTTTCTTTTTTCGTTACTCCGTTTCTTTCATCGAATCTCCGTTTCTTTCTTCGTTTCTCCGTTTCTTTCTTCGTTTCTCCGTTCCTTTCTTCGTTTCTCCGTTTATTTCTTCGTTTCTCCATTTATTTCTTCGTTTCTCCGTTTCTTTCTTCGTCTCTCCGTTTCTTTCTTCGTTTCTCCGTTTCTTTGTTCGTTTCTCCGTTTCTTTCTTCGTTTCTCCGTTCCTTTCTTCGTTTCTCCGTTTATTTCTTCGTTTCTCCATTTATTTCTCCGTTTCTCCGTTTCTTTCTTCGTTTCTCCGTTTCCTTGTTCGTTTCTCCGTTTATTTCTTCGTTTATCCATTTATTTCTCCGTTTCTCCGTTTCTTCCCTCGTTTCTCCATTTATTTCTCCGTTTCTACGTTTCTTTGTTCGTTTCTCCGTTTCTTTGTTCGTTTCTCCGTTTCTTTCTTCGTTTCTCCGTTTCTTTCTTCGTGTCTCCGTTTCTTTCTTCGTTTCTCCGTTTCTTTCTTCGTTTCTCCGTTTATTTTTTCGTATCTCCGTTTCTTTCTTCGTTTCTCCGTTTCTTTCTTCGTTTCTCCATTTCTTTCTTCGATTGTCCGTTTCTTTCTTCGTTTCTCCGTTTCCTGGTTCGTTCCTCCGTTTATTTCTTCGTTTCTACATTTATTTCTCCGTTTCTCCGTTTCTTTCTTCGTTACTCCGTTTCTTTCATCGTATCTCCGTTTCTTTCTTCGTTTCTCCGTTTCTTTCTTCGTTTCTCCGGTTCTTTCTTCGTTTCTCCTGTTCTTTCTTCGTTTCTCCGTTTCTTTCTTCGTTTCTCCGTTTCTTTGTTCGTTTCTCCGTTCCTTTCTCCGTTTCTCGGTTTATTTCTTCGTTTCTCCATTTATTTCTCCGTTTCTCCGTTTCTTTCTCCGTTCCTCCGTTTCTTTCTTCGTTTCTTTCTTCGTTTCACCGTTTATTTCTTCGTTTATCCATTTATTTCTCCGTTTCTCCGTTTCTTTTTTCGTTACTCCGTTTCTTTCATCGAATCTCCGTTTCTTTCTTCGTTTCTCCGTTCCTTTCTTCGTTTCTCCGTTCCTTTCTTCGTTTCTCCGTTTATTTCTTCGTTTCTCCATTTATTTCTCCGTTTCTCCGTTTCTTTCTTCGTTTGTCCGTTTCCTTGTTCGTTTCTCCGTTTATTTCTTCGTTTCTCCATTTATTTTTCCGTTTCTCCGTTTGTTTCTTCGTTTCTCCGTTTCTTTCATCGAATCTCCGTTTCTTTCTTCGTTTCTCCGTTTCTTTCTTCGTTTCTCCGTTCCTTTCTTCGTTTCTCCGTTTATTTCTTCGTTTCTCCGTTTCCTTGTTCGTTCCTCCGTTTATTTCTTCGCTTCTCCATTTATTTCTCCGTTTCTCCGTTTCTTTCTTCGTGTCTCCGTTTCTTTGTTCGTTTCTCCGTTTCTTTCTTCGTTTCTCCGGTTCTTTCTTCGTTTCTCCGTTTCTTTCTTCGTTTCTCCGTTTCTTTCTTCGTTTCTCCGTTTCTTTGTTCGTTTCTCCGTTTCTTTCTCCGTTTCTCGGTTTATTTCTTCGTTTCTCCATTGTTTTCTCCGTTTCTCCGTTTCTTTCTTCGTTTCTCCGTTTCTTTCTTCCTTTCTTTCTTTGTTTCTCCGTTTATTTCTTCGTTTATCCATTTATTTCTCCGTTTCTTTCTTCGTTACTCCGTTTCTTTCATCGAATCTCCGTTTCTTTCTCCGTTTCTCCGTTTCTTTCTCCGTTTCCCCGTTTCTTTCTTCGTTTCTCCGTTTCTTTCTTCGTTTCTCCGTTTATTTCTTCGTTTATCCATTTATTTCTCCGTTTCTTTCTTCGTTACTCCGTTTCTTTCTTCGTTACTCCGTTTCTTTCATCGAATCTCCGTTTCTTACTTCGTTTCTCCGTTTCTTTCTTCGTTTCTCCGTTCCTTTCTTCGTTTCTCCGTTTATTTCTTCGTTTCTCCATTTATTTCTCCGTTTCTTTCTTCGTTTGTCCGTTTCCTTGTTCGTTTCTCCGTTTATTTCTTCGTTTCTCCATTTATTTCTCCGTTTCTCCGTTTGTTTCTTCGTTTCTCCGTTTCTTTCATCGAATCTCCGTTTCTTTCTTCGTTTCTCCGTTTCTTTCTTCGTTTCTCCGTTCCTTTCTTCGTTTCTCCGTTTATTTCTTCGTTTCTCCATTTATTTCTCCGTTTCTCCGTTTCTTTCTCCGTTCCTCCGTTTCTTTCTTCGTTTCACTGTTTATTTCTTCGTTTATCCATTTATTTCTCCGTTTCTCCGTTTCTTTCTTCGTTACTCCGTTTCTTTCATCGAATCTCCGTTTCTTTCTTCGTTTCTCCGTTTCTTTCTTCGTTTCTCCGTTCCTTTCTTCGTTTCTCCGTTTATTTCTTCGTTTCTCCATTTATTTCTCCGTTTCTCCGTTTCTTTCTTCGTTTCTCCGTTTCTTTGTTCGTTTCTCCGTTTCTTTGTCCGTTTCTCCGGTTCTTTCTTCGTTTCTACTATTCTTTCTTCGTTTCTCCGTTTCTTTCTTCGTGTCTCCGTTTCTTTCTTCGTTTCTCCGTTTCTTTCTTCGTTTCTCCGTTTATTTTTTCGTATCTCCGTTTCTTTCTTCGTTTCTCCGTTTCTTTCTTCGTTTCTCCATTTCTTTCTTCGATTCTCCGTTTCTTTCTTCGTTTCTCCGTTTCCTGGTTCGTTCCTCCGTTTATTTCTTCGTTTCTACATTTATTTCTCCGTTTCTCCGTTTCTTTCTTCGTTTCTCCGTTTCTTTGTTGGTTTCTCCGTTCCTTTCTCCGTTTCTCGGTCTATTTCTTCGCTTCTCCATTTATTTCTCCGTTTCTCCGTTTCTTTCTCCGTTCCTCCGTTTCTTTCTTCGTTTCACCGTTTATTTCTTCGTTTATCCATTTATTTCTCCGTTTCTGCGTCTCTTTCTTCGTTACTCCGTTTCTTTCATCGAATCTCCGTTTCTTTCTTCGTTTCTCCGTTTCTTTCTTCGTTTCTCCGATCCTTTCTTCGTTTCTCCGTTTATTTCTTCGTTTCTCCATTTATTTCTCCGTTTCTTTCTTCGTTTGTCCGTTTCCTTGTTCGTTTCTCCGTTTATTTCTTCGTTTCTCCATTTATTTCTCCGTTTCTCCGTTTGTTTCTTCGTTTCTCCGTTTCTTTCATCGAATCTCCGTTTCTTTCTTCGTTTCTCCGTTTCTTTCTTCGTTTCTCCGTTCCTTTCTTCGTTTCTCCGTTTATTTCTTCGTTTCTCCATTTATTTCTCCGTTTCTCCGTTTCTTTCTCCGTTCCTCCGTTTCTTTCTTCGTTTCACCGTTTATTTCTTCGTTTATCCATTTATTTCTCCGTTTCTCCGTTTCTTTCTTCGTTACTCCGTTTCTTTCATCGAATCTCCGTTTCTTTCTTCGTTTCTCCGTTTCTTTCTTCGTTTCTCCGTTCCTTTCTTCGTTTCTCCGTTTATTTCTTCGTTTCTCCACTTATTTCTCCGTTTCTTTCTTCGTTTGTCCGTTTCCTTGTTCGTTTCTCCGTTTATTTCTTCGTTTCTCCATTTATTTCTCCGTTTCTCCGTTTGTTTCTTCGTTTCTCCGTTTCTTTCATCGAATCTCCGTTTCTTTCTTCGTTTCTCCGTTTCTTTCTTCGTTTCTCCGTTCCTTTCTTCGTTTCTCCGTTTATTTCTTCGTTTCTCCATTTATTTCTCCGTTTCTCCGTTTCTTTCTTCGTTTCTCCGTTTCCTTGTTCGTTTCTCCGTTTATTTCTTCGTTTCTCCATTTATTTCTCCGTTTCTCCGTTTCTTTCTTCGGGTCTCCGTTTCTTTGTTCGTTTCTCCGTTTCTTTCTTCGTTTCTCCGTTTCTTTGTTCGTTTCTCCGTTTCTTTCTCCGTTTCTCGGTTTATTTCTTCGTTTCTCCATTGTTTTCTCCGTTTCTCCGTTTCTTTCTTCGTTTCTCCGTTTCTTTCTTCGTTTCGTTGTTCGTTTCTCCGTTTCTTTGTTCGTTTCTCCGGTTCTTTCTTCGTTTCTCCGTTTCTTTCTTCGTTTCTCCGTGTCTTTCTTCGTTTCTCCGTTTCTTTGTTCGTTTCACCGTTTCTTTCTCCGTTTCTCGGTTTATTTCTTCGTTTCTCCATTGTTTTCTCCGTTTCTCCGTTTCTTTCTTCGTTTCTCCGATTCTTTCTTCGTTTCTCCGTTTCTTTGTTCGTTTCTCCGTTCCTTTCTCCGTTTCTCGGTTTATTTCTTCGTTTCTCCATTTATTTCTCCGTTTCTCCGTTTCTTTCTCCGTTCCTCCGTTTCTTTCTTCGTTTCTTTCTTCGTTTCACCGTTTATTTCTTCGTTTATCCATTTATTTCTCCGTTTCTCCGTTTCTTTTTTCGTTACTCCGTTTCTTTCAGCGAATCTCCGTTTCTTTCTTCGTTTCTCCGTTTCTTTCTTCGTTTCTCCGTTCCTTTCTTCGTTTCTCCGTTTATTTCTTCGTTTCTCCATTTATTTCTCCGTTTCTCCGTTTCTTTCTCCGTTTCTCCGTTTCTTTCTTCGTTTCTCCGTTTCCTTGTTCGTTTCTCCGTTTATTTCTTTGTTTCTCCATTTATTTCTCCGTTTCTCCGTTTCTTTCGTCGTTTCTCCGTTTCTTTCTTCGTTTCTCCGTTTCTTTGTTCGTTTCTCCGTTTCTTTCTCCGTTTCTCGGTTAATTTCTTCGTTTCTCCATTTATTTCTCCGTTTCTCCGTTTCTTTCTTCGTTTCTCCGTTTCCTTGTTCGTTTCTCCGTTTATTTCTTCGTTTCTCTATTTATATCTCCGTTTCTCCGTTTCTTTCTTCGTGTCTCCGTTTCTTTGTTCGTTTCTCCGTTTCTTTCTTCGTTTCTCCGTTTCTTTCCTCGTTTCTCCGTTTCTTTCTTCGTTTCTCAATTTATTACTCCGTTTCTACGTTTCTTTGTTCGTTTCTCCGTTTCTTTGTTCGTTTCTCCGTTTCTTTGTTCGTTTCTCCGTTTCTTTGTTCGTTTCTCCGTTTCTTTCTCCGTTTCTCGGTTTATTTCTTCGTTTCTCCATTGTTTTCTCCGTTTCTCCGTTTCTTTCTTCGTTTCTCCGTTTCTTTCTTCGTTTCTTTCTTCGTTTCTCCATTTATTTCTTCGTTTATCCATTTATTTCTCCGTTTCTCCGTTTCTTTCTTCGTTATTCCGTTTCTTTCATCGAATCTTCGTTTCTTTCTTCGTTTCTCCGTTTCTTTCTTCGTTTCGCCGTTCCTTTCTCCGTTTCTCCGTTTCTTTCTTCGTTACTCCGTTTCTTTCATCGAATCTCCGTTTCTTTCTTCGTTTCTCCGTTTCTTTCTTCGTTTCTCCGTTTATTTCTTCGTTTCTCCATTTATTTCTCCGTTTCTCCGTTTCTTTCTCCGTTTCTGCGTTTCTTTCTTCGTTTCTCCGTTTCTTTCTTCGTTTCTCCATTTATTTCTCCGTTTCTCCGTTTCTTTCTTCGTTTCTCCGTTTCCTTGTTCGTTTCTCCGCTTATTTCTTTGTTTCTCCATTTATTTCTCCGTTTCTCCGTTTCTTTCTTCGTTTCTCCGTTTCTTTGTTCGTTTCTCCGTTTCTTTCTCCGTTTCTCGGTTTATTTCTTCGTTTCTCCATTGTTTTCTCCGTTTCTCCGTTTCTTTCTTCGTTTCTCCGTTTCTTTCTTCGTTTCTTTGTTCGTTTCTCCGTTTCTTTGTTCGTTTCTCCGGTTCTTTCTTCGTTTCTCCGTTTCTTTCTTCGTTTCTCCGTTTCTTTCTTCGTTTCTCCGTTTCTTTGTTCGTTTCTCCGTTTCTTTCTCCGTTTCTCGGTTAATTTCTTCGTTTCTCCATTTATTTCTCCGTTTCTCCGTTTCTTTCTTCGTTTCTCCGTTTCCTTGTTCGTTTCTCCGTTTATTTCTTCGTTTCTCCATTTATATCTCCGTTTCTCCGTTTCTTTCTTCGTGTCTCCGTTTCTTTGTTTGTTTCTCCGTTTCTTTCTTCGTTTCTCCGGTTCTTTCTTCGTTTCTACGTTTCTTTCTTCGTTTCTCCGTTTCTTTGTTCGTTTCTCCGTTTCTTTGTTCGTTTCTCCGTTTCTTTCTCCGTTTCTCGGTTTATTTCTTCGTTTCTACATTGTTTTCTCCGTTTCTCCGTTTCTTTCTTCGTTTCTCCGTTTCTTTCTTCGTTTCTTTCTTCGTTTCTCCGTTTCTTTCTTCGTTTCTCCATTTATTTCTCCGTTTCTCCGTTTCTTTCTTCGTTTCTCCGTTTCCTTGTTCGTTTCTCCGTTTATTTCTTTGTTTCTCCATTTATTTCTCCGTTTCTCCGTTTCTTTCTTCGTTTCTCCGTTTCTTTGTTCGTTTCTCCGTTTCTTTCTCCGTTTCTCGGTTTATTTCTTCGTTTCTCCATTGTTTTCTCCGTTTCTCCGTTTCTTTCTTCGTTTCTCCGTTTCTTTCTTCGTTTCTTTGTTCGTTTCTCCGTTTCTTTCTTCGTTTCTCCGGTTCTTTCTTCGTTTCTCCGTTTCTTTCTTCGTTTCTCCGTTTCTTTCTTCGTTTCTCCGTTTCTTTGTTCGTTTCTCCGTTTCTTTCTCCGTTTCTCGGTTAATTTCTTCGTTTATCCATTTATTTCTCCGTTTCTCCGTTTCTTTCTTCGTTACTCCGTTTCTTTCATCGAATCTCCGTTTCTTTCTTCGTTTCTCCGTTTCTTTCTTCGTTTCGCCGTTCCTTTCTCCGTTTCTCCGTTTCTTTCTTCGTTTCTACGTTTCTTTCTTCGTTTCTCCGTTTCTTTCTTCGTTTCTCCGTTTCTTTCTCCGTTTCTCGGTTAATTTCTTCGTTTCTCCATTTATTTCCCCGTTTCTCCGTTTCTTCCTTCGTTTCTCCGTTTCTTTCTTCGTTTCTCCGTTTCTTTGTTCGTTTCTCCGTTTCTTTGTTCGTTTCTCCGGTTCTTTCTTCGTTTCTCCGTTTCTTTCTTCGTTTCTCCGTTTCTTTGTTCGTTTCTCCGTTTCTTTGTTCGTTTCTCCGCTTCTTTCTCCGTTTCTCGGTTAATTTCTTCGTTTCTCCATTTATTTCTGCGTTTCTCCGTTTCTTTCTTCGTTTCTCCGATTCTTTGTTCGTTTCTCCGTTTCTTTGATCGTTTCTCCGTTTCTTTCTTCGTTTCTCCGTTTCTTTGTTCGTTTCTCCGTTTCTTTGTTCGTTTCTCCGGTTCTGTCTTCGTTTCTACGTTTCTTTCTTCGTTTCTCCGTTTCTTTCTTCGTTTCTCCGTTTCTTTGTTCGTTTCTCCGTTTCTTTCTCCGGTTCGCGGTTAATTTCTTCGTTTCTCCATTTATTTCCCCGTTTCTCCGTTTCTTCCTTCGTTTCTCCGATTCTTTCTTCGTTTCTCCGTTTCTTTGTTCGTTTCTCCGTTTCTTTGTTCGTTTCTCCGGTTCTTTCTTCGTTTCTCCGTTTCTTTCTTCGTTTCTCCGTTTCTTTCTTCGTTTCTCCGTTTCTTTGTTCGTTTCTCCGCTTCTTTCTCCGTTTCTCGGTTAATTTCTTCGTTTCTCCATTTATTTCTGCGTTTCTCCGTTTCTTTCTTCGTTTCTCCGATTCTTTGTTCGTTTCTCCGTTTCTTTGATCGTTTCTCCGTTTCTTTCTAAGTATCTCCGTTTCTTTGTTCGTTTATCCGTTTCTTTCTCCGTTTCTCGGTTTATTTCTTCGCTTCTCCATTTATTTCTCCGTTTCTCCGTTTCTTTCTTCGTTTCTCCGTTTCCTTGTTCGTTTCTCCGTTTATTTCTTCGTTTCTCCATTTATATCTCCGTTTCTCCGTTTCTTTCTTCGTGTCTCCGTTTCTTTGTTCGTTCCTCCGTTTCTTTCTTCGTTTCTCCGGTTCTTTCTTCGTTTCTCCATTTCTTTCTTCGTTTCTCCGTTTCTTTGTTCGTTTCTCCGTTTCTTTGTTCGTTTCTCCGTTTCTTTCTCCGTTTCTCGGTTTATTTCTTCGTTTCTCCATTGTTTTCTCCGTTCTCTCCGTTTCTTTCTTCGTTTCTCCGTTTCTTTCTTCGTTTCTTTCTTCGTTTCTCCGTTTCTTTCTTCGTTTCTCCATTTATTTCTCCGTTTCTCCGTTTCTTTCTTCGTTTCTCCGTTTCCTTGTTCGTTTCTCCGTTTATTTCTTTGTTTCTCCATTTATTTCTCCGTTTCTCCGTTTCTTTCTTCGTTTCTCCGTTTCTTTGTTCTTTTCTCCGTTTCTTTCTCCGTTTCTCGGCTTATTTCTTCGTTTCTCCATTGTTTTCTCCGTTTCTCCGTTTCTTTCTTCGTTTCTCCGTTTCTTTCTTCGTTTCTTTCTTCGTTTCTCCGTTTCTTTCTTCGTTTCTCCATTTATTTCTCCGTTTCTCCGTTTCTTTCTTCGTTTCTCCGTTTCCTTGTTCGTTTCTCCGTTTATTTCTTTGTTTCTCCATTTATTTCTCCGTTTCTCCGTTTCTTTCTTCGTTTCTCCGTTTCTTTGTTCGTTTCTCCGTTTCTTTCTCCGTTTCTCGGTTTATTTCTTCGTTTCTCCATTGTTTTCTCCGTTTCTCCGTTTCTTTCTTCGTTTCTCCGTTTCTTTCTTCGTTTCTTTGTTCGTTTCTCCGTTTCTTTCTTCGTTTCTCCGGTTCTTTCTTCGTTTCTCCGTTTCTTTCTTCGTTTCTCCGTTTCTTTCTTCGTTTCTCCGTTTCTTTGTTCGTTTCTCCGTTTCTTTCTCCGTTTCTCGGTTAATTTCTTCGTTTATCCATTTATTTCTCCGTTTCTCCGTTTCTTTCTTCGTTACTCCGTTTCTTTCATCGAATCTCCGTTTCTTTCTTCGTTTCTCCGTTTCTTTCTTCGTTTCGCCGTTCCTTTCTCCGTTTCTCCGTTTCTTTCTTCGTTACTCCGTTTCTTTCATCGAATCTCCGTTTCTTTCTTCGTTTCTCCGTTTCTTTCTTCGTTTCTCCGTTTATTTCTTCGTTTCTCCATTTATTTCTCCGTTTCTCCGTTTCTTTCTTCGTTTCTCCGTTTCTTTGTTCGTTTCTCCGTTTCTTTCTCCGTTTCTCGGTTTATTTCTTCGTTTCTCCATTGTTTTCTCCGTTTCTCCGTTTCTTTCTTCGTTTCTCCGTTTCTTTCTTCGTTTCTTTGTTCGTTTCTCCGTTTCTTTCTTCGTTTCTCCGGTTCTTTCTTCGTTTCTCCGTTTCTTTCTTCGTTTCTCCGTTTCTTTCTTCGTTTCTCCGTTTCTTTGTTCGTTTCTCCGTTTCTTTCTCCGTTTCTCGGTTAATTTCTTCGTTTATCCATTTATTTCTCCGTTTCTCCGTTTCTTTCTTCGTTACTCCGTTTCTTTCATCGAATCTCCGTTTCTTTCTTCGTTTCTCCGTTTCTTTCTTCGTTTCGCCGATCCTTTCTCCGTTTCTCCGTTTCTTTCTTCGTTTCTACGTTTCTTTCTTCGTTTCTCCGTTTCTTTCTTCGTTTCTCCGTTTCTTTCTCCGTTTCTCGGTTAATTTCTTCGTTTCTCCATTTATTTCCCCGTTTCTCCGTTTCTTCCTTCGTTTCTCCGTTTCTTTCTTCGTTTCTCCGTTTCTTTGTTCGTTTCTCCGTTTCTTTGTTCGTTTCTCCGGTTCTTTCTTCGTTTCTCCGTTTCTTTCTTCGTTTCTCCGTTTCTTTGTTCGTTTCTCCGTTTCTTTGTTCGTTTCTCCGCTTCTTTCTCCGTTTCTCGGTTAATTTCTTCGTTTCTCCATTTATTTCTGCGTTTCTCCGTTTCTTTCTTCCTTTCTCCGATTCTTTGTTCGTTTCTCCGTTTCTTTGATCGTTTCTCCGTTTCTTTCTGAGTATCTCCGTTTCTTTGATCGTTTCTCCGTTTCTTTCTTCGTTTCTCCGTTTCTTTGTTCGTTTCTCCGTTTCTTTGTTCGTTTCTCCGGTTCTTTCTTCGTTTCTACGTTTCTTTCTTCGTTTCTCCGTTTCTTTCTTCGTTTCTCCGTTTCTTTGTTCGTTTCTCCGTTTCTTTCTCCGGTTCGCGGTTAATTTCTTCGTTTCTCCATTTATTTCCCCGTTTCTCCGTTTCTTCCTTCGTTTCTCCGTTTCTTTCTTCGTTTCTCCGTTTCTTTGTTCGTTTCTCCGTTTCTTTTTTCGTTTCTCCGGTTCTTTCTTCGTTTCTCCGTTTCTTTCTTCGTTTCTCCGTTTCTTTCTTCGTTTCTCCGTTTCTTTGTTCGTTTCTCCGCTTCTTTCTCCGTTTCTCGGTTAATTTCTTCGTTTCTCCATTTATTTCTGCGTTTCTCCGTTTCTTTCTTCGTTTCTCCGATTCTTTGTTCGTTTCTCCGTTTCTTTGATCGTTTCTCCGTTTCTTTCTAAGTATCTCCGTTTCTTTGTTCGTTTATCCGTTTCTTTCTCCGTTTCTCGGTTTATTTCTTCGCTTCTCCATTTATTTCTCCGTTTCTCCGTTTCTTTCTTCGTTTCTCCGTTTCCTTGTTCGTTTCTCCGTTTATTTCTTCGTTTCTCCATTTATATCTCCGTTTCTCCGTTTCTTTCTTCGTGTCTCCGTTTCTTTGTTCGTTCCTCCGTTTCTTTCTTCGTTTCTCCGGTTCTTTCTTCGTTTCTCCATTTCTTTCTTCGTTTCTCCGTTTCTTTGTTCGTTTCTCCGTTTCTTTGTTCGTTTCTCCGTTTCTTTCTCCGTTTCTCGGTTTATTTCTTCGTTTCTCCATTGTTTTCTCCGTTTCTCCGTTTCTTTCTTCGTTTCTCCGTTTCTTTCTTCGTTTCTTTCTTCGTTTCTCCGTTTCTTTCTTCGTTTCTCCATTTATTTCTCCGTTTCTCCGTTTCTTTCTTCGTTTCTCCGTTTCCTTGTTCGTTTCTCCGTTTATTTCTTTGTTTCTCCATTTATTTCTCCGTTTCTCCGTTTCTTTCTTCGTTTCTCCGTTTCTTTGTTCTTTTCTCCGTTTCTTTCTCCGTTTCTCGGCTTATTTCTTCGTTTCTCCATTGTTTTCTCCGTTTCTCCGTTTCTTTCTTCGTTTCTCCGTTTCTTTCTTCGTTTCTTTCTTCGTTTCTCCGTTTCTTTCTTCGTTTCTCCATTTATTTCTCCGTTTCTCCGTTTCTTTCTTCGTTTCACCGTTTCCTTGTTCGTTTCTCCGTTTATTTCTTTGTTTCTCCATTTATTTCTCCGTTTCTCCGTTTCTTTCTTCGTTTCTCCGTTTCTTTGTTCGTTTCTCCGTTTCTTTCTCCGTTTCTCGGTTTATTTCTTCGTTTCTCCATTGTTTTCTCCGTTTCTCCGTTTCTTTCTTCGTTTCTCCGTTTCTTTCTTCGTTTCTTTGTTCGTTTCTCCGTTTCTTTCTTCGTTTCTCCGGTTCTTTCTCCGTTTCTCCGTTTCTTTCTTCGTTTCTACGTTTCTTTCTTCGTTTCTCCGTTTCTTTCTTCGTTTCTCCGTTTCTTTCTCCGTTTCTCGGTTAATTTCTTCGTTTCTCCATTTATTTCCCCGTTTCTCCGTTTCTTCCTTCGTTTCTCCGTTTCTTTCTTCGTTTCTCCGTTTCTTTGTTCGTTTCTCCGTTTCTTTGTTCGTTTCTCCGGTTCTTTCTTCGTTTCTCCGTTTCTTTCTTCGTTTCTCCGTTTCTTTGTTCGTTTCTCCGTTTCTTTGTTCGTTTCTCCGCTTCTTTCTCCGTTTCTCGGTTAATTTCTTCGTTTCTCCATTTATTTCTGCGTTTCTCCGTTTCTTTCTTCCTTTCTCCGATTCTTTGTTCGTTTCTCCGTTTCTTTGATCGTTTCTCCGTTTCTTTCTAAGTATCTCCGTTTCTTTGATCGTTTCTCCGTTTCTTTCTTCGTTTCTCCGTTTCTTTGTTCGTTTCTCCGTTTCTTTGTTCGTTTCTCCGGTTCTTTCTTCGTTTCTACGTTTCTTTCTTCGTTTCTCCGTTTCTTTCTTCGTTTCTCCGTTTCTTTGTTCGTTTCTCCGTTTCTTTCTCCGGTTCGCGGTTAATTTCTTCGTTTCTCCATTTATTTCCCCGTTTCTCCGTTTCTTCCTTCGTTTCTCCGTTTCTTTCTTCGTTTCTCCGTTTCTTTGTTCGTTTCTCCGTTTCTTTTTTCGTTTCTCCGGTTCTTTCTTCGTTTCTCCGTTTCTTTCTTCGTTTCTCCGTTTCTTTCTTCGTTTCTCCGTTTCTTTGTTCGTTTCTCCGCTTCTTTCTCCGTTTCTCGGTTAATTTCTTCGTTTCTCCATTTATTTCTGCGTTTCTCCGTTTCTTTCTTCGTTTCTCCGATTCTTTGTTCGTTTCTCCGTTTCTTTGATCGTTTCTCCGTTTCTTTCTAAGTATCTCCGTTTCTTTGTTCGTTTATCCGTTTCTTTCTCCGTTTCTCGGTTTATTTCTTCGCTTCTCCATTTATTTCTCCGTTTCTCCGTTTCTTTCTTCGTTTCTCCGTTTCCTTGTTCGTTTCTCCGTTTATTTCTTCGTTTCTCCATTTATATCTCCGTTTCTCCGTTTCTTTCTTCGTGTCTCCGTTTCTTTGTTCGTTCCTCCGTTTCTTTCTTCGTTTCTCCGGTTCTTTCTTCGTTTCTCCATTTCTTTCTTCGTTTCTCCGTTTCTTTGTTCGTTTCTCCGTTTCTTTGTTCGTTTCTCCGTTTCTTTCTCCGTTTCTCGGTTTATTTCTTCGTTTCTCCATTGTTTTCTCCGTTTCTCCGTTTCTTTCTTCGTTACTCCGTTTCTTTCTTCGTTTCTTTCTTCGTTTCTCCGTTTCTTTCTTCGTTTCTCCATTTATTTCTCCGTTTCTCCGTTTCTTTCTTCGTTTCTCCGTTTCCTTGTTCGTTTCTCCGTTTATTTCTTTGTTTCTCCATTTATTTCTCCGTTTCTCCGTTTCTTTCTTCGTTTCTCCGTTTCTTTGTTCTTTTCTCCGTTTCTTTCTCCGTTTCTCGGCTTATTTCTTCGTTTCTCCATTGTTTTCTCCGTTTCTCCGTTTCTTTCTTCGTTTCTCCGTTTCTTTCTTCGTTTCTTTCTTCGTTTCTCCGTTTCTTTCTTCGTTTCTCCATTTATTTCTCCGTTTCTCCGTTTCTTTCTTCGTTTCACCGTTTCCTTGTTCGTTTCTCCGTTTATTTCTTTGTTTCTCCATTTATTTCTCCGTTTCTCCGTTTCTTTCTTCGTTTCTCCGTTTCTTTGTTCGTTTCTCCGTTTCTTTCTCCGTTTCTCGGTTTATTTCTTCGTTTCTCCATTGTTTTCTCCGTTTCTCCGTTTCTTTCTTCGTTTCTCCGTTTCTTTCTTCGTTTCTTTGTTCGTTTCTCCGTTTCTTTCTTCGTTTCTCCGGTTCTTTCTCCGTTTCTCCGTTTCTTTCTTCGTTTCTACGTTTCTTTCTTCGTTTCTCCGTTTCTTTCTTCGTTTCTCCGTTTCTTTCTCCGTTTCTCGGTTAATTTCTTCGTTTCTCCATTTATTTCCCCGTTTCTCCGTTTCTTCCTTCGTTTCTCCGTTTCTTTCTTCGTTTCTCCGTTTCTTTGTTCGTTTCTCCGTTTCTTTGTTCGTTTCTCCGGTTCTTTCTTCGTTTCTCCGTTTCTTTCTTCGTTTCTCCGTTTCTTTGTTCGTTTCTCCGTTTCTTTGTTCGTTTCTCCGCTTCTTTCTCCGTTTCTCGGTTAATTTCTTCGTTTCTCCATTTATTTCTGCGTTTCTCCGTTTCTTTCTTCCTTTCTCCGATTCTTTGTTCGTTTCTCCGTTTCTTTGATCGTTTCTCCGTTTCTTTCTAAGTATCTCCGTTTCTTTGATCGTTTCTCCGTTTCTTTCTTCGTTTCTCCGTTTCTTTGTTCGTTTCTCCGTTTCTTTGTTCGTTTCTCCGGTTCTTTCTTCGTTTCTACGTTTCTTTCTTCGTTTCTCCGTTTCTTTCTTCGTTTCTCCGTTTCTTTGTTCGTTTCTCCGTTTCTTTCTCCGGTTCGCGGTTAATTTCTTCGTTTCTCCATTTATTTCCCCGTTTCTCCGTTTCTTCCTTCGTTTCTCCGTTTCTTTCTTCGTTTCTCCGTTTCTTTGTTCGTTTCTCCGTTTCTTTTTTCGTTTCTCCGGTTCTTTCTTCGTTTCTCCGTTTCTTTCTTCGTTTCTCCGTTTCTTTCTTCGTTTCTCCGTTTCTTTGTTCGTTTCTCCGCTTCTTTCTCCGTTTCTCGGTTAATTTCTTCGTTTCTCCATTTATTTCTGCGTTTCTCCGTTTCTTTCTTCGTTTCTCCGATTCTTTGTTCGTTTCTCCGTTTCTTTGATCGTTTCTCCGTTTCTTTCTAAGTATCTCCGTTTCTTTGTTCGTTTATCCGTTTCTTTCTCCGTTTCTCGGTTTATTTCTTCGCTTCTCCATTTATTTCTCCGTTTCTCCGTTTCTTTCTTCGTTTCTCCGTTTCCTTGTTCGTTTCTCCGTTTATTTCTTCGTTTCTCCATTTATATCTCCGTTTCTCCGTTTCTTTCTTCGTGTCTCCGTTTCTTTGTTCGTTCCTCCGTTTCTTTCTTCGTTTCTCCGGTTCTTTCTTCGTTTCTCCATTTCTTTCTTCGTTTCTCCGTTTCTTTGTTCGTTTCTCCGTTTCTTTGTTCGTTTCTCCGTTTCTTTCTCCGTTTCTCGGTTTATTTCTTCGTTTCTCCATTGTTTTCTCCGTTTCTCCGTTTCTTTCTTCGTTTCTCCGTTTCTTTCTTCGTTTCTTTCTTCGTTTCTCCGTTTCTTTCTTCGTTTCTCCATTTATTTCTCCGTTTCTCCGTTTCTTTCTTCGTTTCTCCGTTTCCTTGTTCGTTTCTCCGTTTATTTCTTTGTTTCTCCATTTATTTCTCCGTTTCTCCGTTTCTTTCTTCGTTTCTCCGTTTCTTTGTTCTTTTCTCCGTTTCTTTCTCCGTTTCTCGGCTTATTTCTTCGTTTCTCCATTGTTTTCTCCGTTTCTCCGTTTCTTTCTTCGTTTCTCCGTTTCTTTCTTCGTTTCTTTCTTCGTTTCTCCGTTTCTTTCTTCGTTTCTCCATTTATTTCTCCGTTTCTCCGTTTCTTTCTTCGTTTCACCGTTTCCTTGTTCGTTTCTCCGTTTATTTCTTTGTTTCTCCATTTATTTCTCCGTTTCTCCGTTTCTTTCTTCGTTTCTCCGTTTCTTTGTTCGTTTCTCCGTTTCTTTCTCCGTTTCTCGGTTTATTTCTTCGTTTCTCCATTGTTTTCTCCGTTTCTCCGTTTCTTTCTTCGTTTCTCCGTTTCTTTCTTCGTTTCTTTGTTCGTTTCTCCGTTTCTTTCTTCGTTTCTCCGGTTCTTTCTTCGTTTCTCCGTTTCTTTCTTCGTTTCTCCGTTTCTTTCTGCGTTTCTCCGTTTCTTTGTTCGTTTCTCCGTTTCTTTCTCCGTTTCTCGGTTAATTTCTTCGTTTATCCATTTATTTCTCCGTTTCTCCGTTTCTTTCTTCGTTACTCCGTTTCTTTCATCGAATCTCCGTTTCTTTCTTCGTTTCTCCGTTTCTTTCTTCGTTTCGCCGTTCCTTTCTCCGTTTCTCCGTTTCTTTCTTCGTTACTCCGTTTCTTTCATCGAATCTCCGTTTCTTTCTTCGTTTCTCCGTTTCTTTCTTCGTTTCTCCGTTTATTTCTTCGTTTCTCCATTTATTTCTCCGTTTCTCCGTTTCTTTCTTCGTTTCTCCGTTTCTTTGTTCGTTTCTCCGTTTCTTTGTTCGTTTCTCCGGTTCTTTCTTCGTTTCTACGTTTCTTTCTTCGTTTCTCCGTTTCTTTCTTCGTTTCTCCGTTTCTTTCTCCGTTTCTCGGTTAATTTCTTCGTTTCTCCATTTATTTCCCCGTTTCTCCGTTTCTTCCTTCGTTTCTCCGTTTCTTTCTTCGTTTCTCCGTTTCTTTGTTCGTTTCTCCGTTTCTTTGTTCGTTTCTCCGGTTCTTTCTTCGTTTCTCCGTTTCTTTCTTCGTTTCTCCGTTTCTTTGTTCGTTTCTCCGTTTCTTTGTTCGTTTCTCCGCTTCTTTCTCCGTTTCTCGGTTAATTTCTTCGTTTCTCCATTTATTTCTGCGTTTCTCCGTTTCTTTCTTCGTTTCTCCGATTCTTTGTTCGTTTCTCCGTTTCTTTGATCGTGTCTCCGTTTCTTTCTAAGTATCTCCGTTTCTTTGATCGTTTCTCCGTTTCTTTCTTCGTTTCTCCGTTTCTTTGTTCGTTTCTCCGTTTCTTTGTTCGTTTCTCCGGTTCTTTCTTCGTTTCTACGTTTCTTTCTTCGTTTCTCCGTTTCTTTCTTCGTTTCTCCGTTTCTTTGTTCGTTTCTCCGCTTCTTTCTCCGTTTCTCGGTTAATTTCTTCGTTTCTCCATTTATTTCTGCGTTTCTCCGTTTCTTTCTTCGTTTCTCCGATTCTTTGTTCGTTTCTCCGTTTCTTTGATCGTTTCTCCGTTTCTTTCTAAGTATCTCCGTTTCTTTGTTCGTTTATCCGTTTCTTTCTCCGTTTCTCGGTTTATTTCTTCGCTTCTCCATTTATTTCTCCGATTCTCCGTTTCTTTCTGCGTTTCTCCGTTTCTTTCTCCATTTCTCCGTTTCTTTGTACGTTTCTCCGTTTCTATCTTCGTTTCTCCGATTCTTTCTTCGTTTCTCCGTTTCTTTCTTCGTTTCTCCGTTTCATTCTTCGTTTCTCCGTTTCTTTCTTCGTTTCTCCGTTTCTTTCTTCGTTTCTCCGTTTCTTTCTTCGTTTCTCCGTTTCTTTCTTCGTTTCTCCGTTTCTTTCTTCGTTTCTCCGTTTCATTCTTCGTTTCTCCGTTTCTTTTTTCGTTTCTCCGTTTCTTTGTTCGTTTCTCCGTTTCTTTCTCCGTTTCTCGGTTAATTTCTTCGTTTCTCCATTTATTTCTCCGTTTCTCCGTTTCTTTCTTCGTTTCTCCGTTTCCTTGTTCGTTTCTCCGTTTATTTCTTCGTTTCTCCATTTATATCTCCGTTTCTCCGTTTCTTTCTTCGTGTCTCCGTTTCTTTGTTCGTTTCTCCGTTTCTTTCTTCGTTTCTCCGGTTCTTTCTTCGTTTCTCCGTTTCTTTCTTCGTTTCTCCGTTTCTTTGTTCGTTTCTCCGTTTCTTTGATCGTTTCTCCGTTTCTTTCTAAGTATCTCCGTTTCTTTGATCGTTTCTCCGTTTCTTTCTTCGTTTCTCCGTTTCTTTGTTCGTTTCTCCGTTTCTTTGTTCGTTTCTCCGTTTCTTTGTTCATTTCTCCGTTTCTCGGTTTATTTCTTCGTTTCTCCATTTATTTCTCCGTTTCTCCGTTTCTTTCTTCGTTTCTGCGTTTCTTTGTTCGTTTCTCCGTTTCTTTCTTCATTTCTCCGTTTATTTCTTCGTTTCTCAATTTATTTCTCCGTTTCTCCGTTTCTTTCTCCGTTTCTCCGTTTCTTTCCTCGTTGGTCCGTTTCCTTGTTGGTTTCTCCGTTTATTTCTTCGTTTCTCCATTTATTTCTCCGTTTCCTTCTTCGTTTCTCCGTTTCTTTCTTCGTTTCTCCGTTTCTTTCTTCGTTTCTCCGTTTCTTTGTTCGTTTCTCCGTTTCTTTCTTCGTTTCTCCGTTTCTTTGATCGTTTCTCCGTTTCTTTCTCCGTTTCTCGGTCTATTTCTTCGTTTCTCCATTTATTTCTCCGATTCTCCGTTTCTTTCTTCGTTTCTCAGTTTCTTTCTTCGTTTCTCCGTTTCTTTCTTCGTTTCTCCGTTTCTTTCTTCGTTTCTCCGTTTCTTTCTTTGTTTCTCCGTTTCTTTCTTCGTTTATCCGTTTCTTTCTTCGTTTGTCCGTTTCTTTTATCGTTTCTTCGTTTCTCCGTTTCTTTCTTCGTTTCTCCGTTTCTTTTATCGTTTCTTCGTTTCTCCGTTTCTTTCTTCGTTTCTCCGTTTATATCTTCGTTTCTCCATTTATTTCTCCGTTTCTTTCTTCGTTTCTCCGTTTCATTCTTCGTTTCTCCATTTCTTTCTTCGTTTCTCCGTTTCTTTCTTCGTCTCTCCGTTTCTGTCTTCGTTTCTCCATTTATTTCTCCGTTTCTCCGTTTCTTTCCCCGTTTCTCCGTTTCTTTGTTCGTTTCTCCGTTTCTTTGTTCGTTTCTCTGTTTCTTTCTTCGTCTCTCCGTTTCTGTCTTCGTTTCTACATTTATTTCTCCGTTTCTCCGTTTCTTTCTTCGTTTCTCCGTTTCTTTGTTCGTTTCTCCGTTTCTTTGTTCGTTTCTCCGTTTCTTTCTTCGTTTCTCCGTTTCTTTGTTCGTTTCTCCGTTTCTTTCTCCGTTTCTCGGTCTATTTCTTCGTTTCTCCATTTATTTCTCCGATTCTCCGTTTCTTTCTTCGTTTCTCAGTTTCTTTCTTCGTTTCTCCGTTTCTTTCTTCGTTTCTCCGTTTCTTTCTTCGTTTCTCCCTTTCTTTCTTCGTTTCTCCGTTTCTTTCTTCGTTTATCCGTTTCTTTCTTCGATTCTCCGTTTCTTTCTTCGTTTCTCCGTTTCCTTCTTCGTTTCTCCGTTTCTGCTATCGTTTCTTCGTTTCTCCGTTTCTTTCTTCGTTTCTCCGTTTATATTTTCGTTTCTCCATTTATTTCTCCGTTTCTTTCTTCGTTTCTCCGTTTCATTCTTCGTTTCTCCGTTTCTTTCTTCGTTTCTCCGTTTCTTTGTTCGTTTCTCCGTTTCTTTGTTCGTTTCTCCGTTTCTTTCTTCGTTTCTCCGTTTCCTTGTTCGTTTCTCCCTTTATTTCTTCGTTTCTCCATTTATTTCTCCGTTTCTTTCTTCGTATCTCCGTTTCTTTCTTCGTTTCTCCATTTCTTTCTTCGTTTCTCCGTTTCTTTCTTCGTCCCTCCGTTTCCTTCCTCGTTTCTCCGTTTCTTTCTTCGTTTCTACGTCTATTTCTTCGTTTCTCCATTTATTTCTTCGTTTCTCCATTTATTTCTCCATTTCTCCGTTTCTGTCTTCGTTTCTCCGTTTCTATGTTCGTTTCTCCGTTTCTTTGTTCGTTTCTCCGTTTCTTTTTCCGTTTCTCGGTTTATTTCTTCGTTTCTCCATTTATTTCTCCGTTTCTTTCTTCGTTTCTCCGTTTATTTCTTCGTTTCTCCATTTATTCCTCCGATTCTCCGTTTCTTTGTTCGTTTCTCCGTTTCTTTGTTCGTTTCCCCGTTTCTTTCTTCGTTTCTCAGTTTCTTTCTTCGTTTCTCCGTTTCTTTCTTCGTTTCTCCGTTTCCTTCTTCGTTTCTCCGTTTCCTTGTTCGTTTCTCCGTTTATTTCTTCGCTTCTCCAATTTTTTCTCCGTTCCTTTCGTCGTTTCTCCGTTTCTTTATTCGTTTCTCCGTTTCTTTCTTCGTTTCTCCGTCTATTTCTTCGTTTCTCCATTTATTTCTCCGTTTCTTTCTTCGTTTCTTCGCTTCTTTCTTCGTTACTCCGTTTCTTTCTTCTTTTCACCGTTTCTTTCTTCGTTTTTCCGTTTCTTTCTTCGTTTCTCCGTTTATTTCTTCGTTTCTCCATTTATTTCTCCGTTTCTCCGCTTATTTCTTCGATTCTCCATTTATTTCTCCGATTCTCCGTTCCTTTCTTCGTTTCTGCGTTTCTTTCTTCGATTCTCCGTTTCTTTCTTCGTTTCTCCGTTTATTTCTTCGTTTCTCCATTTATTTCTCCGTTTCTCCGTTTCTTTCTCCGTTTCTCCGTTTCTTTCTTCGTTTCTCCGTTTCTTTGTTCGTTTCCCCGTTTCTTTGTTCGTATCTCCGTTTCTTTCTACGTTTCTCGGTTTCGTTCTTCGTTTCTCCGTTTCTTTCCTCGTTTGTCCGTTTCCTTGTTCGTTTCCCCGTTTATTTCTTCGTTTCTCCATTTATTTCTCCGTTTCCTTCTTCGTTTCTCCGTTTCTTTCTTCGTTTCTCCGTTTCTTTCTTCGTTCCTCCGTTTCTTTGTTCGTTTCTCCGTTTCTTTCTTCGCTTCTCCGTTTCTTTGTTCGTTTCTCCGTTTCTTTCTCCGTTTCTCGGTCTATTTCTTCGTTTCTCCATTTATTTCTCCGATTCTCCGTTTCTTTCTTCGTTTCTCAGTTTCTTTCTTCGTTTCTCCGTTTCTTTCTTCGTTTCTCCGTTTCTTTCTTCGTTTCTCCGTTTCTTTCTTTGATTCTCCGTTTCTTTCTTCGTTTATCCGTTTCTTTCTTCGTTTCTCCGTTTCTTTCTTCGTTTCTCCGTTTCCTTCTTCGTTTCTCCGTTTCTTCTATCGTTTCTTCGTTTCTCCGTTTCTTTCTTCGTTTCTCCGTTTCTTTTATCGTTTCTTCGTTTCTCCGTTTCTTTCTTCGTTTCTCCATTTATATCTTCGTTTCTCCATTTATTTCTCCGTTTCTTTCTTCGTTTCTCCGTTTCTTTCTTCGTTTCTCCGTTTCCTTCTTCGTTTCTCCGTTTCTTCTATCGTTTCTTCGTTTCTCCGTTTCTTTCTTCGTTTCTCCGTTTCTTTTATCGTTTCTTCGTTTCTCCGTTTCTTTCTTCGTTTCTCCATTTATATCTTCGTTTCTCCATTTATTTCTCCGTTTCTTTCTTCGTTTCTCCGTTTCATTCTTCGTTTCTCCGTTTCTTTCTTCGTTTCTCCGTTTCTTTCTTCGTTTCTCCATTTCTTTCTTCGTTTCTCCGTTTCCTTCTTCGTTTCTCCGTTTCTTCTATCGTTTCTTCGTTTCTCCGTTTCTTTCTTCGTTTCTCCGTTTCTTTTATCGTTTCTTCGTTTTTCCGTTTCTTTCTTCGTTTCTCCGTTTATTTCTTCGTTTCTCCATTTATTTCTCCGTTTCTCCGCTTATTTCTTCGATTCTCCATTTATTTCTCCGATTCTCCGTTTCTTTCTTCGTTTCTGCGTTTCTTTCTTCGATTCTCCGTTTCTTTCTTCGTTTCTCCATTTATTTTTCCGTTTCCTTCTTCGTTTCTCCGTTTCTTTCTTCGTTTCTCCGTTTCTTTCTTCGTTTCTCCGTTTCTTTGTTCGTTTCTCCGTTTCTTTCTTCGCTTCTCCGTTTCTTTGTTCGTTTCTCCGTTTCTTTCTCCGTTTCTCGGTCTATTTCTTCGTTTCTCCATTTATTTCTCCGATTCTCCGTTTCTTTCTTCGTTTCTCAGTTTGTTTCTTCGTTTCTCCGTTTCTTTCTTCGTTTCTCCGTTTCTTTCTTCGTTTCTCCGTTTCTTTCTTTGTTTCTCCGTTTCTTTCTTCGTTTATCCGTTTCTTTCTTCGTTTCTCCGTTTCTTTTATCGTTTCTTCGTTTCTCCGTTTCTTTCTTCGTTTCTCCGTTTCTTTTATCGTTTCTTCGTTTCTCCGTTTCCTTCTTCGTTTCTCCGTGTATATTTTCGTTTCTCCATTTATTTCTCCGTTTCTTTCTTCGTTTCTCCGTTTCATTCTTCGTTTCTCCGTTTCTTTCTTCGTTTCTCCGTTTCTTTCTTCGTTTCTCCGATTCTTTCTTCGTTTCTCCGTTTCTTTCTTCGTTTCTCCGTTTCTTTCTTCGTCTCTCCGTTTATATCTTCGTTTCTCCATTTATTTCTTCGTTTCTCCGTTTCTTTCTTCGTTTCTCCGTTTCTTTCTTCGTCTCCCCGTTTCTGTCTTCGTTTCTCCATTTATTTCTCCGTTTCTCCGTTTCTTTCCCCGTTTCTCCGTTTCTTTGTTCGTTTCTCCGTTTCTTTGTTCGTTTCTTCGTTTCTTTCTTCGTCTCTCCGTTTCTGTCTTCGTTTCTCCATTTATTTCTCCGTTTCTCCGTTTCTTTCCCCGTTTCTCCGTTTCTTTCTTCGTTTCTCCGTTTCTTTGTTCGTTTCTCCGTTTCCTTGTTCGTTTCTCCGTTTATTTCTTCGTTTCTCTATTTATATCTCCGTTTCTTTCTTCGTTTCTCCGTTTCTTTGTTCGTTTCTCCGTTTCTTTTTCGTTTCTCCGTTTCTTTCTTCGTTTCTCCGTTTCTTTCTTCGTTTCTCCGTTTCTTTCTTCGTTTCCCCGTTTCTTTGTTCGTTTCTCCGTTTCTTTCTTCGTTTCTCTGTGTATTTCTTCGTTTCGCCATTTATTTCTCCGTTTCTCCGTTTCTATCTTCGTTTCTCCGTTTCTTTGTTCGTTTCTCCGCTCCTTTGTTCGTTTCTCCGTTTCTTTCTTCGTTTCTCCGTTTCTTTCTTCGTTTCTCCATGTATTTCTCCGTTTCTCCGTTTCTTTCTTCGTTTCTCCGTTTCTTTGTACGCTTCTCCGTTTGTTTGTTCGTTTCTCTGGTTCTTTCTTCGTTTCTCCATTTCTTTGTTCGGTTCTCCGTTTCTTTTTCCGTTTCTCGGTTTATTTCTTCGTTTCTCCATTTATTTCTCCGTTTCTTTCTTCGTTTCTTCGTTTCTTTCTTCGTTACTCCGTTTCTTTCTTCGTTTCTCCGTTTCTTTCTTCGCTTCTCCGCTTCTTTCTTCGTTTCTGCGTTTCTTTCTTCGTTTCTCCGTTTCTTTCTTCGTTTCTCCATTTATTTCTTCGTTTCTCAGATTCTTTCTTCGTTTCTCCGTTTCTTTCTTCGTTTCTCCGTTTCTTTCTTCGTTTCTCCGTTTCTTTCTTCGTTTCTCCGTTTCTTTCTTCGTTTATCCGTTTCTTTCTTCGTTTCTCCGTTTCTTTCTTCGTTTCTCCGTTTCCTTCTTCGTTTCTCCGTTTCTTCGTTTCTCCGTTTCTTTCTTCGTTTCTCCGTTTCTTTTATCGTTTCTTCGTTTCTCCGTTTCTTTCTTCGTTTCTCCGTTTATATCTTCGTTTCTCCATTTATTTCTCCGTTTCTTTCTTCGTTTCTCCGTTTCATTCTTCGTTTCTCCGTTTCTTTCTTCGTTTCTCCGTTTCTTTCTTCGTTTCTCCGTTTCTTTCTTCGTTTCTCCGTTTCTTTCTTCGTCTCTCCGTTTATATCTTCGTTTCTCCATTTATTTCTTCGTTTCTCCGTTTCTTTCTTCGTTTCTCCGTTTCTTTCTTCGTCTCTCCGTTTCTGTCTTCGTTTCTCCATTTATTTCTCCGTTTCTCCGTTTCTTTCCCCGTTTCTCCGTTTCTTTCTTCGTTTCTCCGTTTCTTTGATCGTTTCTCCGTTTCTTTCTCCGTTTCTCGGTCTATTTCTTCGTTTCTCCATTTATTTCTCCGATTCTCCGTTTCTTTCTTCGTTTCTCAGTTTGTTTCTTCGTTTCTCCGTTTCTTTCTTCGTTTCTCCGTTTCTTTCTTCGTTTCTCCGTTTCTTTCTTTGTTTCTCCGTTTCTTTCTTCGTTTATCCGTTTCTTTCTTCGTTTCTCCGTTTCTTTTATCGTTTCTTCGTTTCTCCGTTTCTTTCTTCGTTTCTCCGTTTATATCTTCGTTTCTCCATTTATTTCTCCGTTTCTTTCTTCGTTTCTCCGTTTCATTCTTCGTTTCTCCGTTTCTTTCTTCGTTTCTCCGTTTCTTTCTTCGTTTCTCCGTTTCTTTCTTCGTTTCTCCGTTTCTTTCTTCGTCTCTCCGTTTATATCTTCGTTTCTCCATTTATTTCTTCGTTTCTCCGTTTCTTTCTTCGTTTCTCCGTTTCTTTCTTCGTCTCTCCGTTTCTGTCTTCGTTTCTCCATTTATTTCTCCGTTTCTCCGTTTCTTTCCCCGTTTCTCCGTTTCTTTCTTCGTTTCTCCGTTTCTTTGATCGTTTCTCCGTTTCTTTCTCCGTTTCTCGGTCTATTTCTTCGTTTCTCCATTTATTTCTCCGATTCTCCGTTTCTTTCTTCGTTTCTCAGTTTGTTTCTTCGTTTCTCCGTTTCTTTCTTCGTTTCTCCGTTTCTTTCTTCGTTTCTCCGTTTCTTTCTTTGTTTCTCCGTTTCTTTCTTCGTTTATCCGTTTCTTTCTTCGTTTCTCCGTTTCTTTTATCGTTTCTTCGTTTCTCCGTTTCTTTCTTCGTTTCTCCGTTTCTTTCTTCGTTTCTCCGTTTCTTTTATCGTTTCTTCGTTTCTCCGTTTCCTTCTTCGTTTCTCCGTTTATATTTTCGTTTCTCCATTTATTTCTCCGTTTCTTTCTTCGTTTCTCCGTTTCGTTCCTCGTTTCTCCGTTTCTTTCTTCGTTTCTCCGTTTCTTTCTTCGTTTCTCCGTTTCTTTCTTCGTTTCTCCGTTTCTTTCTTCGTCTCTCCGTTTATATCTTCGTTTCTCCATTTATTTCTTCGTTTCTCCGTTTCTTTCTTCGTTTCTCCGTTTCTTTCTTCGTCTCCCCGTTTCTGTCTTCGTTTCTCCATTTATTTCTCCGTTTCTCCGTTTCTTTCCCCGTTTCTCCGTTTCTTTGTTCGTTTCTCCGTTTCTTTGTTCGTTTCTTCGTTTCTTTCTTCGTCTCTCCGTTTCTGTCTTCGTTTCTCCATTTATTTCTCCGTTTCTCCGTTTCTTTCCCCGTTTCTCCGTTTCTGTCTTCGTTTCTCCGTTTCTTTGTTCGTTTCTCCGTTTCCTTGTTCGTTTCTCCGTTTACTTCTTCGTTTCTCTATTTATATCTCCGTTTCTTTCTTCGTTTCTCCGTTTCTTTTTTCGTTTCTCCGTTTCTTTTTCGTTTCCCCGTTTCTTTCTTCGTTTCTCCGTTTCTTTCTTCGTTTCTCCGTTTCTTTCTTCGTTTCCCCGTTTCTTTGTTCGTTTCTCCGTTTCTTTCTTCGTTTCTCTGTGTATTTCTTCGTTTCGCCATTTATTTCTCCGTTTCTCCGTTTCTATCTTCGTTTCTCCGTTTCTTTGTTCGTTTCTCCGTTCCTTTGTTCGTTTCTCCGTTTCTTTCTTCGTTTCTCCGTTTCTTTCTTCGTTTCTCCATGTATTTCTCCGTTTCTCCGTTTCTTTCTTCGTTTCTCCGTTTCTTTGTACGCTTCTCCGTTTGTTTGTTCGTTTCTCTGGTTCTTTCTTCGTTTCTCCATTTCTTTGTTCGGTTCTCCGTTTCTTTTTCCGTTTCTCGGTTTATTTCTTCGTTTCTCCATTTATTTCTCCGTTTCTTTCTTCGTTTCTCCGTTTCATTCTTCGTTTCTCCGTTTCTTTCTTCGTTTCTCCGTTTCTTTCTTCGTTTCTCCGTTTCTTTCTTCGTTTCTCCGTTTCTTTCTTCGTCTCTCCGTTTATATCTTCGTTTCTCCATTTATTTCTTCGTTTCTCCGTTTCTTTCTTCGTTTCTCCGTTTCTTCCTTCGTTTCACCGTTTCTTTCTTCGTTTCTCCGTTTATTTCTTCGTTTCTCCATGTATTTCTCCGTTTCTCCGTTTCTTTCTTCGTTTCTCCGTTTCTTTGTACGCTTCTCCGTTTGTTTGTTCGTTTCTCCGGTTCTTTCTTCGTTTCTCCATTTCTTTGTTCGGTTCTCCGTTTCTTTTTCCGTTTCTCGGTTTATTTCTTCGTTTCTCCATTTATTTCTCCGTTTCTTTCTTCGTTTCTTCGTTTCTTTCTTCGTTACTCCGTTTCTTTCTTCGTTTCTCCGTTTCTTTCTTCGTTTCTTTCTTCGCTTCTCCGCTTCTTTCTTCGTTTCTGCGTTTCTTTCTTCGTTTCTCCGTTTCTTTCTTCGTTTCT